>NC_139513.1:139655477-140242977 GCF_947247035.1 Vipera ursinii | reverse complement strand
GCCCTTCTCCCGAAGGACTCAGGGCGGTTAACAGGGCATATATAAATAACAATACAAAAATTAAAAAGAAATTAAACAAATGGCCAATTAAAATTACAATAGCAATAAAAGCAATAAAAGACCCATTAAAAACCCTAACGTTCCCCCATAACGTTCCCAGTTGGACTCCGACTGGGCAGTATCGGACAATCAGGACGCGAGCGGTCTTGTCAATGTCACCTGGGAGGAGTTTGATCCTGTAACTCCGGAGGAAGTGGACAGGATCATGGGGAGGCTGAGCTCCACCACATGTTTATTGGACCCGTGCCCTTCCTGGCTGGTTTATGCAGCCCGGGAGGGGACACGAGGCTGGTTCCAGGCGGTTATATCTGCCTCTCTGAGTGAGGGTAGTTTTCCCGCCGCCTTGAAAGAGGCGGTGGTAAGACCTCTCCTCAAGAAGCCTGCCTTGGACCCGGCTGTTTTGAATAACTTTCGTCCGGTCTCCAACCTTCGCTTTCTTGCGAAGGTTGTTGAGAGTGTGGTGGCGCATCAGCTCCCTCTGGTCCTGGATGAAGCGGATTATCTAGACCCGTACCAATCGGGCTTCAGGCCCGGGTACAGCACGGAGACGGCATTGGTCGCGCTGGTGAATGATCTCTGGAGGGCTCGGGACAAGGGATATTCCTCTGTCCTAGTCCTATTAGACCTCTCAGCGGCTTTCGATACCATCGACCATGGTATCCTGCTGCGGCGTCTCAGGGGATTGGGAGTGGGAGGCACGGTTCTTCAGTGGTTCTCCTCCTATCTCCTGGGACGCTCGCAGTCGGTGTTGGCAGGGGGGCAGAGGTCGACCGCGAGGCCTCTCGTTTGTGGAGTCCCTCAGGGGTCGGTCCTCTCGCCTCTCCTGTTCAACATCTACATGAAACCGCTGGGTGAGATCATTCGTGGTTTTGGAGTTGGGTATCATCAGTATGCTGATGATACCCAACTTTTCATTTTGACCCCAAACCACCCCAGTGATGCCCTCGACGTGATGTCCTGGTGCCTGGAGGCGGTCCGGGTCTGGATGGGGAGGAACAGGCTTCGACTCAACCCTGACAAGACTGAGTGGCTGTGCGTACTGGCATCTCGGGATATTCAGGATATCCCACCCCTCACTATGGGGGGTGAGTCATTACCTCCTGTAGATAGGGCTCACAACTTGGGAGTCCTCCTAGATTCACAACTCTCCTTAGAAGACCATATCGTAGCTGTGACTAGGGGGGCCTTCGCCCAGGTTCGCCTGGTGCGCCAGTTGCGGCCCTATCTAGACCGGGATGCCTTACCTACGGTCACTCATGCGCTCGTGACCTCTCGTCTTGATTACTGCAACGCTCTCTACATGGGGCTACCCTTGAAGACCACTCGGAGGCTCCAACTGGTACAGAATGCAGCCGTGAGAGTTGTACTGGGAGTTTCCCGATACACCCATGTCACACCTTTGCTCCGCGAGCTGCATTGGCTACCAGTTGTCTTCCGGGTGAGGTTCAAGGTGTTGGTAATAACCTACAAAGCCCTTCATGGCATGGGTCCGGAATACCTTGGGGAGCACCTGCAGCCGGCGTCAACTTCCCTCCGCCCAGTACGCTCCCACAGAGAGGGCCTCCTCAGGGTGCCACTGGTCAAAGAATGCCAACTGGTGGCCCCCAGGGGGAGGGCGTTCTCTGTGGGTGCACCGGATTTATGGAACCATCTTCCGGTTGAGCTCCGGATGGCGCCCGATCTCCGCTCCTTCCGGCGCGATCTTAAAACCCATCTCTTTAAACAAGCTGGCCTGGCCTGATGGGACGGGGTGGGATTTTTATAAATGAACTTTAATTTTAAATTTGTATTAATTTTATGGGCATTGTTTAATCATGTTTTAATAATTTAAATTTTTGTATCCAGTTTTTATGTATTGCCCTGTTCACTGCCCTGAGTCCCCTGGGAGAAGGGCGGTATATAAATTAAATTAATAAATAAATAAATAAATAAATCAGGCCAGACCAGCTAGTTCAAATAAGTGGGTCTTCAGACCGCGCTGGAAGGAGCGAAGGTCCGATGCCATCCAGAGCTCAACCGGCAGTTGGTTCCATACAACAACCTTACAACTTTGCTTCCTCTAACCATGCACAAAGAGGGGCTACAAAACATTTATAAAGGAGGGGTCCTTGGTACTCTCTGAGCTTGGTTGTTTTCTTGCAAATGTTTCATTGTCCAAACGCACATCATCAGTGCTAGTAGAATAACAGAGTTGGAAGGGACCTTGGAAGTCTTCTAGTCCAACTCCCTGCTCAGGCAGGAAACCCTATGCCAGGGGTAGGCAACCTCGGCTCTTTTATGACTCGTGGACTTCAACTCCCAGAATTCCTGAGCCACCATGGCTCAGCTTGGAAACTATCTTTCCCCTCAGCATGGCTGGCTCAGGAATTCTGGGAGTTGAAGTCCACGAGTCATAAAAGAGCCGAGGTTGCCTATCCCTGCCCTATACCCTGACTAGCACTGATTTTATTTATTTATTTTATTTAATTAGTTTTCTATACCGCCCTATTCCCGAAGGACTCAGGGCGGTTTACAGGGCAATATTTAAAAGGCAATATAAATTAAGATAAAAATAGAATTAAAAAGAATTAAATTAATAATAGCCCAACAATAAAACAATGTTAAAATTTAAAACTAAAACACCCCTCAGTCCAGGCCTAATAAATCGAAAAGCCAAGTTTTCAGGTCCCGGCAAAATGAGCGCAGGTTGGGGGCAGTCCGGAGTTCCACAGGTAAATCATTCCAAAGGGCAGGCGCGCCCACAGAGAATGCCCTCCCTCTGGGGATCACCCGCCAGCATTCCCTGACCGGTGGCACCCTAAGGAGGCCCTCCCTATGGGAGCGCACAGGACGATGGGAAGTTGATGCCGGCAGCAGGTGTTCCCTTAGATAGTCCGGACCCAAGCCATTTAGGGCTGATGATGTTACCTAGTTACCTAGTTCATGCCTTGTAGACATGAAGCGTTTACAAGAAAACAACCAAACTCAGAAAGCACCAAGGAAACCCTCCATTCAGTCCTGAGCTACAAACATTCTTCTTCATTGATTTATAAATGACATGTCCTAGACTTGCCTTCATCTCATCCCATCCCAATACAGACACGAGTTAAATTCTGATTTAGCTTGTTTCAGTTTCAAAGTAGTTTGTTCCCTCTTCTCCCTATCCAGTTTTGTGCACCAGGCTCAGTCATTGAGATGTTTTCCATTATGTGGTCGATGAGGCGATCAGGTTTGGGATCTGCCCAGCTTTTATTGGCCCTTATCGAGAGCCCTTCCCAGCCCTGCAATCGGTGACATGGCCCTCTGTGGCGATTATGGTTTGGGCTGCAGGAAGGTCTGGATTCCCATCACAAAGTTCTTGGATGCTACAAGATTTCAAAACGATGAATTCCGGGGGGAAATGCAAGATTGCAATTGCTTTGATGATGATGCATTTGATGACAGTGCAAGTGTGCCATAAAAAAACTGACTGAATGAAAAGCAGCAATTCAGAGTAATTATCTAATGTGGAAACACCCACAGAATAAGAGAGAAAGATGAAAAATGAGAGATGAGATCAGGACTGTCTTCAAACAGTAAAGAAAATCAGATTTAAGGGGAAAGTACACAGCTCATTGCTTTGGGCTATAGCTTAGTGCAAGAGCAGCTTAAATTGTCTCTTTCATAAGGTCAGACTAATGAGCAAGTTTCTTCAATAAATCACGGAGAGAAGAAGAAAGAAATTAAGTTTAGAGAAATGTAAACTGGCAAAGGAACTATCATGAATTTGTAGGTGATCCTTGGGCTACCTGCCTTCAGATGAGGTCCAGTTTTCCTTCAACCTGCAATGCACTTGTCAAGCTATTAAGACTCCTTGTCTCATAAACAAATGCACAAAGTACCGACCACACCCACTTCTGCCATCAAACTTTCCAAACAAGGTCTCTATTTATTTTTCTCCTCCTCTTTGAATCTTTACCTCTCTGCCTTAGATTTCATTGCCCCAAACAGAATAACAAATTATATCAAATTGACAGGCACTATTGAAAGATCCTGCTCGAGCAGGGGGTTGGACTAGAAGATCTGCAAGGTCCCTTCCAACCCTATTATTCTATGTTCTAAATCTGTTGTCTGTGGAGCCAGCATCAGTTGTGTGAGTGATGTGTAGTAGCAGCCAGGCTTTCATCCTGATTTATAGAACTGTGGTTCATTGGCTCACAACAACATGAGGAGGTCAGGGTTTATTCATTTATCACATTTATATAGACACTCTTCTCACAATAAAGTGACTCTAGGTGGCTTACGATAAAGCAATTATAAAATCAGAATATTAAAATAACTACAGTTAAAAGCACCCTCAAATCTGACATCAGCCAAAGCATAGAACAACTCAAAGAAGTAGTACAAGATCAGAAGATGTGGAGAATTGCTAAGCATTGGACACAACTGAATGGACATCATCATTCGTCATCGCAACTAAAAGACATCAACAATAGTATTAATAGCAAGACAGTGGAAGAAATTCAGGTAAACTGTTGCATGTCATGAAAGGCTTTAATGGTCACCAGCTGCGCTTTGAATTGTACCTAGAAGCAAACTGAGAACCAGTGTAGTTTGTGGAGCAGACCTGTAACAAGTGCCATTCTGGGAACACATGTAACTGCCCACAGTGCTGCGTGTTGTACTAGCTGAAGCTTATGGATACTCTTCAAGGGTAGCTTCACATGGAGCACATTACAGTAGGCCACGTTGAGAGCTGACCAGGGCATGAGTGACTGTGATGCAGGAAGGGTGCAACTGGTACACAACACAAAGCTGTGCCGAAATCCTCCTGGCCATGGCTGCCATCTGCTGTTTGAGCAGTCTAGAACTCCCAGATTGTGCACTGGGGCAGAAAAATTCCATCCAGCACCAAAGATGGCATAGTCCCTAAGCCAGAGGACCTCAAACCCAGATCCACTCTGTCTTTCTGAGGTTCCCCATCCAGAGCCACTCTGTCTTTCTGAGGTTCCCCATCCAGTCCCTCACATCCTCCAGATACCTTCTTCAGCTCCTACTTCCAAAAAAGAGACATTGAAGTCCCCCAAGACCATAA
The DNA here is from genome assembly GCF_947247035.1 of Vipera ursinii. Taxonomy (NCBI): domain Eukaryota; kingdom Metazoa; phylum Chordata; class Lepidosauria; order Squamata; family Viperidae; genus Vipera; species Vipera ursinii. The sequence goes on along the minus strand of NC_139513.1, from coordinate 140,237,864 downwards.
GATGGAAATGGAGCCAAGCAAATCAGGCAGGGAGATGTCTATAGAGCCAAGATGCTGATATAGAAGCAACAATCCCAACTGATCCTAAAAGCCTAACTTAGTGAACAGGGCCTCACAATCATCAACCTTGTAAAATAACACCCCTGAAAACCTTAAGAAAGGAGCCATAATTCAGAAGATTGTCAGATGGTCTATAGCAAGGGTCTTCAAACTTGGCCCTTTTATGATTTGTGGACTTCAACTCCCAGAATTCCTCAGCCAGGCACACTGGCTGAAGAATTCTGGGAGTTGAAGTCCACAAGTCATAAAAGGGCCAAATTTGAAGACCCCTGTGTGTGTTGCCTGTTAGGGTGATGACTCATGGTGATATCTGCCTGCAGTTACTTCATCTGAAGGTAATTTGGGGACCCCATTGTTTCCCCATTAAAATTTCTACTGTGACTACTGTGTTTCCACCTTTTGAGCTGCCTTCTCCAGCACATTAACCACTGAGTAGGAAGAAAGGGAAGAAAGCTGGAAAAACTTGTTTGGCCCCAGCTTTCTAGTATTTATTCTACATTTGAAATGGAAAGACCTCTTGGGACTTGTCTCTTAAGTTGCCAGACTAAGCAGAGTTTGGAACAGAGGAAAGCACTGGTTCTGTGCCTATCATTGTGTGGGAAGTCAGGCCCCGCCATAGAAGGAAATATTAAAAGGGAGAATATTATGTTTCCGCAAAGAATCCTAAAGAGGCAGAAAAGCATGCCCAGTTTTTTCTTAATAGCCCCAAGTTTCCATCCCCCAAGCAGAAACCAGCTCTGTAGAAATGCAGACATAAATAATCCAGGAAGGTTGGAGGCCCCCAGCTAGAAGCTTAGAAAGACAAAGACACCTAAAATCTACATATGCCACCCAAACTTTAAGACAGGATGTAATAGGATTAACCCACAGATGCCAAAAGGCACACTCAGACTCAGGTCAAAGTTCATGCCACAGGAACAACTCCAAACAAAAGGCTCCAGAGGGTATAAAAACCCATTCCCTACATGTGTTCTCTATGTTTTCTTCCAGAGCCATCTTTCTGTCTGGCTCTCCTCTTCAATAAACTGCAACCTTCTTTCTAACACAGTCCCCATGTTGTTTATTCCCGGCTTGGATTGAACCATGATGAAGACTTTTCCTTCAACAATTGGCTTGGCCAGAATGGCCAGAAAGGAGGAGCTTTTTGGCATGCCCTCCTTTCTATACTTCTACCTTCCACAGATAAGCCCAGCATGCTATATCAACAGAGAGTCATTAATACCCATCTGCTTTCAGTGGGGTACTATTCATCTCTTAAGCAGGTCCTGTTCTATCTAATAAATTAAATAATATAAAATAAAATGATCCCTTTTCTGAGAACTAGCACATGCATCCCATAAACCTTCAAGGTATGCATCCAGAACCATCAAGAAAGTGAAGAGTCGTTGATCCATCACAGACAGTTGACCTAGGTAGATACAAGACACATTGCCTTGGAAAGGGAAAGCCAAGCCACGCAGAGATGAAAGAGGACGGTCCAGGACCTAGTTGGCCGACAGTCATTGTGGGTAGGAGATTAAAAATCCATATTGGTATCTTGATTGATTTGGAGCTTCTCCCAGGGGAATCCAGAACTGTTTCCTGAAGTCTCAAATGTAAAATAGCTTCTACGCACATCCACAGGATTTGCCCTTTTCAAAATAGTTTGTGATCGTTAATTATTAAGCAGGGATCCCATCTCCCAACACTTTTACCTTGTGTCTTCATTCCAGTAGTACATTTTATTAAAATGTGAAATGTTGGAATGTATATCTAATAAAAGAAGAGGTATTCTTTGCAGGAATGTGGAATGGCTAAGAAATAAAACTACACCTCATGACCCTGCTATTTAATAGCAGACGAACTACTGTGAAAAAAATCTTACAGCAAATGAATTCTTTTGATCGTTCTTGCTTAGTATTATTTACCTCACTGATGTGCCACAGCTCTTAAGGGCCTTACCCAAATTTTCTGGCAGATATAGGACGATTCTGAGTATTTATCCACACAAAGCAGATACAGGTAGTCCTGGACTTACACCAGTTCATTTAGTAACCGGTCAAAGGTACAACAGCACTGGAAAAAGTGACTTCTGACCGTTTTTCACAATTACAACTGTTGCAGCATTCCCCAGCGTCATGTGATTAAAATTCGGATGCTTGGCAACTGACTCATGTTTATGATGGTTGCAGTTTCCCTGGGTCATGTGACCATCTTTTGCGACCTTCAGACAAGCAAAGTCAAGCGGGGAAGCCAGATTCACTTCATGTTACTAACTGAACAACTGAAAAGTGATTCACTTAACAACGTGAGGCAAAAAAAGGTTGTAAAAAGGAGCCATAGTCACTTAACAAATGTTTCACTTAACAACAGAAATTTTGGGCTCAGTGGTGGATGTAAGTCGAGGACTGCCTGTAGATGACCACTCAGCTACAGCCCTTCCTCTAGAGACGGCACTCTAGGTCAAGCATGGTGTTAAAGAAACAGCCACAGTTAAAGAATAGAGATGCTTTTTCAGCAAAATATCTGCCTTAGTAGGTTACTTCAACAGCATGGAGCCTTTTCAAAGGTAACTCAGTGCTAATTTGAAACTAGATTAGGTTTTTTCCCCTGCAGTGGATATAAAATTTATTACAACATGCATAAATGCATCCCTCTCTCCCACCGAGCTGCTTGCAGGCTCATTGTGTAGTTCAGTGCATCTCAAGCATGAAACATGAATATGTTCTTTCTTCCAACAACCACAAAGCACAGAGGTAGGAGCTTGGAAACATTCCCAGTTAAAAAGTGAAGAAGATAAGAAACAGCAGATTTGATGGGGTTCATTTAAACTTGCAGAATTTAAATTTCACTGATGAAGGCTAAGAAGGATTAATATAAAAAGCTGTGTAGTTCCAAGAATTACAAAAAAAACACCTTCAGCAGCATCCAAGTTCCCATTCAGATTTCAGCTCATTGAATTACACCAACCCCATCTTTCTCCCCACTGCATGCAGCAAATATTTACTAGCCTACAGAATTCCTCTGAAGGTTGGCAACTAAATGAAATTATTAACACATACCAAAACAGGGAAGTGACTAAATATATGGGAGCAATGATATTATCTGTAAAATAATGGATTTTTTGAGTTTTGATTGGACAGTCTTCTGTACAGATTTCTTAGAAGCAGTACAGAACTAGTGTGCCACTGTCTTCTTCCAAGATAAAGTTGACATACCTAGAACTTCCTGGTAGCATTCCATCAAAGCAGTTCCAACTCTACTTAGCTTTTAATATCACTCAAGACTGGCTAGTACTACAATCACCTGGGATCATATTAACAAAAGTGGATCAATTATTATAAACTGTATTTAAATCAAATATAAGTTTTCCTCTACCTTTGTCCTGCTCTAGTTTCTTTCTCTCTCTCTCTCTCTCTCTCTCTCTCTCTCTCTCTCTCTCTCTCTCTCTCTCTCTCTCTCTCCCTTCCTTCCTTCCTTCCTTCCTTCCTTCCTTCCTTCCTTCCTTCCTTTCTTTCTAATTTGACCTCTGGAGAAGTGCAGACCATGATCCAAAAAAATAATAATTATGAATTGCAGATTTATTGCGTATACATCTTGCTTTCTGTCCAAGCGTTCAGCTTGATTAATATGACTTCCTTTCTAATATGAAGACGTCATGCTAAGAGCTGAGCCAAAATCATCTACTGAGGTTCATGGGCAGCTTAATTATGATGACACAAGATATGGAGGAGATACTTGAAAACAAATTGGAGCATGTATCTTCATCAGATCAGTAAAGTGCCAGCATGGGTCCCCATTCACATGTACATGTGAATCTAATTTGTGCAGCTGCTCAGGTTCCACTTGAGATCTATCAAGACACCCACACCCCTTCCACAGCTTGCTGCCCAGTATGGAACCCCCAAGTCAGTTATTTTTCCTATTGAAGTGTAGGGCTTTGTATTTGTTCCTACTGAGAGTCTTTTCTCTAGTTTCTGCTAGTTGTTCAAGCTGGTTCACATCCTCTTGAATCTTGACACTAATAATGCTGGCTCCTTCCCAGCAATTCATTCTTTTCTAAATAATCATAAAATGGTTGCTTAATAATTGCTCCAGAATAGCAGCATTAGGCTGACCTATCTGTAGTTGTCTGGACACTCTTTTATGTTCTGAAGATACTTGCTCTTCTCCAAACTCTCCAGCACTATGCCTGTCAAAAAAAAAGGAGCTTTAAGTTGACATATGGAAGCTCTTGTAGGATTTTCAGATAGTCTGGTGCTGAAAATTTAAACTTATTCATGGTAGTCAATCATTCATTAACTTTCTCTTCATTTGCCTTGTTGCCACTTTCCCCTTTGTCAATATCTTGGTTCCTTTGGAACACAGATCTCCTTGGTAGAGAAGAAGGAAGACGGATGAGTTGAGTCCTCTTCCATCACCTGTTACTATCTACCATCTTCTCCTAGCAGCAGGCCCATCTTTCCTTTTTAGTCCTTTTATTACTGACATAGAAGAAGTACATTTCTTCAAACTTCCATTGTGAGGACAACTGCAGGGTGGATACTGCCATCTATTGGGGGTGGCAATTGTGGTAGATTCCTACATTGAACAGGGGGTTGGAATAGGAGATCTCTAAGATCTCTTCCAATCCTTGCATTATGGGACTTTCAATTGTAGCTGAATTATTATGCTATTCTTTTAATGGAAGACTGGGAACAGGGGGGAAAATGGTTCTTGGCTTCTACTTTTGATAGAATTTGATCATTCTGGTGTTACATTATTTACATTATTACACAGGCATTACCTATAGCCAGCTGGGTGACCTTGGGCCAGTCCCTCTCTCTCAGCCCTAGGAAAGAGGCAATGCCAAATCAGTTTTGAAAACCTTCCCAAGAAAATTGCAGGGACTAATCCAGATAGTCACCAGGAGTCAAAGACCTGGTGGGGGGGGAGGGAGGGAGGGAGGGAGGGAGGGAGGGACAGAAAGAGAGAGAAAGAGAGAGAGAGAAAAAAAATAAACTAGATATTGTTTTTATGTCTCCTTCTAAGAATAGCTGACAAATATTGTTACAAATGGCCAACCTCTTGTCTCCTGATATGTGGGACCTCAGTCCCTATAATTCCTAGTTAGCATGTACTTGCTGACTACTGACTGCAGAAGCCAGCCAACATCAGCTGGGGGAGAGGAGTGAGGGCAAGTTACAAATCCAGTGTCATACTGATTAAGCCCACACAAGTTCCATCCCTTTTGTACGTGTCATCACATACATAAAAAAAGGAGTGGAATTGGCACTGTGATAACACAATGCTGCTTCCTCTGATGGAAGCTTAAGTCTAACACATTTGGAAGTGTCATGTGAGAGAAGATGGTGAGAAATAAAAGTGGGGCAAAGATATAGCACTTTCAAAAGATGTTTGTATTTGGATGCTTAGAAATTCTGAGACATTTTTTTAAAAAAAATTTTTTAACTTAGCATAATAGATATCAAGTACCCAAACTTGGCATCCATCGTTCTTTCATCATCTTTTTTTAACCATTGTTCAAAGCTACTCTATCACCTTATGCGGTGGTGGAGCTACAATAAGTCCAATTAGCACAATGCTGCATAACAATATGGTATCCTTCCCAGGGCACCAATAACAATGAAAGAGGTTGGTCGGCATAAAAATAATCCAATTGTGAGAAAGCCAAAGAAAAATCAAAACAAACTTTTGTCATCTCAAAAACTGGAAAGGCTACAAAAACCTGAATGTTTTCTGGGCTATGGCCATTTCATCCTACACACCAGTGAGGGAAAGAAAGAAAGAAAGAAAGAAAGAAAGAAAGAAAGAAAGAAAGAAAGAAAGAAAGAAAGAAAGAAAGAAAGAAAGAAAGAAAGAAAGAAAGAAAGAAAGAAAGAAAGAAAGAAAGAAAGGAGGGAGGGAGGTGTCTCAATGGAGAGTTGAAAAGATGACAAACAATAATCTACACACTTCAGTGTAGAGCTCAGATTATCCCAGATTAAATGGAAATGACTCTTCAATATCAGGAAGATGCTAAAATTTCCAAAGGAAAGCTGACCTCACTTGTCCTGCCTTCACTGCTCAAAAAACAAAGGAAGGGGTGTCCAGAGAGTTTGGTCAAAAAAGTCAAGATGGTGGCCTTGCTACCAACAGAAATAATCAAGGAAACTGACAAACTTGGACCTTTTTAAAAAAAATATGTGGATTTAAAAAATGAGACAGGCCAGGGTTTCTACATTCTAGAGAAATGTAAATTCAGTCATCTCTACCACGGCTAGCCTGAAATGATAAGAGGACATAGTCCTGCTGCATTTGAGGACCTAAGGTGAGGAACCTCAATGTAGGAAATGGTGCCACTTTTTTTTTATTCCAGCCTAGTATATATTTACCTACAGATATTCAACATTTATGGTGATTGAGTTGACCCTGAAGTAGAGTAGCAAGCAAAACATTTGCAGGCAACAGCAATGAATCAGATCTGGCTCCACAAGATAAAAGCGAAGTTTTCCTTTAGGGCACCATAGAAATTACAAGTTGTCATTTGCAAGATCACTGAAAATTAAATATTTCAGTTATCAAGGGAGGGAGGGAGGGAGGGAGGGAGGGAGGGAGGAAGGAAGGAAGGAAGGAAGGAAGGAAGGAAGGAAGGAAGGAAGGAAGGAAGGAAGGAAGGAAGGAAGATCTCTTCATTGACGGGAATTGTTTAGAAACCAAGAGAACTGATTTAGTTTTTCTTGTTTCAAACCTCTGATCCTCACAATATTGCTACATGGGAGATGCACTTGATTTCTGGCATGTTGCCCTTCAGCTCCCATGATCCTCAGTCAGCTGATCTTACAAGATTTGGAGCAACATAGCTGAAAAGCACCATACTGGGAAGTCTGGGATACACACAGGAATACTAACAAATATACGTGGCAGATTACTCTCTCCATGAAAGTGGAACAAGGCAGCTTCTACAATGGAAAGCAGCTTCTATACCTCAAAGAATTTGAACATGGCAATACGATTTGTAGTTCCCCTTTTCCCAGTTGTGTAAAATGGTCACAATTAAAATTGCTACTCTGCTCACAAAGGAGTCATAGCTCAAAAGTTTATGTTTCAGTCCCTTGGACATTCCAAATAAAAGGAACTCTTGATAATAAGTTTGGAAAAGACAGAAGAGCTGAGGAGTACCTGAACAGCCTCCCAACCAGAAATGGCGTCAGCGTCTGGCATCCTAGGCCAGAGGTGGGGAAGCCAGCATGGCTGGCTCAGGAATTCTGGGAGTTGAAGTCCACAAGTCATAAAGGGGCCATAGTTCCCCACCCCTGTCCTAGGCCAAGGCCCAAAGTTCACCCAATTTCTTTTTCTTCCTCATTCTCATGTTGCTGTTCAATTTCTCTCAAATTTCTTTTGATGATCTTTGTGAGCTTTCTGGCTACACATTGACAACTTGCATCTTCTACTTTTTATCTTTTTAAAACACCCTTCTGATGCGAGAAATTTTCCCATGACATCTACCCATAGCATTTAAAAGAAGCATAGGAAAAGTGACTATCATGGAAGATATTCATTTACCCTTATTACCCCTTGTAAGTGCCCAAATACTGCAATTCACTCAGAATAATTTTATAACATTTTTCCTTTATTTATTTATTTTTTGAGAGAGAGAAAAATGTTTCTTTTCCATCAAACTGAATGAGAATGTTTCGTAACAATACTGAAGAAATGCTTGGCCTGGCTGAGCTGCTAATTACATGGCTACAGTAGAATTATTCCATAGAATTGGAGAAAATTCCTATCCCTCTGATAAACTGTCTTCCCAGTAAGAGAACAGCATTGTTCTTTTTGTGTTATATGGCAAGAGCCATTGTAGGAGAGGACAATATTGACATCAATTCTGATCACCCCTCCATCTAGAAACTGACCCATTTCTGTGCATGTCTGCCCTTCCTGCACACAGCAGCATCCTGAAGGAGTCAAAAAGACAAATTCATATGAAAGTCACAAGAAACTGATCAAAGTCCCATTCCATTGTCTATGCTTGGGACATTGATGCGCCTGCAAAAGATGCAGGATTTTGATCACATTTCCACAATCACCATCCTGATTTTTTTACTCTCTTTCTGGATGCTTCTGTCTGCAAAGAAGTTAGGAAAAGCTGCATCTCTGAGTGGGAAGGGAAGGGAAGGGAAGGGAAGGGAAGGGAAGGGAAGGGAAGGGAATGGGAGGGCCTGCTGAACTATTCCTTTCTGTCATTCCCCCATTCAAAATTGTCCTTACACAGTTTTCTCAATCATGGTAAAGAGAGAGGTCCTCTCTTCAACTCTATTAAGCTGGGGGGACAATAACAGCTACAGGAGAACTAATTAAACAACCAGTCCTGTGGGCAGAATCCAGAGAAAGAAATATTTTGGGGAATATTAAAAAGGCAGAATGTATTTCCCCAAAGGAATAATGGAGAAGATCTTTAAAAAGGCAGAAACCTCTCCACATACACACACACCCCAGTCAGACAACTCAGCATAAACCAGCTTTTAGAAATGCAGATGTAATAATCCATTCAGGAAGGTTGGAGCCTTCCAGCTAGAAGCTGAAGAGATCAGGAAGACAAAGACTCTTAAAAATCTACATATCCCACCCAAACTCTAAGACAGGACATAATAGGATTAACCCACAGATGCCAAAGGGGCACACTCAGACTCTGCTCAAAGTACATGACACAGGAAATACAAAGCCTCAACTAGGAACAGGAAACAACCTCAAGAGCCCCAGAAGGTATAAAAATCCACTCCCTGCTTTCTTTCTTTCTTTCTTTCTGGCTCTCCTCTTCAATAAACTACAACCTTCTTTCTAAAGCAGTCATCATGTTGTTTATTCCTAGCTTGGACTGGACCCTGATGAAGATTTTTCCTTCAACAGTCCCTTCTTCTTCCACCAGCAGCTTTTGAGACTGCTGTTCAAAGAAAAACACAATTCAACATGAGGTTCCTCATACATTCCTTTGAGCAATTTGAGCCTTTGGCAAGTGCTGCCAACTTATACAGACCATAATGAGCCAGATAGATTTCAATCTCAGGCGGGTTCCTAGGAAACTGTATCAGTCTGGATCAATATCCTGGGGAAAGATCAAACAAGTCAAGATAGTGACCATGATCATGTGACTGGTGCCCCACCCATTTTAGTCTGAGTGAAAAACAGCTTATCAGAAAAGGCAACAAGCAGATGGGCTAAATTTTGTAACGTGCTGGAGGAGTAAAAAAAAAATCAACCCAAGTCTTTGGTTAAAGATTGCATGAGGACCCAGATTGTTGGGGCAATATGCTGACATTTGTAAACCACTCAGAGTAGTGCTGTAAAGTACTATGGAGCAGTAAAGGTAAAGGTTACCCTGCACATGTGTGCTAGTCGTTTCCAACTCTAGGGGCTGGTGCTCATCTCCGTTTCAAAGCCGAAGAGCCAGCGCTTGTCCGAGGACGTCTCCGTGGTCATGTGGCCGGCATGACTAGACGCCAAAGGCGCACGGAACGCTGTTACCTTCCCACCGTAGTGGTCCCTATTTTTCTACTTGCATTTTTACGTGCTTTCGAACTGCTAGGTTGGCAGAAGCTGGGACGAGTAACAGGCACTCACTCTGTTACGCGGCACTCGGGATTCGACCCGCCAAACTGCCGACCTTCTGATCGACAAGCTCAGCGTCCTAACCCACTGAGCCACTGTGTCCCATGGAGCAGTATATAAGTCTAAGTGCTACTGCTGTTTAAAGTAGCAGTGATCAACTAAATTGATAATAATGAAGTAACTAAGAGAGGAAATTAGAGATAGTAAATTGTAAGTTTCATCAGTAGGCAAGTATAATAAAGAAATACATTCCCAAATTTCCAGGATGCAAAACCAACTAGAAACTTTTTATATTCCCTCCTCTCCCTTTTTTATCAGCTTAATGACTCAATTGCCCGAAAGGCATTATTGGAAGGAAGATAGCAGTGACACAAGAACTCTAGTCCAGCTTGTCCTTCCCCATTATATCTTCTTTTCTCCTCTCCTCTCTTCTCTTTTTCTTCTCCCTTCTAAAAACTAGGTTTGGGTTGTTCTTCGTTTGGGGATTCCCCACCCCCACCCCTGCTCACTCACTCAACCCATCCAACCCGTGCAAATGTTGGGATTTGCCTGGTTTGAGAATCCCCAAATGGCAAGAAGGTGGATCTTATCATGGATGGGAAGGGAAGAGAAAACAGACAATTTTTAAGACTATCAGATCACAAGAACATTTTGAATATCATAGCATAATAGAACTTAAATTAGTGTGTTTAATGCCCCAGGAGACTTGATCCTGTTAAAATGCAAGATTTTCACAAGTGACTGAGCAACAGTGGATAATGTACTCAGAATAAAATATTGGCATATTATTCTACAAGAATTAACAATTTGGGGTGTAAAATCATTAAAGCATATAAGATATATCAGACAAGTTAAGAGCAAAAGAGTGCAATTAAAAATGTCAGTGCAACTGTGGAAGAAAGGAGAAACAAGGAGAAATAAAACCCTGAATAGAATCATTTGCCTCAACTACCATCTTGGTTTACAGTTCAAATCCTTTGCTATTACACACATTGTCTGTGAAATTAATATTTAGTCTCCGTCACTTCCATTCCATTTTTGACAAGTGTTTCACACATCATTTACAAGGCAATATTTGCCAAATTGCAAGAAGCAGAACTGATGAAAGACTTGGAACAGTAATGCCACTATTTAAGCAGGATCAAGTGCAGGGGGTCAAACTGCTGGCCCATGGGCCGGTTTCATCATACCGAAGCTTCACCCACCCCATTGCCAGCAATGCAAAAAGAGTTGTGATAGGTTGCAACACATCACGTGACATGACGAGTTTCACACCCATAATCAAGTGGGTCAGAAAAAGTCTCTCTTGCTACTCTGGATTCAGAGACCAACCTGTTCCTTCACCTACCAGCTGCCAACAGCCAACAACCCAGCATCAGGATACAGTCCAGTGAAAGCCAATAATGCTCTCAGAAACATCTTTTTCAACCACGTTTAATACTTAGGGATAGCCAACCAGCCATGCCTGTAATTCAAGGTGTTCTTTTATTACTTTTAATTTCAGTAGGCATCCTTTTCATGCAACAAAATACAGCTAGTCCTTGACTTACAACAGTTCATTTAGTGACCAAAGTTACAACAGCACTGAAAAAAATGATTTATGACCATTTTTCATACGACCATTGCAGCATTCCCATGGTCATGTAATCATAATTCAGATGCTTGGCCACTGACTCATATTTATTGTGGTTGCAGTGTCCCAGGGTCATGTGATCACTTTTTGCGACCTTCTGATGAGCAAAGTCAATGGGGAAGCCAGATTTACTTAACAATCTTGTTACTAACTCAACAACTGCAATGATTCACTTAACAACTGTGGCAAGAAAGGTCATTAAAAGGGGCAAAAATCACTTAACAAAGGTCTCACTTAGCAACAGAAACTTTGGGCTCAGTTGTGGTTGTAAGTTGAGGATTACCTGTAGTGTTGTTGGTTTTTAACAAGAAATTATAAATAGGCTCTCATTAATTTAAAGAACAGCACTAGATAGGTTTTTTTTTAAAAAAAATATTGGATGGCCATCCAGTATTTTTTTTTAAAAAAATCCTCTATCCAGTGTTGCTATGTTTTGTTTTCCATTTAACATCTCAGGAGCTACACCTGGAAAATAGATCATGATGGTGGTTGTGTGCGAGTTATGTGTTTCACAACTGAAATAAATCATCCTGGACATCTATAAAAAGCTAGGGTTTTTTCATTATATTTTTTGAAATGTCACTATACATTAAGATATGTGTGCTGGACCAGTATACATTCAGCTGCTCCATTTTATATCTAGCTTAGGAATTAAGAACTGTGTTAGTGTATTCAGCATTTACAGGGTTAATACTAGCAGCATTGTAGGTAAGAACATGTAGCATTTACAGGGTTATTTCCTCAAGAGATGCCTTATGGGAATGGTAGTCTGACTGTTTAGTGCAGGGGTGTCAAACTCAATTTCATTGAGGGCCACATCAGCATTGCGGTTGTCCTTGGGGGGCCGGGTGGGTGTGGCCAGGGTGGGCATGGCCTACTGGGTGGGTGTGGCTGGAGTGGGTGTGGCCTACTGGGTTTGTGTCTACATCGTTTGTCAAGGGTGCCTGTGGGGGCCTGGGCAGGAGTGGGACAGATCTGAGGGTCTCTGGCAGAAGGAGATAGGACCGGGGAAAGTGCCAAGGCATGGTCCACTGGAGGAGCCTCACTGTTCCTCTCAGGCCATGGTGGTAGTGGGGGGGGGCTGGATGGTGGCATGGAGGTCAAATGCCCAGCCCAGCCCTCAAGCACCCGCGGCACTAAGCCCAGCCCCACTTTCCCAAGGGGGGTGCCCAGCTGCATTTACCTTCTCCTCAAGGCTGCTGCTGCTGTGCTTGCTCTCCTTAGCCAGGTTGCTCATAATGGGTACAAGGGCAAAGTCGAGAGGGAAGCCCACTCCCTCTCCATGTGAAGAGACCTGGCTTTGTATCCAAAGCTTCCTTAGCAATAGGATGGGAGACCCCCCCAAGACAGGCCAGGAGGAGGGGGCAAGGGGATGGTGAAAGGGCAACAGGGAAGGTCTAAGGCAGGACTTTCCTCAGACCCTCCCTCTCCTTCCTTCCTTCCTTCCAAGAGTGGTGGGAAAATATTTGAGATGAGGGAGGGAGAAAAACAGGCAAGAAACGCAGCTGGGGAAGTGTCATCCTTCGTGAGGAATGAAGAAATGCACCATCACCTGAAAGTGGCCAGCACATGGCCCTCGCCTACTTCACATATCCGGCTTGGTGGGCTCTGGGGGAGGGGATGCCATGAGCAGCATGAGAGTCGATGTTACCTGCGCAATGCTGCCCAGCCCCCAGCCTGCCTGATTTTGGCAGGCAGTGGGGTGCTCTCCACACAGTGCCGAGAGGCTGAGCCAGGTGGCATGAATCTGAAGAGAAGCACAATGCTGCCCAGCCCCTAGCCTGCCCGAAGTAGGCAGGGCCATGTGCTGGCCACTTCCAGGCGATGGTGCATTTCTTCATTCCTCACAAAGGGTGATACCTCCCCAGTGTGTGTCCAGGGGGCAGTGTCAATGCAGCAGGGGCTGGCCCCTCGCTGTTTCCAGACGGCCTTGTGGAGCTAAGACTGAATGTATTTCAGCATAGATGGCCACCACGAAATTGTTGGAGGATCTTATCAGCAAACGTAAGTCTGCCTAGGATGCCGCAATTTAATTCGTGTTCCATCATAATATGTGTATTTACCTTCACAACCCCTACCCCCATCCTAACTTTTTTACACTGAAATTGGCCTCTTGCCTCCACCTTTAAACACTCTGCTGGCTGTTGCAGATAACTTAAAGTGGAGTATTTTCCCCTCTGATTTCCCTCTTCCATTGCAGGGGATTATTAAATAGCAAGCTACCTGTTGAAGGAAAGAGAGAAATCCCTTTAAACCAAGAATTTGGTGATTTCACAGCCAGAGGTATCCTGGGAAATGCTCAAACAAGTCAAGATAGTAACCATGATCATGTGATTGATGCCCCACCCCTTTCAGCTAAAAGGGGAAGGGATTTGATCATATGGTCACATCCATCATTTTTGCTTTTTTCCTCTTCCTCCCTCCCTCCCTTCCCAAGGACGCCCCTGTTCACAAAATATCCGTGTAGTTTTCAATACAGCCATATTGAAGTCATCTGCTATTGCCTTCTTTGAAAATGTTTCTTTCAAATTTCAAAGAAAAAAAGGCTGCTTCTTAACTTTCAGTTACATCAGATGGTGTACTTAAGAGCATCAATATCATTTCCAAGACCATCCACTGGGAACAATTTAATTCTTTCTTAAGAGTTAAAGCAGGGGTCTTCAAACTTGGCCCTTTTATGCTGGCTGAGGAATTCTGGTAGTTGAAGTTCACAAGTCATAAAAGGACCAAGTTTGAAGACCCCTGAGTTAAAGAGATAAAGATGCTCTGGAACTGAATTCAATTCCATGTCAACAGTATGTAAGTGGTTTACTATGTACTGCCATCTTCTGGCTTATAGTTATGGTATTTCTGAGTGGTGTCCCATCAGAACTAGGTCCAACCTTGCTTGCTTACTTGCAGATCCCATATAGATTTGGCCCAATGCAGGCGCTTGTTGACTGTAAACGCTAGGCCTATTCCTAAACATTCTTGGCAACTTGTATATGGACTACTATATTTTATTTTGAGAACCAGATTAATATAGTGGTCAAAGACATCTTTTTTAAAAATTGAGAGAGAATAACTTCTGGTACTGTCTTATTCAAAAGCCATCTGGGTAATTTGGGGCAGAAGAAGATAACGGCAGTTCAGTTTTGAAAATGTTGCCCAGAGAACTACAGAGACATTTCCAGGCAGTCACCAAAACTCAAGTCTGATTTGAAGGCATTTCCCCCCTCCCACCCCCAAAAAATTCTGCCTCTTTGGGTCCTCTAAAATAGCTTCTCTGTTTACTTTAACATGCCTTTGTTTTCTCAATCCACCTTTCTGAATCCTGAAATCCTTGTCTTATATTCCTAGAATTCCCTGGGCTAGATGGAGAATTCTGGGAAATACAGAATATTAGGTTGAAAGAAGTAATTCAATAGATTTTTTAAAAAATAATAATAATAAAGGAACAAATCAATAAAACAGAAGGTATGACAAAGGCGTCTGCAAGTCTATTGTATGTTTGGCGAGACCTATTCTTTCCTAAACTGAGGACACACACTCATATCTTTATTATTATATATATAGTTATATTATTTATATAATGTATATTATATAACTTATAATAAACATCTCTCCTGCTAGAAATTTTCAGGATTATTATGGTTTGGTGGATGTTTACCCTAAGCAAGAGCCTGGCCAACTCATACATACTCAATACAAACATTAGAAGATTTTTTTTTCAATCTCTCCCTCAATTTTTAATTAATGTTTTACTGACCATTGTATTGATTGTTTTTAGCTATTGTTTTATTATGCATTATATTGCTTTTTAAAAACTATCTTGAGATGCTTTGGCATATGATGCAGCATAGAAAGGTAATCAATCAATCAAATAAGTATTGCCGTGTATTTTAAATCTTTTATTGAGAAATCTTGTAGCTATTCTGCTATCTGCATTGATATGCATCGTATGTCAAATGTTATGCACTGAGAAGTAAAATGGAAATCAAAAATTGATTTCAAGCAGAGCCAGTACATGTGAATATAACCTTTAAACAATGAAGTTACAGAGAAAGTCTCACTTTCAAAACAGCCTTTAGCCGTCTTGTGGATGGGGAGAGGAGAGCAGGGGACCAAGTGAGAAAGAGATTCAGTAGAAAAATATGCATTTCCCATTCAAGGGAAAAATGTAATCAAATTTAGCAAACTTTTCTTTCAACTGTATATTCCAAGGGTGTCAAACTGCCAGCCTGCAGGCCGGATGTGTCATGGCGAAACCGCACCCATCCCATCACCAACAATGGGGGAGAAAAGCCACAATACGTCGCGACACGTCATGTGAAGTTGCGAGTTTAACACCCCTGCTCTATTCTATCACTGTCAGCCCTCCCAAGTAAACCAGACAGAAAACACAACTAAATGAACTAATTCTACTTTATTGTAAGGCTTACATTAACAGAACCTTGCAATCTTAACTGTTAGATTTCATTAGAGCAGGGGTGTCAAACTCAATTTCATTGAGGGCTGCATCAGCATTGCGGTTGCTCTCAGGGGGCCGGGTGGGTATGGCCAGGGTGGGCGTGGCCTACTGGGTGGGCGTGGCTAAAGTGTGTATGGCCTACTGGGTGGGCGTGGCCAGCTCTACATCGTTGGCATCAAGGGTGCCTATGTGGGCCTGGGCAGGAGTGGGACAGATCTGAGGGTCTCTGGCAGAAGGAGGGTCTCTGGGCCAGGGCCAAGGCAGTGGGGACCATTCCCTCACTGTTTCCAGGATGGCTTCGCGGGCCGCATGAAACCACTTTGCGGGCCGGATTCGGCCCCTGGGCCTTGTGTTTGACATGTCTGCATTAGAGCAAGTCCTTCCTAAGTTTCTTTCTCTGACTATTAAGGGACTGTAGACTTCTGCCTCTCCTGTCTGACGGTTTCCTGGGCAACTTCTCTTCCTTTCTTCCCCCAAGGCCATCCACACATTGCATTACAGGCACCATGTCATGCCTTCTCCTCAGCTGTCCTTGATACAGCAAGATTCCTCACCTGAAGTGATAGTGCCCTGTGACTCTGGAGACACAGAAACAGAGTGTGTGCTTTTCCAGTGCCTGTATTACAGAGACATTCCTACTAGCCTCATTTCACCATTACCTCGTTAAATACCCAGAGTACACAGGACAATTTTACAACATGCTGCTGCTTTCAGATCCCAACCTTGCTACAACATATAATATTGTCAGGTTCTCCCTAGCAGTGTTGAAAATTTGTCAGATAATAACCTGTGCCATAAACTAGAGTTAATGAGCACCCTAATCACCATATTAGAATGCTCTATAATTTAATATAGCCTTCACATACTAACCTTTTATGATCACCTATGCCCATCAAATGCTCCTTCCTCTCTCTTTTAGATTCTTTGACTTTTTTCATATATACTTTGCTTTAATACATATCTCTTACATCTTTTAGCTTTTCATAATTTTTAGGCATTGATGTATCTTCTACTATTTTAAATTGACTGTATCCCACCATCTCCTTTTGCTAGTTTAGGACCATAATAAAGATTTGATTTCATTTCCTTTGCTATATTGTCTTCTCTTTCTGGGAAACAATAGATACCTTTTGACAGCTCTTTGCAGCATCAGTGGGTAAGATTTATGATGCAAACTCCCTTGAATGGAACAAGAGCCAGTCATAGAATCAGCTTATCCAGAATTGTATTTTAAACATTTAGTGGGCACCACTAGACAGCAGTGTGACTCAAGAAACAGAAGTACCGGTAGAAGAAACTGATAAAATAAAATTCATTGACTAAAAAATTGGTGTCTCATAATACAAGGCAAAGATCTTATTCAAGATTGTAATACAGATAGATAAAATCTGTCTTTAAAATTCTTAGAATCCCCACATATGTGTATGTATCAGTTGTGCAAGCATCTAGGCATTTTTAGGACACCTGCCAAAAACTGTTTATCAACACTGGCAGGAAGGGGGGAAATGCACCCCATATAGCTGAATCATGAAGAATAAAATGAGACAGGCAAATCACAGCAAGACATCTTTAAACAGCTTCATCAAAAATTCTTATAGGTTCCAATTTAAAACATTGAACACAAATGGAAAAGTTATTTGCCTAAATTGCTACAGTAAGAGTGAATTTGTTTGAACTGTGGTTGTATGAACAAGCTATGATGGCCAAATCTGCAGTTAATGCTAAGCCTTAATGGGCAGGGTCACCATATGCTGGGCAAAAACAAAACACAGGAAACCCTAGTTTCATGAAAGTGGTAAGTACAAAATCCACAATGTTACATGTAAAACAATTTGCCCATACTCATTCCAGATCATAACATCTAATCCAATCATTTGCAGCTCTCCAATAAAGAGAAATCTCTCTCCCTTCATTTATCCCACAATCGCTTAATCAGAATTCCATAGACCAGGGGTAGGCAACCTCGGCTCTTTTATGACTTATGGACTTCAAGTCCCAGAATTCCTGAGTCTAGCTGGCTCAGGAATTCTGGGAGTTGAAGTCCATGAGTCATAAAAGAGCCGAGGTTGCCTACCCCTGCCATAGACGAAGGCCCCAACACTGATCCACCATCCTAACACTATCCAATTCTCTGCATGGCAGAGATATGCAAAATGTTTTGTCACAGAACCAGCCTGTGCAGAAAGTTCTCAAGGATGGACTTCATCCAGAATACTTAGAATGTATCATAATGCCTTCTTAAAGACATGCAGATAGAATATTTGCATACACTAAAGTCTAAAGTCTACCAATGTCAGTGGTAACACATCACAATTCTATAGTTTCTAAGAGCAAGGCAGCCAAGGCCTGTACACTTCAGTGCTTCTCAGATATGTAAGAAGTTTTTAAATTGTGCTACTGGTTAATAATATGCATGATGCTAGATGCTCTATTTTGAATACCCGGTTTGGTGTAAAACAACATCTCAAACCTTTTGGGACAAATGCAAAACAAGTCAGGGCTGGTGCATCTTTAAGCATTGTACTTCGTTGAATTAGACCAAATGACTATCTAAACCAGCTGAGATTATATTACCAAGCAAACTGATTTGAGGGATTAAGCCTGGCATCTAGGCATAAGTGGATAATATAACAAATTGAGCAAAATTACAAATGCTTCCAGATCACCAATGATAAAAAATTATTTTACTTCCAAGAAAACACTATTCATCCATAAGCCTACCCTGGGGTGATAGAAAATTAACAGTCATAATAATACTGACAATATGGTGAAGTTGTTGAAAGGCCTTTGTGAGGAACCTAAGGTAAAGGTAAAGGTTCCCCCATGCTAGTCGTTTCCAACTCTAGGGGCCGGTGCTCATCTCCGTTTCAAAGCCGAAGAGCCAGCACTTGTCCAAGGACATCTCTGTGGTCATGTGGCCGGCATGACTAGATGCCAAAGGCACACGGAATGCTGTTACCTTCCCACTGTAGTGGTCCCTATTTTTCTACTTGCATTTTTACATGCTTTTGAACTGCTAGGTTGGCAGAAGCTGGGACGAGTAACAGGCGCTCACTCTGCTACGCGGCACTTGGGATTCGACTCGCCAAACTGCCAATCTTCTGATCGACAAGCTCAGCGTCCTAACCCACTGAGCCACCACGTCCCTTTTTATGAGGAACCTATGATCCTCTAAAATAGGAATCCCCAACCCCCCAGTCCATGGACTGGTACTGGGCCACGGCATGCCAGCAACTGGTCCTCACAAACAATCAAAGCCCCATCCGCAAGATGCAGGCAGCACACAAAACTACGCAACCTCTGGTCCACAGAAAAACCTTTCTCCATGGAACTGGTCCCTGGTGCTCAAAAGGTTGGGGACCTCTGCTCTAAAGTGGCTAAATTATAACTGTAGCCTGCATGATCGATGATGAAAAACACTAGTTTAGGA
This sequence comes from Vipera ursinii, assembly GCF_947247035.1. Taxonomy (NCBI): domain Eukaryota; kingdom Metazoa; phylum Chordata; class Lepidosauria; order Squamata; family Viperidae; genus Vipera; species Vipera ursinii. The sequence continues at coordinate 140,218,724 of NC_139513.1, read as the reverse complement.
ACTCTTAGAGGATCCTCTAGGTCACAGGGGCAGGCAACCTTGGCTCTTTTATGACTCGTGGACTTCAACTCCCAGAATTCCTGAGCAAACCATGCTGAGCCATGCTGCATGCTGAGCCAGCCATGCTGGCTCAGGAATTCTGGGAGTTGAAGTCCATGAGTCATAAAAGAGCCAAGGTTGCCTACCCCTGCCCTAAGTAGGACCACCTAGGAGAGTCCCATGAGCAATAGTTCTATAGCTACTAACTATCAACAAAGGGAGATCAGGATGTTTTGCCTCCAAATCTGAGCACAGGATACATTTCCACAAATTGTAATGCCTGCTTTTGCCATTGTGCATATACAGTATATTATCTCCAGAATGAGCCAGTCACATGCTGAACTGTAGAAGAACACCTGAGTAGAAGTGTGCTCTGTGTTCGTATCCCTTTCTGTTTGGTCACTGTGTAAATTGATTTATTCCTTAGAAAACTTTTGGTCTTCTCCAGCAGGATTCTTATATTTTTCTAACATAGCATACTTACAAATATCCATCATAAGTGGGAAGTAAACTCAGTGCAGCACTTTGAATAGCAAAGGCTCCATTAAGCCAAAATTGCAACATTAATTAATCATAGAGGTTTTTAGAACTCTCTTCTAAAAAGCAAGAAAAGCTGAGAGGTCCCCTCCCTCCCTCTCCTCTCCTCTCTCTCTCTGTCTCTCTCTGTCTCTGTCTCTGTCTCTCTCTCTCTCTCTCTCTCTCTCTCTCTCTGTCTCTCTCTCTCTCTGTGTCTCTGTCTCTGTCTCTCTCTGTCTCTGTCTCTCTCTCTCTCTGTCTCTCTCTGTCTCTCTGTCTCTCTCTGTCTCTGTCTCTCTCTGTCTCTCTCTGTCTCTCTCTGTCTCTCTCTGTCTCTCTCTCTCTCTCTCTCTCTCTCTCTCTCTCCCCCCCCCTATTTGGTGTTTGAACCCTGAAAATGCCCTCATTTTTATTTTGTAAATTAACTTTTTAGAGTAGCTTTCCTCAGCACGACATACTGGAATTGCAATTAATTGAATTGTATTGGCTGCCCTGGCTGGAAATTAAGGTGAAAGTTATAGTTCCAACACAACTGGAACATGCCATTCTGGGAAGAGCTTTCTATCATGTCAGTGTGGTGTTTTTCCAGAGCCCCAGAAGTCTCTAAGAAGACCAGATACCATAATCTCCTCCTAAGAGTTCCAGATGGAAAAGTCGGGTGTCTGTCAACAGTTTGAGATTTGCTTTATCATTTGTGTTTAAAAACTTATTTTGATACTCCTTCTCCTTCCAAAGAATCCTATCATCCTAAAATGTTTTAGAGTAAAAAGCAGGGTAGAAATCACCAGTTTAAGACAAAGCTTAAAGAAAGGAAACGGTTAAAGAGGACCAAATTTTAAAGGCAAAGCTGTAAGGAATTTTACACATTAATGTTGGGTCTTTCTTTTTATGGTAAAGAGAAAGCCATTCCACTTGGCAAATGATACCCATAAGAAATCCCACCATTGAAAGAGGCTGCTATTAAGTGGAAACCTACAAACTATGCTAGGGAGGCTAGGGCTACCTTTAAAACCATAGGTTTAAAGGGGTCATGCAGTTGAGGGTATGTCCTTGTTTGTTTACTGGACTTATATAGCTCTACAGTAAGTGGCTCTTAACAATCCATCGAAAGATAGATCAACCTTGGCTGCTCTAAGCTCTGTGGACTTCAACTCCCAGAATTCCCCAACTAGCATGGCTGACTGAGGAATTCTGGGAGCTGAAGTCTGCATAGCTTAAAGCAGCCAAGTTGAGAAACACTGACAGATAAAAACAAAAGGGCTCTCCCTCCCACCAGCCCAGCACCAGCTAAAGATCCTCCTAGCTCAGGGGTGTCAAACTGGTGGACCGTGGGTCAGATGCGTCATGCGCAGGCCACGCCCAACCCAGCTCCGCAAAGGCAAAAAAACCCACCATCGTGATAGGTCACAATATGTCACGTGAGGTGATCGAGGTTGACATTCGTGTCTTAGCTCAACCCTCACCCCAGCCCAATGATTTGGGGAAGAGCCAGGTTGTCATGGCTAAAAGGGTAGGGATCCCTTTGGGACACTGTTCGAAAGGGCTAGAGGTGGCCTTTGAGAAGCCATGCCTCCAAGGCTCTGTCAGATGGCAGCATTTAGAGGAGGGGATCTGGAACACACCCACCCTAACCTATTAGGACAGACAGATAGCCTCAGGGAGAGGAGGTCCTGCAAATAACTTGGCCCTGTGACATTCTCTCAAGATCCAATCTGAGCAAAGCCATGGTTCAAATATAAATGCTCACTAAACCATCCAAAGAGCTAAGCATGCACTTTGGGATTTAGAATAGCCAAGCAATTGTTCCCAGAATGAAATATTGGGGTTGTGGGAAGCAGGCAGTATAGACAGATACTTGGCCTCAGGCTGTTTTGAATTAACTTAATAGCTGTGACCTTTTCCACTGATGCAGAAGGCAGGATATTCCTCAGGTAATAATAACATTTTATGAGGTTAAGGTTAATCATATGTTAATATTTTCAACAGTAGAGAAGTAGCCATGTTAGTCTGAAGCCAAAAAAAGCAATAAAAACTCAGGCCACCTTAAAAATTAATATATTATCACATAAGCTTTCACAAACTGCACAAGTCATCTCATCGTAGTATCTGATTAAATAGAAAGTTTTTTTTATAAAAGCCTATGTCATAACACATCTACTACTTTTTAGTATGCTACAAAATGTTGAGTCAGGTTGTGCACCAGTTGCGCCCTTACCTGGATCCTGAGGCCCTGCTCATGGTCACACATGCCTTAGTCATTTCTCTGCTAGATTAGTGCAATGCACTCTACCCATAAAGAGTATTTGGAAGCTGCAGCTGTCATGGAATGCCTGCATGTTCCTAGGAGTTCCTAGGGCTGCACATATAACCCCATTACTGCGCTAGCTGCATTGGTTCCCAGTTCGCTTCTGGGTCCATTTTAAGGGATTGGTCACTACTTTAAAGCCCTACATGGGTATCTAAGGAGCCATCTCCCCCTGATAGGACAGGCCCACCCAACTCATGCCAGTGGAAGAGGCCTGCTATGGATCCCATTTGCTAAGGAATAAAAGGCAGGATCCAGGAGAAGAACTTGTCCACAGTGGAACATTCTTCCACTGGAGGGGAGAACTGCCCCCTCCTTTTTGGCCTTCCGAATGGGGGATCAAAACTTGGTTTTCCCAATTGGCCTGAGGCCCTGGGAGGAGGCGCTCGCTGCTGGAGGTGGCTGATGTGTCGGCACCTTGACCCAAGATCCAAGAGATGGATGGGATGGGGATGAGGGCCTCAGGCTAATCAGGAAAGCCAAGTTTTGATACCCCATTCAGAAAGCCAAAATGGAGGGGGCAGTATTCAGACTTAGTTTAATGTCATGTTTCCGTCAGACAGAGACGAATAAAGCAGAACTCCAAGGCTTGAAAATTCCTCAAAGAACACGTTTATTAGTTACAAAGTATTGGCGCAGTCAAAAGTGAAACCAAGTCTGAATATACAAGTAACAATTGCCCAATTACAAAGTTTAATGTCCCACCCACTAAACTATGCAAGCAACTATGTTCCCCAATATACTCATTTGGCGGGCTTTTTTATGCAACGCCCAGTCCCTAGTCTCGGGAGCAGCAGATTATCTTGGTTCCCACGGGACAAAAAAAATATTTTGACTAACGAAGCACCTTGGCAAACCCCGCCCCCCACCCCCATTCTATGTGGCAACCTAGAACTAGAAGAAAAAATGGCTGCAGCCATGCTCATTGTAGAGTTGACATCTTGTAGGCTTGGTTTTAGAGCAGTTTTTAATAATAGTTTAATGTTGGTTGGTTTTAATCTTTTAACTGTTTTTACTTGTTTCTATCATTTGTAAGCCACCCAGAGTCACCTTGCAGGGGAGATTGGTGACATAGAAATTGATTGAATGAATGAATAAATGAATGGATGGATGGATGGATGGATGGATGAAATCACATGCCCAGGATACTGGTTCTTTTGGATTCAGAGTCAAGCTCTATTGTTAAACCAGAGCAGGAAAATTCAACAGAAACACAAGAAAGCATCACATACTGGGCAAGATGCTCTGCCTTCAGCTGCCAGGAGTCCCATTTCAAGCAGTGGAGATGGCTTTGAGTACCCAGCGCTGAGCCTGTGCAGAGGCTCAAAGCTTAATGAGCAGCTTCAGGGCTTTTATTAAAACCTGGCACAAGTCTTCATTGTCCTGCTTTTGTGGTCATAAGACTGCAAGATCTTGACTACCTACCAGTAGTACATAATTCTAGGATAGGAACCTGGGTTTGGTTCTGAAGACTACAGATAAGCCAGTGCTAACCTAAACAATCTACATGTGAAGATTTCCCCCCCTTCCCTTATTCATCAAGAAGAGTGAAAACAAGCATGAACTCTACACTTATACAATTTTCATAATAAAAAGGAGAAATCAGAATATGTCACTAAACTCTTTGAAATACAATGGTCTTCTGCACTGGCACTATAGGAGAGAGACTTAAAACAGGATTTTCACTGTTGCTGTTAAATATAATTGTTTTTCAGGAGTGGAATATACAGATTTCTTCAGGCCAATCCTATGTATGTTTAATTAGAAATAAACTCTATCTCTACATTTATTCCCAAATGTCTCTATAGGATTATAATCTTAATTTTTCTGTTTTGCCCATCACAGCACCAGTGTGCTACTAGAAGCAGAGATTGGCAGCTGGTCCCCTATAGACATTTAATCTCCAGCTGCCCCTGATTTCATAGCCAATAGCAACAAATTGTGGCAAATGTAGCACAAAACATCTGGAGAGTACTAGGTTACCTATTCCTGATATAGGTCTAGGAACATCTCTTGGCATGTCCATTGTTTCACATGCAGGTAGTCCTTGTTTAGTGACCACCTCTTGTAACGACCACTGAGTAACAAGGATGATGAAGAAATAATTTTACAACCAATCCTTGCTATTTATGACCTTCATAATCTTTCCTTTCAAAGGAAAGCTGAAATAAGATCACGAGCGCAGCTGTGGTTTCACTTAATGTCCACTTCGCTTAATGACCAAGCTGACAGTGCCAAATGTGGTCACTAAATGAAGACTAATAAAGGAGAATATTTGTAGCTCAGGGTTGAAATGAGGGGTCCTTGGCGCTCTCTGAGCTGGGTTATTTTCTTGCAGACATTTCATTGCCCAAACTAGGTAACATCATCAATGTTAGTGCTAGCACTCATGATGTCACCTAGTTTGGGTAATGAAACATCTGCAAGAAAACAACCCAGCTCAGAGAGCACCAAGGACCCCTAAATGGGGACTACCTGCATAGCAAATCCAGAAATGCATCACCAGAGAAATTCAGCTCAAAATAAAGCATTTCTGAACCACTTCCAAAAGCAATTGCCCTTTCCATCCTAAAGGACAAAGCAGACAAAAAAGAAACATGTCACCATTGTCTGGTTTGCCTTTTGAAAACGAGGGAGACAGCCTCCAGGTGAACGCAAGCACTTTTGATTCAGAAGTAGCCGGAGCTTCAGCAGGAGGCCGTACCACTGCACACAGATTTTTAGTGGATTTAGTGCATCAGTGATTACTCAGAAGCTTCCCTTGCACATTCGCTTTATTAGCACTTTACAAGAAGAATGCTGACTTCATTGCTTTTGTTCCCAGAACCATCATGACATTGGGTCTTCCTGTTGATCGATGGCACTTGGCTGTTTCCTTCAGCAAGTTCCTACAGGGAGGCGATTGCTCACAGCTCCACAAACAATTATATGGATTATAGAACCTCAGAGTTCCATCTAGTTAAAGCCTAAACGGGCTGCGTAAACTGAGACTATAAATATCTCTCCTGCACTCACCAAGGTTGTGAGTTGATCACAATCGCAGTATTAAAAAAGGAAGTGTATGCCTTTTTCTATTTTTAAGAAGCATGGCTGCAGCAGGTGTTTGGCCCTTAGTTTACATGAATTGCATATTTGATATGCTTGGTTTTTTAAAAAAAATAGTTGGCTTTTATTATTTGTCTATGTGTGTACCTTTTGAGTGCTTTTAGAAGCCAGGAGCTGATCTTTTTATACTCTAAAGGTAAAGGTAAAGGTTCCCCCGCACATGCGTGCTAGTCGTTTCCAACTCTAGGGGCTGGTGCTCATCTCCGTTTCAAAGCCAAAGAGCCAGCGCTTGTCCGAGGACATCTCCGTGGTCATGTGGCCGGCATGACTAGACGCCGTAGTGGTCCCTATTTTTCTACTTGCATTTTTACATGCTTTCGAACTGCTAGGCTGGCAGAAGCTGGGACGAGTAACAGGCGCTCACTCTGTTAAGCGGCACTCAGGATTTGACCCGCCAAACAGCCGACCTTCTGATCGACAAGCTCAGCGTCCTAACTGACTGAGCCACTGTGTCCCTATTTTTATACTCTAGCCAGTGTCTATTAGGATTGGAGATCCTTTAACATTGGAAAAATAAATTGATAAATAAAATTGACCCACTTTTTTTAAAAAAAAAAGCCAAGATAGATAGAGTCAATATTTCATTCATCTGCTTAACGCTAATGCCAACATCACAGTCTGCTATGATGTTATTGTATTTTACAGCATTTTTTGTTTTTATCCTGCCTTTATCATTTTTATAAATGCTTCCTGGTCCATCCTATTTTCCCAACAACAACAAACCTGTGAAGTGGGTTGGGTTGAGAGAGAGCAGCACTAGACCAGGGGTAGGCAACCTTGGCTCTTTTATGACTCATGGACTTCAATTCACAGAATTCCAGAGTCAGCATAGCTGATTCTGGAATTCTAGGAGTTGAAGTTCACGAGTCATAAAAGAGCCAAGGTTGCCTACCCCTGCACTAGACCAAGTGATTCTCAGTTTAACATTATACATTGCTTGGAAAACCTTAACAGGCAGAAAAATTATTTCCACCTTTGTACATTTCATCATCTTGATGATGGCATCTTAATAATGGGTGTGAAAACTTTTTGGAGGGGTTTTATTTGAAGGAGCAATTCTTTAAAATATTTGGTTCTTACTATAGAAAAATGTATCTTTTGTCAAAGAATACATAACAATTGCAAATAGTAACCGGTACATGAATTAAAGTGCCCATTTGGTACAGACGAGGAGAAATGCAGGATAGCTCACCTGAAGGTGCAAACATTATCTTTTGGCACTAGATGAAAATGTTCAGTTTCCCACAAGTACAGGTAGTCCTCATCTTATGACCATGATTGAGCCCAAATTTTGTGTTGCTAAGCGAGACAGTTCTTAAGTGAATTTTGCTCCATTTTACAGCTTTTCTTGCCACAGTTACTAAGTGAATCACTACAGCTGTTAAGTTAGTAACACAGTTAAATGAATTTGGCTTCCCCATTGACTTTGCTCGTCAGAAAGTAGCAAAAGACAGCATCACCACCAGATGGATTTGTATGGCTGACTGGCCGTACTCAGCGTGTGGTCCTCAATGGAACCGCATCTACATGGAGGGAAGTTTGTAGTGGGGTGCCTCAGGGCTCTGTTATGGGCCCAGTGCTCTTCAACATCTTCATCAACGATTTGGATGAGGGGATAGATGGGGAACTCATCAAATTTGCAGACACCAAGCTGGCAGGAATAGCCAACACTCCAGAAGACAGGCTTAAGATACAGGAGGATCTGGACAGGCTTGAACAATGGGCGCTATCTAACAAAATGAAATTCAATGGTGAAAAAAAGTATGGTTCTACATTTAGGCAAGAAAAACCAAATGTACAGGTATAGTATATGGCAGTGACAGCGAACCTTTTAGAGACCGAGTGCCCAAACTGCAACCCAAAACCCACTTATGTATCATCGGGTGCTGGGTGGGCGTGGCCCTTCAGGTGGGTGTGGCTGCAGTGGTAAGGGCAGACTGGGTGGGACTAAAAAGTTCAATCAGTGAATTCCAACTTTGCGAGAACTTCCCCCCCCCTGCAAGAAATTGAAATTGATTGATTGATTGAACCTATTTTTTGTACACAGCAGCAGAGGCCTAAAGCAAGAAGGTTTTATAAAAGGCAGCTGAAGGCCTAGGACTGGGGTGACAGTGCGCGTGCCCACAGAGAGGGCTCTGTGTGCCATCTGTGGCACCCGTGCCATAGGTTCGCCACCACGGGTATACGGGATACCTTGCTCAATAGTAATAACTGTGAGAGGATCTCGGAGTCCTAGTGGACAATCACTTAAATATGAGCCAGCAGTGTGCTGCAGCTGCCAAAAAAGCCAACACAGTGCACGCTGCATTAACAGAGGGATAGAATCAAGATCACGTGAAGTATTAATACCACTTTACAATGCCTTGGTAAGGCCACACTTGGAATACTGCATCCAGTTTTGGTCACCACGATGTAAAAAAGATGTTGAGACTCTGGAAAGAGTACAGAGAAGAACAACAAAGATGATTAGAGGTCTGGAGGCTAAAACATATAAGGAACAGTTGCTGGAATTGGGTATGTCTAGTTTAATGAAGAGAAGGACGAGGGGGGACATGATAGCAGTGTTGCAATATCTCAGGGGCTGCCACAAAGAGGAGGGACTCAAGCTATTCTCCAAAGCGCCCAAAGGCAGAACAAGAAGCAACGGATGAAAACTAATCAAGGACAGAAGCAACCTAGAACCAAGGAGAAACTTCCTGACAGTTAGAACAATTAACCAGTGGAACAACCTGCCTCCAGAAGCTGTGAATGCTCCAACACTGGAAGATTTTAAGTAGAGACTGGACAACCATTTGTCTGAAATTGTATAGGGTTTCCTGCCTGAGCAGGGGGTTGGACTAGATGACCTCCAAGGTCCCTTCCAACTTTACTATTATGATTAAAAGGGACAGTGCAACTGTCGTAAATATGAGTCAGTTGCCACACGTCTGAATTTTGATCACATGACTCTGGGGATGCTGCAATGATCGTGTGAAAAACAGTCATAAGTTCCTTTTTTTAGTGCCATTGTAACTTTGAACAATCACTCAACGAACTGTCGTAAGTTGAGGACTGCTTCTGTATCTGACAATAAGAGTCAGTTTAGTAAGTTTTAAGATGGTAACAGGCACATTTTACATTGATGTGCTTTTCTTCATAAGTGCTATTTATTATTGTATTTTGTTGTCCATTTTAGTTGATGAATTATTCAGAAAACAAGAAAATAAATAAATGTCCATGGTAATTTCCACAAAGGGTACAGTGGGAACATTTGGGATGACTTTGACTATGAAAGAAAGAATTTTTCAAACCATTCTCATCCAGATTTTATTAGTCATGTACAGTTTACAACCTGAGAAATATCCGAAAATCAATTCTTGGCTTTTAAGAGTTGGCATTTATTATCAGTTGAGCTGATTTAATACTTAATTAACCCAGCAGAAAACAAGGCAATCTTGTTGTTTTGCCACTAGATGGTGATCTTTGCACAGTCTTTGATTTATAAAAGTTGGAAACAGAGGAGAGTGCACATTCTTGTTAGCAAGGGTGAAAAAAATGAAGGAAGAAGTCATAGCACCTTTCAATACAGTACCAGAGGGACCTCATCAGGGGATTTCATCAGACTGTTTTTCCCCTGGGGAATGGGAAAAACTAATGCTGAACTACCATTCAACATTTCACACATAAAGGTAAAGGTAAAGGTTCCCCCGCACATGCATGCTAGTTGTTTCCGACTCTAGGGGCCGGTGCTCATCTCCATTTCAAAGCCGAAGAGCCAGTGCTTGTCCGAGGACATCTCCGTGGTCATGTGGCCGGCATGACTAGACGCCAAAGGCGCACGGAAGGCTGTTACCTTCCCACCGTAGTGGTCCCTATTTTTCTACTTGCATTTTTTACGTGCTTTCGAACTGCTAGGTGGGCAGAAGCTGGGACGAGTAACAGGCGCTCACTCTGCTACGCGGCACTCGGGATTCGACCCGCCAAACTGCAGACCTTCTGATCGACAAGCTCAGCGTCCTAGTATCTTTAAAGCCCAAAAGGATGTTCTGTATAAGACGCAAAACACACATGCAAAGCAAATTATAATGAAATTTCAAACGTGAGCACAAAAAGATACAATAAAGAAATCTACAAAAGATGCATAAATTTGCGGAATGTAAAAGCAAAAACACACATCATTTGCTAAAACATGCACAATAGGATACAGACCTACAAAATTGTTTGCTATAAGAACTTAATATAAAAATGCACAAAGGTGTTCGTGCAGCTTTGAGGGTGTGGTAACTGAGGGCAATTTGATATTGAAATTTATGTAAATAACTTATAGTTAGGAAATGAGAATACGAGCAAGGCCCACACTGTCATATCCCTACATCTAAAAATATGATGAATCTAGTTAAGTGTGTCCAAAATGAATCCCTATCTATAATCCATTGCAAGATGTGAAGTATGTGAATTTAAATGTCCTTTCAAAAGCGCTGACTGTATTTTGAGCAGAAAGTTAGCTATTCCATCATCTCACAGAGCAATAAACCTGCTGGAGACAGCTGTCTTGTGATCTCCTCACAAGGAGCAACCATCTGGAGTACTTGTGGACAGTCTCAGGACCTCTCCTTGTCCAGACGAGAATTATCAAAGAGTTGATCTATTAGCCATCTCTTCATTCCACCATAGTTTTCAGCTCTGCTTTTTGTTTTTGATAGACTGCTTTTCAGTCTACCATTTCCCCTTTGGAAGAACAAAAATGGTTTCAGCCTTCCTGTGGAGTTGATTTCCCACTCTGATGTACCTAGTGGAGATAATATAAATGACTTGTGCAACCTTTTAATGCTTTGCCAGGAGCTAAAAGGGAAAGGTTCTTGTCTTTATATTCTGCTGAAGGGTTCCAAAAGTACCTGATTGGTTATTTGGGAACCAGAATGCTGGAAGAATAGGAATTGGGTTTGTCTAGTCTAGTGAAAAATGACTAGGGGTGACATGATAGTGTTGCAACATTTGAGGGGCTGCCACAAAGAAGAGGGAGTCAACCTATTTTCCAAAGCACCAGAAGGCAAGACGAGAAACAGTTGATGGAAACTGAACAAAGAGAGAAGCAACCAAGAACTAAGGAGAAACTTCCTAACAGTGAGAACAATTAACCAGTGAAACAGCTTGCCTTCAGAAGTTGTGGGTGCTCCATCACTGGAGGCTTTTAAGAGACTGGACAGCCATTTGTCTGAAATAGTATAGGTCTCCTGCTTGAACAGAGGGTTGGAGTGGAAGACCTCCAAAGTCCCTTCCAACTGTTATTTTGTTAAATTACTTATTAATATTTTGTTCCTTTCTAGGCTTTAATTTGTGTTTTGTTATCTGCCACATTCTTTCTCCAAGGTCATTTCTGTGGTTCTCTACAACTTCCCTGAAACTGTTGGTAATTTACAATACATCTGCAAAGAGAAATGAAAGCATTACTGAGAAAAGCCACTCTCCCCTTCCTGTACTCCTCTTGGTTTTCTTTTTCCATCATCTCCTTTTTATTATTTTTCCCCTCATTTTTAAAATATGTTCATCTATGCATGTGGTTGGATTATGAAAATACAGATGTCCTTGAGTCAAGTTGAACTCTTGGTAACTTCTAGCATACAACCATACCATTTACTTGGCAACAATAGAACATTTGTCATTAGTTTCTTTCTTCTAATTCTTATTCTAGCCTACAACTTTTGTATTCCCAAGGAATCTGCCAGCCAAGTAGTAATCAGGCCTGCACCTGCTTAGCTTCCAGGGAAGGTCTGCCAGGTACTACTGCCTGCTGTTATTAACTAAAAGCTGTAGGCTCATCAATAAGAACAGTTACTGGCTGAACACAAAGCAGGGTTGTATTTGTATACAAATACCCGTTTGTATTTATATACAAATGCACATTTGTATTTGTATACAAAAGCACATGTCAACAAATGTTGGTTGGAAATCTTGACTGATATTATTTATCTGAATTCTTAAAAAAATGAATGATTTCCAAATGAAATGTACAATAATATGAAACTGATTTGTAAAATAATCTTAATTTGTAAAATAATTCTATTTTAAAGGAGAATATTTGTAGCTCAGGGTTGAATTGAGGGAGCCTTGGTGCTCTCTGAGCTTGGTTGTTTTCTTGCAGATGTTTCATTACCCAAATTAGTGCTAACATCACTAATATCATCAGTGCTAGGTAGGCACTAATGATGCCACCTAGTTTGGGTAATGAAATGTCAACCAAGCTCAGAGAGCACCAAGGATCCCTCAGTTCAACTGTGAGCTACAAAGAGGACCAAGGATACCACATTCTATATTATATTAAAAAAAATAACTGTTAATTTCTGCTTGTTTAAAACTGAAATTCTTGTATAAAATTGTCACTTTTAAAAAGAGAAATATTTGAGTTTTCACTGAAACATGGAAAATGGATCACTGTTTGTAAATAAGAAGCACTGCAAAAGTTGCTCAATACAGTACTTGAACTGCAGATACCATAGGATTTGGGGTATAATCTTTTCTCTGAGTTAGAGAGGGAACTCTACCCATGAAAACCTCTTCTACTTCTCCTCCATCAGCCTCCAGGACTGGTTCTTTCTGATGCTGGGAGGTCATCACACCCTAGGAATGATCTGCAGAATTCTGGATTCAGTAGATCACCTTCTTTTGGTTAAAAAGGTAAAGGTTCCCCCGCACGGTGCTCATCTCCGTTTCAAAGCCAAAGAGCCAGCGCTTGTCCGAGGACGTCTCCGTAGTCATGTGGCCGGCATGACTAGACGCCAAAGGCGCACGGAATGCTGTTACCTTCCCACCATAGTGGTCCCTATTTTTCTACTTGCATTTTTACGTGCTTTCGAACTGCTAGGTTGGCAGAAGCTGGGACGAGCAACAGGCGCTCACTGTTACGCGGCACTCGGGATTTGACCCGCCAAACTGCCGACCTTCTGATTGACAAGCTCAGCGTCCTAACCCACTGAGCCACCGTGTTACCTAATAGCAAAAGCCTCCAGCTATTTCATAGTATATTATGGAATAAAAATAGCAGTTACATGATGCAATGAAAGTCAGGATAGATGAAAATGCATCACTTAAAGGAAAGACACAGATGATGATCACAGGAAGTGGTTAACCGGATGGACCAGGCTCCAAATGGTAGTAATCTTTAAAGTTCAAAATGCTGGGGCCCCAAATGGGATGAGAACTTACATGAAGATAAAATACTAGCACACATATTATCACCCAGGTCTAGTTAGCAATTAAGCTGCCATATTCTGTACCAAGTGGGTAGTTTTCTAAAAAGGCATCACATGCTGTAGTTGCAGCTGCCTGAATGCCAAAGAACTGTGCAATGAAAAACATACAGTATAATCCAGTGACACTATGCAGCAGGTCTAAATTCTAGTGCGGTACTGCAGATTGTTCTATACTTAGTTCACTAGTTTCGCCCTCAGTTCTCCCATCTGTAAAATGCCTGAAATAGTAGAAGTATTTCCTTGTGAGGACTTGGCTTACAAAGCACTTTCTGCCAAGGGTTCAAATCTCAAACCATGCCAACCTTGGTTAAGAGGGTTGGTCAGATTGAAGTCCAGCAGCTTCTCTGCACTATGATAAATGAGGATTTGGGTGTTGCATCGCATCTACCACGTGTCTGCCTGCTCAGCATTTGTCAGCCAGAGTTCCCTAAAGCTGAGTTGAGAAAATGAAGTTTGAAAATCCCATGAGATACTGTCTAACCTACAAGGTGTCCTATTATTTTTATATAATACCATGACCTAGCATTTTAAGGCTTCTGCTGAGAGACCCAAGCCTTTTTAGTGCAGGAGATGGGCCTCATGAAGAAGATAAGATTGCTTTAAAAAAAAAGGCTTTGAATACATTTCAATGGATCAGTCTAAGGCAGGGGAGGGGAATCCTGTCCCTTTTATGACTTGGTGGCTCAGGAATTCTGGAAATTGAAGTCCACAAGTCATAAAGGGTACAAGATTCCCCGCCCCTGGTATAAGGGATAGGTCTCCAGGTTTTCTTTATATAAAGGCCATCAGTCCCAGACCTAATGGCCAGTTACAATGACTGGAAGCTATAGTCCCAAATAGCACTGGCTGACCTCTCCTTAGACAAATCAAGGGGCGAGGGTGTTTGTTCAGATTGTTAAAACAGGCAGTTTTTGAAGCACAACCACAATTAAGACCAGACTTTCCATTGCTAAGCAAGTGGTTGTTTTAGTGTGTTGTGTCTGATTTTACAACCTTTTTTGCCACGGTTATTAAGCAAGTGACTGCAGTTGTTGAGGGAATCACATGGTTCTTAAGAAAAACATGGCTTCCTCTATTGACTTTGCTCATCAGAAGCCCCCTGGGAAAGTCACAAATGGTGATCACATGAGCCCAGGATGCTGCAACCATTATAAACATTGGTTGCCAAGCATCATACTTTTGATCAAGTGACCATGTGGATGTTGCAACAGTCTTAAGCGTGAGGAACAGTTATAAGTCACTTTTTTTTCAATGCACAATTGCATAATCTACAGAAAGAAAAGAGCACAATTAATAAATAATCCAGAGCACTCAAATCAGGCAGACTATAAATCAAACAGTTTATCGTTAGCTTAACATAGTGTTTCTCATCCACAACAACTTTAAGATGTGTAGACTTCAACTCCCAGAATTCTCCAGCCAGCCTAGGTTGTTTCAAAAGAATTTAAATTCAGAAGTGCACATGCCTATTTTTAAAAAAATCATTTTTATTAAAACCTTGAAACAAGTCGGTAAAAACTAACAAAACTAGTAAGCAGTAAGCAGAAACAAGTCAAACAAGAAGCAAAAAGTGTAAGAAAAGAAAAAAGTTAAGAAAAATAGAAAAAAGTAGCAGCTTCTGATATTCTTCACAGCAGTTACAAGTACAAATATATTTTAACCTATCTCTCTAAAGTAACATCGTATTGCTCTTCTTTTTCTAATCTGTCCCATCTGATTATCAAAACCACAAGTCACAACTTCATTTTTTTTTATTTTTAGGCAAAAAGTCCATAAGAGGCTTCCAGTCAGCAATAAATGTAAATATTGATGTCATTCTTGCTTTCTTTGTCATGGGGCTTGATAGGTTTCAGGGTGAGAGGAGAAATTATTTTCTTTTCTTGTCCATGCAAAATCCTATAAAAATTCTAGCTAAATAAATTACATTCCTCCCTACTTGTTTTCTAAATGAAACAGATTTCATCTCAGTAATATTGGAAGCATCTCTCGGACTGAAAGCAGAACCAGAGATACCATGGAATGAATCTGGAATCTTCTACATGAAAAATCTGAATCAATGAATCAGAATAGAGCTGGAAGGGACCTTGGAGGTCTTCTAGTCCAACCCCCTGCTCAAGTAGGAGACCCTATACCATTTCAGACAAGTGGCTGTTTTGTCAAGTCTCTTCTTAAAAATCTGCCCTGGAAGAGCTGAATAAATACCTTTAAGGTAATTTCTGACAATACTTCCATGTAGAGGTCATCATGCAATTCCAGAACCAGCTTCACACTTGTGTGATTTCACCTGGTGTCTGTACTCAAAAGTTAAGCCAATTATTTCCAGCTCAGCTATGGAGTATCTGACTTCTCACCAACAGTGATCTTTCCTTTGAAAAATTAAGGTTCAGTTGGTGGGCTGAAACTAATTAGACTAGCTCATAAAACCCAGGAACCTTTGAGAAATCATTGTACACAAACTAAGAAGCCATTCTGGAAAAAGAGAACTCTAGCAACTGTCATACATCAAATACAAGATATACAAATATAATCTGGGTCTTTTTCTCCTGCCCAGCTCTGTGTAAAGGGGTAGAAGTGATTTTCTTTTGAGTGGGAAATGCTGTTGCTATTTGCTTTGTGTTTTGGTAAAGAACTGATATAGTTTGGCTGTGTGAAAACTATATTTCAAAGCACATCCTCCATTGCCGTTATTCCATCTGAAGCTAAAGGGCAAACCACAACTTTTTTCTCTTTATGATTGAAAGGGCAGGAGATAATTTTTGTAGTTCTGTTATGGCTCAGGATCAGGAGACTCAGGAGAGGTTGGGCCTTCTCCTAGAGATCAGTTGGAGGAAGAAGAAACATTGTTGTGAGGCTTGTGTACATGGAGAAAAAGGTAGACTAATTTTGAAATTTTCACACAACCATTCCAGTTTCCCCATCGTCACATGATCAAAAGTCAGACGCTTGGCAACCGGCATGGATTTAAGATGGTTGCAGTGTCCTGGAGTCATGTGATTGCTTTTGGCAACCTTCTGACAAGCAAAGTGAATGGGGAAGCCAGATTCATTTAACAACAATTAACTAAAGTGCCATGATTCCCTTAACTGTGGCAAGACAGGTTGTAAAATGGAGCAAAGCTCACTTAACAACTGTCTCACTTAAGAACTGAAATTTTGGGCTCAGTTGTGGTACGTTGAGGACTCCCTATAGTTCCATCAAGTTGTTTCATTGTCTTAACATATGCATAGATCATTTTTCATCCAGGATTTTAAAAAAATGGTTAATTACAGAGTATTGAAAGATAGGGTCTGCTTTACAGTTCCTCCAGGCCAACCTCCAAGCTCCCTTTCTATCCTTCAGCAATACCGTGTTTCCTCAAAAGTAAGGCCTACACCAAAAATAAGCCCTACCTTGAGTTTTGGGGGTGGGCCTAATATAAGCCCTACCCCAAAAATAAGCCCTAGTTTTGGGATAAGGCACAGACTTAAAAATCAAGCTAGGGCAGGGGTGTGGAGCTGCACCACCTGCCCTGCACCTGCTTACCTTACAGCCAGGCCTCTTCTTGCCAGCCCGCTTCTTCTGAGACCTCTTCTGCAGCCAGACCTGCATTTCTCAGTCACAGGGATTTCCTGAAGGTCTGTGCAGCCAAGAACCGAGCTATGGATACAATCCATTGCTTGGTTCTGCAACACCTCAGCAGCCAACCACCAAGTTATGGATTGAATCCATAGCTCGGTACTTGGCAACTTAAGCCTTCTAGAAAGGCCTGACTGCAAAATGCAGGCCTGAATGCAGCTGCAGAACTTCAGCCCCAGAAGAAGTGGACCAACTGGGTGGGACTGTTGCTGCCGGAGGTGAGGTAAGGCCTACCCCGAAAATAAGACCTGGTGCCTCTTTTGGAGGCAAAAAAAAAACACCTGGTCTTATTTTTGGGGAAACACGGTAGTCTCTTTGTCCTGCTCACTAGATATGGATGGCTAATCATGATATCAACACGAGCCATAAAATTCTGATGAGCTTGACAATAAGTTAACTTGTTAATCTTAGAACGGAGAAAGTAGTGTGTTCCCTTCAGTATTTTGATTGCCTTTTTTCAGTGCACACCTGCAGGAATTAGTAGTATGCCTTGTTTGCCTAGCCCACCTCTCCTTGTGCCTTATAAATCTTGCAGTGACCTAGTTTTCTAACCTCAAAAGCTTCTTCCACCTGCCCTTTACCTTACTAACTCAGCATTTCAGCCCAAGAAACTCATAAATCCAAAAGGCTTGTCACAGATCTGATGGTGCTTTTTTACACTCACACATTTTTAGAGGCAATAGCCTCAGTCTCTTTATATATTTGAAAAGGGTTTCTATAAAATGCAGCTGCACATGTCCCAGGAAATTTCAAATCACCCTTTTTGCTAAAACCAACAATTCTGAATCGTATTAAGCAGTAATTGCTCATTAAGCTGAGAACCATCTGTCTGTTTGGGATGATTTTGGCTGGGTGGAGTTGGAGAAGCACCCTCAGGCAGTACACATGGAGGAAGTCTAATCCAAAGCAGAATTCAATATTTGAAATAGACGGATGGATCCACTTAGTAAATACATCAGTTAAAATATAAGCCCAGTATAGGCAGTCCTCGACTTATGACCACATCTGAGCCCAGAATTTCTGTTACTAAGCAAGACAGAATTTTGTCTCATTTTATGATCTTTCTTGCCACAGTTGTTAAGTTGTTAATCACTGTAGTTCTTTAAATTACTAACATGCTTGTTAAGTGAATCTGGCTTCCGCACTGACTTTGCTTGTCAGAAGGCCTCAAAAGGTGATCCCATGACCCATCATAAATACATGCCAATTGCCAAGTGTCAAATTTTGTTCACATGACCATGGGGATGCTGCAGCCATAGTAAGTGTGAAAAATGGTCATAAGTCACTTTTTTCAGTTCCTTTGTAACTTCAGTCACTAAACAAATAGCTGTAAGTCAAGGATTACCTGTAATTAATTTAGTATGTTTGACACATACACCCTAAATTTTCCCATTTGCCAGGATTTTCCATTCCTTTGGCCAAAAAAAAAATAGGGAAAAGAAATTGCAGTGACAAATAATGCAGATAAAAGAAAGTGAGGGGAAATGGTGTCTCCAATGAATCTCCTTTGTCATTAAATTCTCTCCAACTCTTGCTATAGAAGTGGAAAGCCACCTTTTCATTCTGAGGGTAAAAAAAAGTTAGCTGATATTGGGCAGTCCCTGATAATGCCATCAGGTATATTTATTTAATTTATTTTTATATTCCCAATTTCTATGGGAAATTGGCAAATAATACTGTGTACATTTTCTTCATTTGTCATGCTGTGACCAATTATTATTAACTAAATGCAATTCCAGGCAGTTTACAAATGATTGAAAGCGTGACAAGCATGACAATAAAATGACAAGAAACCAAAAAGGTTAGATAGGGAACAATAACAAACCAGCTGAAAACCAAAGAAAGCAACCTAGGTTAAAAGGGCGTTTCAGTCACACTCGCCAAAAGCCTGGGCAAAAAGCCTGGTCCTTTGGCCACTTCAGAACACCATCAGGATGGGACCAGTCAGATTTTGGAGGAACTTGAGGAGGAGAGGGGAGGTGCTGTTATAGAAATGATGCCCTTTCAGGGTTCTGGTATTTGGCATTGCTTGGTATTTGGTATTTGGCATTGCTTAATTCAGTGGTGGGGAACTATGGTCCTTTTATGACTGTGGACTTCAACTCCCAGAAATCTTGGGCTAGCATGGCTGGCTCAGGAATTCTGGGAGATGAAGTCAATAAGTCATAAAAGGAGCATAGTTCCCTACCTCTGGCTTAACTGGAAGGAACCTGGAAAACACCAACCTGCAGATAGTAGATAGTATGGTAGACAAGCAGTTTCAAGTAACTAGGTTCTGGGCCATGGAGGGCTTTATAGGTAGCAACCAGGTCCCTTGAATTGAATCCAGAAGCAAACTGGCCACAACTGCACCTCATGAGGTACTATATGGCCATTCCAAGGAATAATAATAATAACAACAACAACAAAACAACAACAACAACAACAACAACGATGATGATGATGATGATGATGATAGTCTTCTAGTCCAACCCCCTGCTCAGCCAGGAAACCCTATACCATTTCAGACAAAGGGTTGTCCAGTCTCTTCTTAAAAAAACATCCAGTGTTCATCACTGTTTGCATTCTGGACCAATTGAAGATTTTAGGTGATCTTCAACATACATTGCAGTAATCAAGCTATGAGTTGTCCAGGGCATGAGTGACTGTCTGATGGGCCCCCTGATCTAGGAAAAGATACGGATGATTCATCAGATGGAGCAGTGCAAAGGGCTTTCTATCCACAACTGCCATTTGCTCATTGAGCAGGAGCTGTGAATCCAGGAAGACCCACAAGCAGTACACCACCTTTGAATGAGGAAGTGCTGCCCCATCCAAGGTCACACATGAAATATCCACAGATCTGGGTGGCCAAAGCACCTACCACCTCTCTCTGTCTTGGTAGGATTGAGTCAGAGATAGTTCTTCCCCATCCAAACTCAGCACTGAGACAGAATTTCAACAGGCTCAGTTGGCTGATGCAGAATTGAAAGATATACTTGGATAACATCAGTGTACCAGTCAGTGATTCACAGTTTCATGTAAAAGTTAAAAAAAAAGAGAAAGCTAGAACCCTGCAAGATTCCATGCAGAAGGCACAAAGTAGTGATCTCTCCCTCTCAACCAACTAGAACAGACCCTGGAGAAAGGAAAGAAAATCAGCATAAAATAATCCCCCAAAAGCCAACTCAGAAGGATACCGTGGTGCATAGTGTTCAAAGCCACTGAGAGATAAAGGAACACAAAGATGGATGTGTCACCACCATCTCATCTCCACCACTGGTCATCTACAAGCATGACCAAAACTATCTCAGTACTAAATCTCAGCCTGATACCCAATTGAAATGGGTCTAGACTCTAGACGTTGTCAAACTCGCAATGTCATGTGACAGGTCACTATGTATCATGACTTTTTTCCCATTGCCAGCAATGGGGTGGATGCGGTTTTACTATGATGCATCCAGCCCGTGGGCCGGCAGTTTGACACCCCTGCTCTAGACAGTCCATTGCCTCCAGAGTCCTCATCAGATGCAAACTGGACACTTTCTCAACAACCTTCCCCAGAAAGAGAAGGTTCGAGACTGGTTGATAATTATTGAACATGTTGTATCTACGATGCCTCTTGAGGGGAGGAGGGTTCCACTGCCTCTTTCAGGGTAGAGAGCACTGACTCCTGTGTCAAAGACTGCTGCTGGTCACAAAGTGCTATTTCCCCAACTGTTTCTAATTCTATACTAAAGTTCTCTTACAGGTTACACAACAGTTTCCATGTATTTGACAGAACCTGGGAATATAGGCATTGTGGGTTCAATCTTTCTTATTTCTGTGATTTCCATTCCATCTTCCCAATCTCTAAGACATTTATTACTGAGTTTGGTTTGCATCCCACACAGGAACACAATCCCACAGCTTCTCCATCTGTTGTGCAAGGTATGATTCTAATTTCTCATCCTTCCATGTGCATATCTCTGTGACAGACTGCTTCCCTCTTCCCCCATCACAGCAGGAAGCTCTTTGGGATAGACTGAAGACTGGATAAAACGATTCAGGTTTCTTCTTGCAACCTAAATTGCAGTGTTAAAGGAACAGACCTGATGGCAAATGGGGGAGGCGGTAAACTGCTTATTCTAGCAGCATGATTAGATATTTTGGACTTACTTCCAAGTAAAAAGAATAGATGGATACCGGTAGATGGATGGGTGGATTAAGATATCTATAGAGATAGAGAAAGAAAGAGATGATAGAGAGAGAGAGAGATCATCTAGTTTGCTCATCTCATGCTAACATTCAAGTGGAAAAATAAATACCTTTTGGTGTAACATTATTTTCTGCTTGGTGAAGCATGATCAAAGTGAATTTGAAGACTATGTGTTCCATGTAGTTTTACCTTATTACCTCACTTCAGGTCCTATAAACCAGTCAGAGTTTAACATTGACCCACATCTTAATAAAATCTTAATTCAGAATAACTCTAAACCAATCTAGAGGCTCTAGAGATTATATCCAATCGATGGTGCTGTTCATGTAATTTCCCTGTAGATGATTTCATAAGTAGACCTTTGGCTGTTACCTGTTAACTTTGAATCCAGTCCAGTAGCAAACTCTGCCTCTGCCAGTTAGTCAAAAGCATTGATAAGGTAAGGTAAGGTAAGGTAAAGTAAGGTAAGGTAAAGTAAGATGAGGCAAGACGAGACGAGAAAGATAAGATAACTTTTATTGTATTTTTTTTACTGTGGGCACAATGGCACACATCAAAAATGAAATTTAGTTGCCCACTCTCAAAGTGAACACATACATGACACACACCTAAACATCCTATATACAACATGTATAGACCTACACCCCTATACATAACAGATAAATATTGTCCATCTTGAATATATAACGGAAGGAGGAAGCTTGAGAGTTCACAAGGTTAATGCTGTATGGAATGAAACTATGGCTGAATCTGGATGTTCTGCTATGGATACCACGAAGCCTCCTCCCAGAAGGTAACAAGGAAATCAGGTCGTGAAGAGGATGTGTAGTGTCCCAGATAATCTTACGGACCCTGCTCAAGCAACGCTTCTGTGCTATGTCCTGGATGGGAGGGAGGGAACTGCTAATGATCTTTTCAGTCATCCTCACCACTCTCTGCACCGCCTTCGTGTCTGAAGCAGTGATGCTTCCAAACCAGACTGTGATGGTGTATGACAGGATGCTCTCGATCATCTCCCTGTAGAAAGTGGTCAGGACAGGGGAAGGAAGATGTGCTTTTCTCATGCGACGCAGAAAATGCAGGCGCTGCTGTGCCCGCTTCACCCGTTTCTCACTGTTGAGCAACCAAGCCAGACTACTCGTTAGCTGCACACCCAGGAATTTGATGCTGGTAACCATCTCCACAGGTGAATCATTAATGCACAGAGAAGTGTGCCTGTGCCTGCCTTTTCTGAAATTGGTGGGCTCTTTCCATTGCACATGACCTGGCTTTTGCCTATGGCAATTGTGAGTTTGATACAAGCAAAAGAGACTTCTACTTTGAAATCTCCAATCAATTTGACAGCAGACAACCTCTGCATAATTATTCCTGAAGCTTTCTGTGATGCCTTGTTGTTGATAAGAAGAGTGTGTCCAAGTGTCTGGCATTTAAGAAATAATTAAACATATATGGGACTAAATAAAAATGTATTAAAATTATAAAATTGCAAGTAAACTACAATTGTTGTAGGTTGGTTTATGTGTGCCTAAGTCTGGGGAATGTGATGTGCATACATGAACTATGGAGCCTGTTTGGTGTAATAGTAAAGGTGCTGGCTTAGAAACTAGAAGACCGTGAATTTTAGGCCTGCCTTAAGGAGGGTGTAGTGGCCTGGCGGTTAAGACGCTGGGCTTGTTGATCTGAAGGTTGGCAGTTCGGGAGTCAAGTACTGTGTGATGTGGTGAGCTCCTATTCTTGCCCCAGCTTCTGTCAATCTAGCAGTTTGAAAGCATGCACATGTGAGTAGGTAAATAGGTATCACTTTGGTGGGAAGATTACGGCATTTAGTGTGCCTTGGTGTATAGTCATACTGACCGTATGACCACAGAACAGTCTTTGAACAATGCTAGCTCCCTCAGCTATGAAAGAAAGATGAGCACCTAGAATTGGATATGACTGGACAGTGGAAACCTTTCCTTTTGCCTTTTTTAAAAAAATCCCATTTATATCCCGCCCTTCTCAGAAGACTCAGGGCGGCTTACAATCTAAGAAGCACAAATCAATGTGCTTAGCAATAGCCTTCATTCTATGTATATGCCTGCTTATTAGGGCTTTCGCCCCCCCCCCCCAAGCAGCATTTTTACAAAGTCAGCTTATTACCCCCAACAATCTGGGTCCTCATTTTACCTACCTCGGAAGGATGGAAGGCTGAGTCAACATTGAGTCTGGTGGGACTCGAACCTGCACTAATTGCAGGCAGCTTGTGTTACTTAAGGAGGCATTAGCCCACTGCTCCACCAAGGCTCTTTTAAACATGAAAGCCAGCTGGGGAATTTGGGGCTCGTCCTTCTCTCTCAGTCCAGCTCACCTGACAAGTTTGTTGTAGTGGGAAAATAGGAAGCATCTTCAGGAGGGCATAGTGAGGCGAATGACAAAAAAAGAATCACACCATTCAGTACAAACTCTGTCCCTCTAGTGCATGCCTCATGAGATCAGAAACACATGGGAAAGGGGTACAGTTTTTACCATTCTGATGAAAATCTTTCCTTTGGAAATGTCTTTGTGCATAGAATGGATAAGAACTAATATGAGGATGGCATCGCATGAGGTAATGAATTTTTTAATGATATTTTATTAATTTTCCAATTTTACATTTAAGTATTTAAAAAAGCAACATGGTGACTGGGTTAATCAATAGTTCGATAACAAAATCTTTGGTACAAACCTCAGGTTACAACATCAGACATTTCTTCTCTTTTTCCCTTAACATTTACTATTTCATATTCAAGCTAGTACAGTTCTAGTTATATCAACTCAATAAAGACATCATTATTACATTTATCAATAATTTTTTAGCTTATATTTTAATTACATTCAATCTTCATAAACAATCCATATCCTGTTATTAATTTTTATCCAATTTTTAGTTTCTCATCAATATTCCAATTTAATCTTTGATGTTTATAATTTTCAGGCTTTGAGTAACCAAGATTTCCCTTGTCTCAATTCATAACAAAATATAATATCCAAAATACACATTTTATCTGTTTGAATGTAATCTTGTTCTATTTCCTAAAAATTATCTATTTCTCACCATATTAAATCTACTTAATAATACAATATCCGCTTTAATAAATCAAAATCATTATGTATATTACCTGGGTTAATCAATAAATCAAACATATTCATAATAATTAAATTTATTTTCCCTTTTAGGTCTAATTTTTAAATATTAAATAGATAAAATCCTTATTTTCAACTAATTTCCATGTATTTTAAATCTAATAACCAAAATTCCCCTTATCTCAACATCTCCCTTTAATCCTCTAATTAATAATATGAAATCACCTCTAATAAGTCAAAACCGCCAATTTTCTTCAACCTTATTCTGGCTTTCTTCCTTTGCCAAGTAGGCTTCCATGTCAGTGCTTTTAGATCATCAAATAGATCTTCCTCTATTATTATATATGTTATTTGAAATAAAGGAGACCATTTAATTGCCAGTTTTCTGGAAGGACTAGCCCATTTGTATTTGTTAAATTGTCTCTCTGTTATTTCAGTTCCTCATGCTTGCCCTGATATGTTTGTCTTCCATTCAATCTATTCTTCTTCTTTCTCAAATTTCTTCTGATTTATATAGAAAGTCATTTCCATTTTCAGTGTTGTCACTTCCTTTTCTGGATTTTCCATCAGCTGTATTTGTTGGTCAGTTGAGTCCTCTGTCTTAATATCTGATTGTCCCACTTCTGTTATCTTCTGCATTGTTGGTTCTTTGGTTGTAGTCAAAGTTTGGGTTTGTGTATCTAAGCTGGTGTCTTGATCTTTTATGTTATGTCTTATTTTATCACAAGCTGAAAGAATGGTTTCATGTATTGCTTTCAACACAGAAATAATATTTTATTGGTCTTCATCCATCTCTTTCACTTGTTTATAAATAGTCTTCCTAGTAAAAGTTGTTTGTCAAGCAAGATTTTATAGTCCAAGGTATTTCAGCATCTCATATAGTGACCAATATCCCTCAAATAAAGAGATAGGAAAGCAATTTCCTACATATAAATCTGAAAGTAAGTAAAGGTTTACATTCACAGTTCAAGTAGGCCAGTTATGCCGCCCAGCTGTTCTCTTACAGCTAAGTCTCTCCCAGGTGGTGCCAAGGTCAGAAAAGTCTTATCAAAGGTCTGGGCTTTGAGCCAAGTCTCTTTTAGGAAATAACAAGTTGTAATACCAAATTTCACCACAAGATGTCACCGATGCCATTTAAGGTTTTTTAAGTCCAAAATTTTTCTAATCATTTTCCAATTTTATTTCTTTTTTGTAGATAAAAACAAGAGTCTCCAGTAAAAATAGGAAAATTTTTGGTCCCCAAGTTTCAGGAGCATATAAATCCAGTTAGATTAAAATTGTTCTTTTAATGCCTTGATTCCCCTGGGTAGATGCCACTATTCTTAGAGGGTGGGATAGAAATTCCCTTCCCTCTCTCCTCACAGGGGGAAAGATATTTCAAGCAGCTTTTACAGGAAGAGAAGGTACTTAGGGTAAAGAGAAGATCAGATCTCACCCAGTTTCATCTGCGTTGCTTTCGAAGTGCTTGGTGGTGAGTTTGATGGGCCATATTGCTATGGCCGGTCTTTTCTCCGCCAGTTTGGAGGGCTGCCCCAGATCGAGCAGAAGGGCTGCCACCCTCCCACAATCAACCGGGGGTCCCCTTCTTGTTCATCACCCCTACAGGGTGACTTTCAACCCTTTCCAGGGTCCCCAGTGAAGGGAAATTGGACGTGGAAGATGGAGGTCGCTTTTCAGTGGCCGCGGCAGCTGCATCGGCAAACTGGAAGCCCCATGAGGTAATGATCTGATGGTGTATATAATCCATAGGTGAAGAAGGTATCATAGTTCCTAAATTATGTTTAGCTAAAAAGAAGATAGGGAGTCATCACAATATGTCCCTGTGACATTGCTACTATGGAAGCTGTCCTGGATATCACTGAGCTTCTAGATACAATTCAAAATCCTGACGGTTACCGATAAAACTCTACATGGCATAGAGATTACATATCTTCAGGTCCATGAGTCTCCATTTGTCTCTACTCAGCCTACAAGCTCAGTCAGGGCTGGCATGTTCTGAGTCCCCTCAATTAAACAATTCCACCCAGGTGTGCCCTCTCTTCCTAATTCTGTTCTGTGAAACAAGATTATGCCTGTGATCCAGATAACCCTAACCTTGCCAACCTTAAAGACACTGGGCCAGGAGATTACATTATCCTGTGCCACCATGATATGTTTTTATTGAGATGTGATTTGGCCTGTTGATTTTTAATTGTTAGCCACCAGAGTCACATGGCAAATGGGCAACCCTAAAATAAAAATTGAATAAAGAAATAAGATGTCATTCGTATGAATCCTATTGCTTCCTCTATGACTTCGTTCATGCATGTGAGGTTTGCAAACTTTAGCCAAAAGTATAGGGAGAGAGCTTCCTGCCCTGAGAATTTTATAATTAAAAGTACAAAAGAACAGGGGCCAGAGGAATGAGCAGATTGGGACGAGAGAGATATTAGACTGTGGAGACTATGAGGAAGTGGGACAAATACTGAAATTGCAATCCAAAACTTAATCCCTTGGGATATACAGAACTGACTCTGGGAATATATATTTTAAGTAGTATTTTACTTTTTATGTTTCTTTACTCTTGCTCTTTTTCCCCCTTTTCCTTAGTGTTTTTACCTATTCTTTAAGAAATGTAAAAGTGTTGTGATGGTTTATATGGGAAAAATGGATTTAAATCTTTAGATGTAATTATCTGTTGAGAAAATCTTAACCAGCAAGAATACTTTGAACTTTATGGAGATACAAATCTAAATAAGGACTGTAGCAAAATATAAAATGAGGCAACCAGAATGATTAGATAGAAAAGAAATATTATGCTGATGTGATCATTATTTCTAGGAATATTGGGGAAAAATCATATATGTAACTGTTATTTATCAAAATAATAATTGTATTATTTCAAGGTTTGCAAGGTTTGCATTTTGGGGAAAAGGGGAAATCAACTAAATGTACTATGTGGATTATGGATTATAGAAACCAATTGTTAATGATTTTTCTTTACAAATGTAAACCCAGCAAACACACTGTTTACCAACTATTAAGTGATTTATGTTTTTTAAAAAAACAATAAAATACATGGGGGGGGAAAGAACTGACTCTAGAAAACTGTATTCTTAAGATGTGTTTCTCACTAAGTTTACATCATGCAAAGTTCCCTCCTTTGTGTATAATTTGCAATTGTAGGTACATGTATATTTTTGTCCCACCAATTCACCAGGAAAGGAAAGTCTGGAACAGGAATCCTGCTCTGCAGAGTAAATGCATTTGCAGGCAAACAAGCAGGAAACAAAAGACCGCAAAACTAAAGAAACAAATACGTAGCTAGGACCTCCTTCATTTTGCTAACATGTCTGAAGCTGATAATCGGAAAAGGTGAGGCCTCTTTGGCCTGTGAACACAACTTAGAAACGGGGCTGCACAAGAAAGCTCTGTTGGTAAATAATTAATTGGATTGGCGTGGAGCTTGTTTGATAAATGCACGGAATTATAAATAAATAAATTTCATTGCCAGCAAAGGCAGAGGACAAGGACCTCTCCTTGGGTTCATTGCTATGCTTATTAAGCTTTACTCTTGGTGGGGGTGGTGGGGGTGGGGGTGAGGGTGAAGAAGAAGAAGAAGAATTCTTCCAAATTTCATTCTCTCCAGCCATCTCGCAATTCCAAGTCATCTTTCAAATCAAAAAAAGATTTTGGTAATCTGGCATGGCTTGGAGTATTTTTAAAAAACCCTTTTTTATCTTTCTGAGTGTCCAGCACTCCATTCCAATCTCCCATCAAAATGTACAATTTATAATCCCATTGAATTATTTTATCATGTAACAGTTTGTAAAATTCTCCTTGCTGTTGATTAGGTGCATATACTCCAGTTAAAAGTGTTTTCTTCCCTTCTATTAATAGTTCAATTATGATATATCTTCCTTCTTTATCTGCTTCAATTAAATTAGCTGTTATGTCTTTCTTTACATAAATAAATAAGCCATTTTTCTTCTCTGGAGCAGATGCAATAAATTGTATACCCAGTCTAGAATTTATCAAATATTTTTGATCAGATACGCGAATATGCGTTTCTTGCAAACATATAACATCATTTTTAAATTGTTTCAAGTACTGAAATACTTTCTTTCTCTTTTGTGGTGAATTTAATCCATTAACATTCCAAGTTAGAAACTTTGTCACCATCTTTTGCGACTTGAAGCTTTTGGAGCATTTCTTGCAGATCCACAGACATCTGCCTCTTTGGCCTAGCTCCTCCCACTGCTTCACTAGAAATGGGTTCCTGACTTGTAGTTATTGAACACTGTTGCTGTTGTTGTTGTTGTTCCTTACGTCTAGATGCAGCCCATGTCACTCTTTGGGTCTTAGATTCTTCCATTAAAGTCATGGGTTGCACAATTTCCGAGATTTGCTGTACTTGTATCTGTCGCTCTTCTACTTCTTTTCCTCCTTTAACTTCTTCTTTTCCTCCTTTAACTTCTTCTTTTCCTCCTTTAACTTCTTCTTTTCCTCCTTTAACTTCTGAAGATGGCGGTGAACCTGCTTTCAAAACATTAGAATAAAAATCACATGCCTTCAGGACTGTATTAAGACGATATCTTACTCAAGCATAATTCACCACAATCCCCATTGGTATCTCCCATCTGAACTGAAGCTGTAGTTTTTTTTAATTCATCTGCCAAAAAAACAAAATCTTTCCTTTTTCTAAAAATTCTTGGGGGAATCTCTTTCAGAATCAAAACCTCCTGATTAGCCACTTTAAATCTATTGTTGTAAAAAGCTTGAATGATCTGATTTCTGATCTTTCTCTTTCTAAAGTACACAACCATATCTCTTGGCAGTTTCCTTTGCCTAGCAATCCAAGAATTAACACAGAATACTTTATCCATCTCCACAAAAAAATCTTCCGGTTGAATTCCCAAAATAGGCGCCAGAGCATCCACCAACATCTCTTCCAGATTTTCCTGTGGATTTTCTCTTAAGCCTCTAATCCTCAGGGCAAACTCCATATCTCTGTATTGTGTCATAACCACATCATCGTCCATTTTCTCTATTTTATTCTCAACATCAGACATTTTAGCCTCCAGCATCAAATTATTCTGTTTCACTTCTTCCACACGTTCATCCAGACTCTCAATACAACCTGAGAGCCCTTGAAATGCCATCAAAATGTCCTCCCATATTTCCTTATTTTTTTCTTCAATAAGTTCTGCCACCTGCTCAGATATTTTTTCAGACTGAAGTTTTAAAGCATCTTTTAAAGAATCTTGTAAGTCTTTTAAAGTCAGTGGAGGTGCAGCAGCTGCAGCAGGTAACATCAAAGATTGAATTCCAGATTGCTGAACAGGTGATGCCCCCGGACTTTTAGAAACAGGAATTCTAGGCATTTTGGAGGCACCTAATTAACTTCTTTACACACTTTCACTTTTCCACCCTCCTGCAATTTTAATTTAAATGTTAAATATCCAAGTCTTCTAGTCACTTTTAAACAGCTCCAAAATTTGACAAAATCTTAAAGTTCTGAAAATCCACTTTAGATATTCCTCCTCAGTATCCAAACAATCACTTTCACTTTGAGAAAAAAAAAGAAAGAAAAAGGACACTTTCAATGCTTGTTACAAAGAATCACTCAGGCACCATCTTTCCGTCCTTTTTAAAATTGAAACAGGAAAAAAGTTAAAGTTCCAGAGTTAAAGTCTTATACTTGCTGTTTATATTGCTCCACCTGCATCAATTACTCCAAAAAACAAACAAATCCAGCAGGAGTGGATTCAGCATCTTGTTCTGCTTAAAAGCAGAAAAATCCTCCGACCTGGAATGTTTCCGGGCTTCGGGGGGGCTCTCACCCTTCAAGCCCCAGAATAAACATTCTGGGGCTCTAGGGGAGTTCTACCCCTACCCAGAGACTCCCCTTCCCCTCTTCGCCCGAGGGGAAGGGTTTTAAGCCACAGAACAGCTGATCGTCGGCTGCTCCTTGGCTTTAACAAAATCGGAAGGCTGGCGGTCGATCCTGACCGTCCTCGATGCTGAAGCACCACCCGGAAGTCCTCCAGATTCATTCTTCTTCAGCCACTCTAGGCATTGGTGATGAGCCACCAAAATGGCCGAGAGTTGCAGATTGTTTCAGCCTAATTAATTAAATAGCATAATAACAGAATAACAGAGTTGGAAAGGACCTTGTCTTCTAGTTCAACCTCCTGTTCAAGCAGGAAAGCCTATACCATTTCAGACAAATGGTTATCCAATCTCTTCTTAGAAACCTCCAGTGTTGGAGAACCCACAATTTCTAGAGGCAAGTCGTTCCACTGAATAATTGTACTAACTCTTAGGGAATTTCTCTTTAGTTCTAGGTTGGTTTTCTCCTTGATTAATTTCTATCCATTGTTTCTTGTCCTGTCTTTGGAAAATAGGTTGCCCCCCCTTCTTTCTGACAGCTCCTTACATATTGGAACACTGTAATTAAATCACCCCTCCTTCTCCTCATTAAATTAGACATATCAAATTCCTGTGACCGTTCTTTGTATGTTTTTATCCTCCAGTCCCTTAATCACCTTTGTTGCTCTTCTCTGCGCTCTTTCTAGAGTCTCAACATTTTTAATATAATTTTATAAAAAATATAGTTGAGTTTTTCAATGATTACAGTAACCCATGGGGCCACCCTGTACTCTATCCTTATAAAGATTTTCTTTGCTTCTGGTGCTGTGTGACATTCCATGCCCTTTGTTTTTGGTCAATGACAGTTGGGTTTGTGACAATGATCTTTGCCTATTGTTTTATTGGTGCTTGAGGATCAGCTGAATTAAAATGTATGGGTATCATCCAGCTTTCTATTTCCGTATGGATTTAATTGTAAGGTACATTTTATTATCCCAAGGGCACGGCTATGCTGCCTAATCAGTTTGTAATACAGAAGAGGAAATCCTTCCTTACAAGTGATTTATAAAGAAACAAATCCAAGATACTTTTGTCACAATACCTCTTTGCAAAGCAAGCTATCTGATAGTGCCCAGAAAAACATGCTTCCATCGAAGGTTATATTTTTAAGTATTCATGTGGCAGAGTTACTCCAAGGATTGTCCCTCATACAAATGTGTGCATTTACATGTGATAAACATACCCAACAGGAGCCACAATTAAATCTCCATGGAAGAAGTACTGGCACATGATAACCATTTATATAACATCAATACCTACATTCTCACGTTTGTCACAGTTCTAAGTATGCTTCATGTGGGTATCTTTATTGCTCAATAGCTCCAGGAGTGTTGAAACAAGGGCCATGAGACTGGTGGGGGCATATCCCAGGGGCTGAGCATATGGCCCCCTTCCAGAATTAGTTGGTAGCATCTCCAATTTAAAGAGTCAGAGTCATTTCCTGTGCTGTACAAGAACCTCTGCTATTACATTTCAGACTGGAAGGGCAAGAACAAGGCAGCCTCATATGAGTATTGCTTTCCAATCTCCTGAGGAAGTTCCTTAAGAATGGGAATTAAGAGCCTTGCTAAGCTTTAAAAGAAAACTGGATAAATATATTATAGATTTTATACAGTAATACCATTTTTAATACTGAAATAGGAATGGATGAAATAAGAATGGATCCCCACTTTCCTGCAACTTACATTTACAGACATCCTACCAGCATCAGCATTTGAATCATCTGAGATGGTTACATTTGAACTATGTTATCCAAGCAGGTGGACAGGTGGTAAAGAAACTTCTGGAAGAGGAGGGATTCTGGCTTGCAAGAGTTCCTTGCCTTCGGGTTCAGTTCAAGAGCTGTTTTCCTACTCTGAGATCTTGCCTCTATTCTGGCTCGGTTCTGGAGGATGGTCACTCTACAATATGGATTTCCCAAGCAGAGAAGTCTACCTCTCCCACTTTCTCAACTTCACAGTACCTCTGTGATGGGTGATTATTTATTTTTATTTTTTTGACAGATGGCTGGATAAGGATCCACCCAAACAACATAAGAAGAGAGGGGTTACCGGAGCCAACTTTTTCTCTATGCCTTCATGGCAGTACTCTACCATTCTTGTTCCACTTACCTTTAAACTTGAGCTTCTTTTGTGTTTAAAAGCATCCTGAACAACAGCTGACAGATGCTATGGGAGGAATGCACTATTCAGGGCTTTCCGGTTTCATCATGCAGCTCCCCACTGCCAGTGGCCAAATTGCTGTTTAGGCTAAATTAGTTTTCAGAGTCAGGAAGCATCTTGGAGATCTAGCATATACAGGTAGTCCTCAATTTACAACAGTTTGTTTAGTGACTCTTCAAAGTTACAACAGCACTGAAGAAAGTGATTTATGAATGTTTTCCACACCTACAACCATTGTAGCATCCCCAGGGTCACATGAACAAAATCTGGATGCTTGGCAACTGACACATGTTTATGATGGTTGCAGTGTCCCAGGGCCATGTGATCACTTTTTGCAACTTACTATGTGGATTCCTTAAAGAAGAAAAACATTATTTTAACACTGCAACTGCTAAAGATGATTTCAGGTGAACTCAGGGGTAAGTTGTGACAAGGTGGCAGTAGGGCAGAAAAAAAAGTGTTGTCAGTGCATGGGTTTGGTATTATTATGTGCAGTGGGTTAGGACGCCGAGCTTGTCAATCAGAAGATTGGCAGTTTGGCAAGTTGAATCCCGAGTGCCACGTAACAGAGTGAGCGCCTGTTACTCATTCCAGCTTCTGCCAACCTAGCAGTTCGAAAGCACGTAAAATGTAACTAGAAAAATAGGGACCCCTACGGTGGGAAGGTAACAGCGTTCCGTGCGCCTTTGGCATCTAGTCATGCCGGCCACATGACCATGGAGACGTCCTTGGACAAGCCCTGGCTCTTCAGCTTTGAAATGGAGATGAGCACTGGCCCCTAGAGTTGGAAATGACTAGCACGCATGTGCGGGGGAACCTTTACCTTTACCTTTTATACTCCTTAAAATGCCACAAACTTTTAATTATTTTAACATTTTTGTCAGATACATAAATCATCCCCCTTGAGACGAGAGGGAGAAAGAGATTAATTTTACTGACCTCATGAATAGTTTTGATTTTGGAGTTTGTTGTTGTTAGTCGTTGCATTTTCAAATTCTAATAGTCCTGACTTTCGTATCTTTCCCTAAACTGATATGTGTCATACTTAAAGCAATTTAAAGCAAACAACAAGGGCTTGGATGGTCTAAATGGCCTTTTCCAATCCTATTGTCCTATTATTATTTCATCAATGCATGATATTTCATAATAAAAGATGATATCCACAGTAAAATCGTTGTATGGTTTGAATTAATTCTAGTAGTTCAAATACAAATTTCTCTTTCCAAAATTACCCATAATATAGCAAAGATAAATAATAAAAGGAGTCCTTTGGGAGGCCCCCGTACCCCTATTTTTCTGCCCTGACACAAGTGTTTGATAGTACTGCTGCCATCACATCTCTACAGGGGAAGTCTTTGCCTTGCTTTCTCCCCCTTTAACTCCAGCACATCCAACACATTCCAGTCTGTCTCATACCTTACATCCTTTCTTACCAGGATCCTGATGATGATGAAGGCAACGATGTTCTACATCCTCCTTTTCTTTATAGTTGCTTCAGGGACAGTACCCTCCTTTCTGAACAGTTGGCCCAAGTTCTATTTTTTTAAAAAAAAAAACACAACTTTATAAAAACCTTCTTTTAAGTAGTTTCATGCAAAACCAGTCATGAAATAGTGAAACACAGCACGGATAAAGTGGCAAATTGTTGCGATGAGCGACCGGTCAGGGTTCTGGCTTCAACTCTTAGAGCCCCTTAACAGGGGTGGGAATTTAGAGAGACCCTCGCAAGGGTGGACACCTTGAGTAAGGAAGGATCTTTGCCCTTTACCACCGACCCAGTATGCCGGAAGTTCCAACGGTCATACTTGGGAACTGCGATGATTAGAGCAGAATCCTAGGACAAACTGAGACACCAACACAAGTTTGCTCAAGGTGAGAGCACAGAGTGCTCGGGGAAGATGTTATACCCCCGAATACCTCTGGACACTCTCTCTTTATTAGGCTGTTTCATTTGGGAGGGGGGAAAAACACTCATGGAAGGTCAAAGGGGAACATAGCTCATGGTATACAATTGCTAATGAAGAAAGCAAAGGTCATTACAGGAAACAATAAAGCATAGCTTATTATATTACAGAGAATACAAGGGTTGTTATAACTTGAAACATAACTTGAAACATAACTTGAAACATATAAAAGACAAGTCTTTGTTATAAATGAAGCAAGGAGCAAAGGTTTATCACAGGAAGGCAGAGGCCCTATCTTGAAGCAAGGACAACTTCAGGAAAACTATATACTGGGCAATTTAAATGAAACAAGTCTTTGTTGTATACACATGTGAATCAGAGACAGGAATGTGGTTGTAAATAAGAAAAGAGTTATATCACCAGAGGCAGAGATGGAATGTAGGAATGTGGCCTTACAATTGCAGATTTGGAGAGAAGGCAGAAGTGTTAAACTGAATGCAGGAATGTAACTTTGCAAATGGGGGGGAAGGCAGAAGTGTTAAACTTTTTCTTTTGCAGGCAGAGGAAAGCAGATTAATATAGGAATTAAAAAAGGTCTTTTGGGATATAGGAATCAAAAAGGTCTTTTGGGAGTCTGGGATTTACAACTCCTCTTTTTCTGTTTTTTTAAGGCCAATTACTGAGAAGGCCCCTCAATGTCCAAGAACTTTCTCTTCTAGGATACTTACGCTGGAAAAAGAGAAATCCTCCGACAACTCCTGTGCCGGCGCCAGTATTCCTTTCAAAGAGTGCTGGTGTGAGGGTGCATCAGTCTCTGGGTCAGAAGTGAATTCTAAAAGAGGGTGTTTGTATTCACTGTCAACAGTGTGTTTCATCAACAGAATGTCATCGCTAATGCTGCTCAGCCTTCGTTGTAGAAAATCTAAAAGTTTACCCATAACACATGGGCCAATTGCACATGCAAGTAATAATAAAATTAAAGGACCAGCTGTAGCTGAGAAAAGGGTGGTCAGCCAGGGAGAGAAGTTAAACATTCCTTGATACCAAGTATAATTCTGCCATGGAGTCAAGCACAATCAAAGAAATACTGTTAGTAATACTTCTGATAAAAATAGGCAAGACACAAGGTAAAATAATACATCCTAATACAATCATACTAATAAAAGCTACAATAGCGTGTAAACCAGGTACTTTGGGAAACCAGGAGCCAAGTAATTCCTGAAAGTTGAAACCATTTCAAGTTTGGACAGGAACATGAGCTACAGAGTTCACATAGATGATGATGGTAGACTCGTTGTTAACAACAGGTTGTTCCTTCTGGGTCCATGAGATGGGCAAAAACAGTGTGAAAAGAGTCATTTTTGACTGGAAGTAATGTCAAAGGTGTGAGTCATTGTAAAGAACTGGATGGGATAGCTGATGAAGTGGAGTTGACGTCTGGGGTAAGCTTTCAGATGGAATTGTGTTTTAGTGGCATCAGTCAGTGGTGTAAGAACAAAGCTGAAAAAAGTCACAAACCATGCTGTCATCTTTAATGGGTTCTGCAGTTGTGTTTGTGGAGGCATGATATGGGCGAACGTAGCGACCTGGGATCCACAGCACTTTGTCTGGCAGTTGAGCAACTGCGTAGCCTCTTCCCCAAGTGAGAAGGTCTGCAGGGCCTTTCCAAGTTAGGTCTGGAAGTTGGCGATACCAAACTTGTGGCTTAGGGAGATCTGAAGAAGAAGAAGAAGAAAAATGCTGCTCTGCAGCTGTGGTTAAGGGATAGCCAGTCAAGTTAGAAAAGTTTAGAGTATAGAGGCAAAGATTAAGAGTGTCTTGCACTGCTGGGAGGTTGGAGTTTCATTTTCCCCTGTTCTGATTTTTATAGTGATCTAAAGCATGTTTCAAGGTTTGGTTAGGCAGGGCCATTATCTGTTTTGAGTTCTTTTGGACATCCCAGCACTGCAAAGGTTCGAATACAATAATTAATTACATGTTTGGTGGCTTCTCCCCTTAGGGGGGTGGCCATGATGAATCCTGAAAAGGTATCAATTGAAACATGAAAATAAACTGCTTCTGCAAAGCTTTGGAATTTTGATGAAAATATGAATGACTTTCCCAGGGGGTGAGGGGTTGCAAAGAACAGGCTGAAGGTCCGGAGGCAGCCTGATCTGCAACATTGTTTCCCACTTGCAAAAAACCTGGAAAAGGCTGATGACTACGAATGTGAGCAATAAAAATAGGATGTTGGTGTTCAAAAAGCAAATTTTGCAAGGTTAAAAAAAAGTTGTAACAAATCTGGTTGAATGGAGGGGGATAAATAAGATCCATAAATCACTTGAATTGTGTGATAAACATAGGTTGAAAGGAAAAAAATTTGACAAGCAAAAATTGAAGCAGCCAGTTCAGCTTTTTGAGCTGACCGCTGGGGTGTTGTTTGCTTGGTTAGTGCGAACAATTTGCATTGCAAACGATAATCGGGTGGTGGGTGGCAAGAAACCTTGCCATGCCAATCAGCTAAGGAAAATTGTAATTCACTCAAGGTTTGAAAAAATGATTCCCAAATTTGCAAAGACATAGGCACAAAAAGAGTTCTCTGGTTAAAACAGAAACTTTGGGCGTGTGGGATAAATGAA
The DNA here is from genome assembly GCF_947247035.1 of Vipera ursinii. NCBI lineage: Eukaryota > Metazoa > Chordata > Lepidosauria > Squamata > Viperidae > Vipera > Vipera ursinii. The sequence continues at coordinate 140,182,042 of NC_139513.1, read as the reverse complement.
TCCACTCCAAAATTTTCAATTGGTTAAACAATAGCAACATTCGACTCCCATCATGCAACATGTACCTCTCACTTTCTACTACTTCCCATGTTTCTCCCTATCCATAGTACATTCTTGTTCCTTCAGCATTCTAAGGCTTGTGTGAAGGCATACAATTCATGCATGCAATTCACAAATCTGTGCAAACCAACTTTCTCCCTTCTATTATCTATTCATTCACTGCCCTTCTGCCATTCTGGCCTAACTTCTGTCTTTTTTGCTTCCAGCTTCTATCAACGTTTGCATGAGCCAACTGTTTCTCTTAGCTATTAATCAATCCTCTACATTAATCATATTTGGAGTCAGTGTATCTTTATTAACAATCTCAGAGCCTGTTGTAAGGCATAAAATAGTGCAGATTAAGGGAGGAAAATTCTCCCAGATATCACCTTCTATCAATGTGTCCTGCACACAGACACAAAAACATCAAAAACAAGAAAACAAAAAACAACTCCACAAAAAGACCAGAGTAATTTCTTTTAGGTGATGTTTAACTAAAACTCAAAGAAATTCCAAAAACTTCTCCAACAAAGAATCTCTCCTCTTTCGAGTAAAAAAAATTGCAAGCTGAAACTGCAAGAGTGGGCATCAAGTTTCACATCCACCCCCCTTTCTCAGACTGGAATTCCAAGCAGAGAAAAAAAAATGGTTAAAAGGACTAGCCACCCCCCCTTCTTCTGGCTGTCTCTCCCTTTCTGACTCTTAAAGTAACACAGCAGGGTTGGGGGGGAGTAAAAGAAACTTTACAAAAATCTCACCACCAAAAAAAATAAATAAAAATAGTTTGCTCTCCTATACATGCATTTACTCTCACACATCATCCATGGCTTTTACAACAATAAAATCTGCAGTTTACTGTTCCTTTCACACACACTCACATTTACATGTCAGCAAATTAACTCATTCACTTCCATTCTGACTGCTTGCATAAACAATTTCACATACAAAAATTTCATTTCATACTTTCTCCAGACAAACCATACATTATTAAATAAGGCCTTTTTGTTTGGTGTTATCAGAGAGGATTTTGACCCTCTTCCAAGTCTTGGAAATAACACAGAACAACACAGACAGACATATATACACAGATACTATTAAAACAACATTTATTTAGACATATGGCTTGTCCTACGAGAGGTGAGAAAAATCATGAGTTGATTCCAACCGAACATGGTTTCTATAGGGCCCTTTAACCATCTCCCATTTTTCTCACCATTCCAAGTCCAAGCTTAATGTTCCAAATGTCCATATATATACATATATATATATACATACACATAAAACAAAACAAAACACACATATCAATTTGGGGTTTTAGGCCAAAACAATAATCCAAAGAGCTAGATTAAAAGAAAAAGATAGAAAAAAAACTTGATTTTATTTCTTTGATTTTTCTTTTTACAACAACAACTACTTCCTATTCTTTGATTTGATAGACCAGAATGGTCAATTTAGTTTGGCTGGGAGCCTGCAATGGGAAGCTAGATCCCAGAAAACTCCAGGCAGTTGAAATCAACAGGCATGCCCCTGGATTTTACTGAGAACAGCTCGCCCCAAGAGGCTCTTTCAAGCCCCACATAAGCCAATTTTAACAGGAGTTCATTTCGGGCATATTCATTGTCTATTTGCCTTGTTATTTCTTCCTGCAGTCTATCCACAAAGTCTGAATAAGCCTGATTGGGACCTTGATAAACCTTTGCAAAACCTTCCTGTATCAAATTAAAAGCCTCCCTTGGGCTTTGAGCCTGTTGGTCATTAGTAATGAATTGTCCCGTGCCAAATAATTGATCCCTATTTATCCCTTGAGGTAATACCGCAAAAATTTTTCTCTATTTCTTTTTTATTTATATTCAGATTCCCAAACAAGATATTGTGATAGAGTCAAAATCATGTTAGCTTACCTATACTTATTAAAAATCCTTACACATAGTTGATGAAGTCATGATGCAAGGGTGGATTGGTTAACCTTCGGCTGCTGGTGGCGGCAAAAAATTAACAAGATAACAAGAAGACAAACTGAAAAAGGCTTAATGAAAAAGAGAATCCGTGAGAAGTTCAGATGGGTTAGAAGCATTAAGAGGAGAAAAGAATAAAAAAAATGTCCCGAGGGGCATGAGCTACAGGCATAGAGTGAACAAAAGGTGCCTCTTGAGTGAGGAAAGAGATTTGGAGAAGGAGGAGGAGGGAAGGGGGGAGGGGGGGTTTAGAAATAGCAACAAGCTCAGAGGCTTTTTCCTCTTTGCCGAGAGCAGAAAGAGAGACAGGCACAGCAGGGCAAAAATAAAAGGCAGAAGGAAGATTCTCCGGAGGCAGAGCAGAGGGGGGGACATGCACAGCAATAGGAGGAAGTTTCTCTGATTTTTCATAGGGTGGGGGTGGCACGGATGAAGGCACAAGATCAGAAGAGTGATCAAGAGGTTTAGAGATAGAAGATGTTAGATCTAAAGGAGATGGCAAGAGTTTTAATGCTGCCATCACTGCTTGCCATGCAGACAAAATGTCAGCAGGCACCCTGGGATGATTGTGAAAATATTTACGTAGCTTTTCCCAGGTTATAACAGACAAAGTGCCTGATTCTGGATAAGCCAGACAATTTTTGTTAATATATTGTAAAAGTTTTGTTAAAAGTCTCCTTCCTACAAGATGGACCATGGTGCCATTGTGTTTTTGAACAAAATTAGCCTTCTGCATTATATTAAAAAGTTCGTCCCTATGCCCTGACGAAACTTTGAAAGGTGATGAGCCCGTTTACTCACGAGTAAAGCCTTCTCCGAGGTGCGTGAGAACAGGAATGCAGGTAGCACACGCCTGGACAGGAGTCGTGCTATGGAGTTGAAGCTGAGTGATCCAACGGACGAGCCCCCAGTTGTTGCGATGAGCGACCGGTCAGGGTTCTGGCTTCAACTCTTAGAGCCCCTTAACAGGGGTGGGAATTTAGAGAGACCCTCGCAAGGGTGGACACCTTGAGTAAGGAAGGATCTTTGCCCTTTACCACCGACCCAGTATGCCGGAAGTTCCAACGGTCATACTTGGGAACTGCGATGATTAGAGCAGAATCCTAGGACAAACTGAGACACCAACACAAGTTTGCTCAAGGTGAGAGCACAGAGTGCTCGGGGAAGATGTTATACCCCCGAATACCTCTGGACACTCTCTCTTTATTAGGCTGTTTCATTTGGGAGGGGGGAAAAAACACTCATGGAAGGTCAAAGGGGAACATAGCTCATGGTATACAATTGCTAATGAAGAAAGCAAAGGTCATTACAGGAAACAATAAAGCATAGCTTATTATATTACAGAGAATACAAGGGTTGTTATAACTTGAAACATAACTTGAAACATAACTTGAAACATATAAAAGACAAGTATTTGTTATAAATGAAGCAAGGAGCAAAGGTTTATCACAGGAAGGCAGAGGCCCTATCTTGAAGCAAGGACAACTTCAGGAAAACTATATACTGGGCAATTTAAATGAAACAAGTCTTTGTTGTATACACATGTGAATCAGAGACAGGAATGTGGTTGTAAATAAGAAAAGAGTTATATCACCAGAGGCAGAGATGGAATGTAGGAATGTGGCCTTACAATTGCAGATTTGGAGAGAAGGCAGAAGTGTTAAACTGAATGCAGGAATGTAACTTTGCAAATGGGGGGGAAGGCAGAAGTGTTAAACTTTTTCTTTTGCAGGCAGAGGAAAGCAGATTAATATAGGAATTAAAAAAGGTCTTTTGGGATATAGGAATCAAAAAGGTCTTTTGGGAGTCTGGGATTTACAGCAAATAGCAGAAGTCTGGCATTAAAATCTGAGTTCGTACAAAGTATAATAGTTTATGTAAAAGATCAGAGAAATCACCAGAGACAATCAGCAGACAAGGAATGCATGTTAAAGTAAATCAAATATCTAATCACAGATCACTAAGACAAATCCTTCAATAATAATAATAATAACAACAATAAAGTTGGAAGGTACCTTGGAGGTCATCTAGTCCAAACCCCTGCTCAGGCAGGAAACCCTATACCATTTCAGACAAATGGCTGTCCAGTTTCTTCATAAAAGCCTCCAGTGTTGGAGCATTCACCACTTGTGGAGGTAGGTTGTCCCACTGGATAATCGTTCTAACTGTCAGGAAGTTTCTCCTTAGTTCTAGGTTGCTTCTCTCCTTGATTAGTTTCCATCCATTGCTTCTTGTCCTGCCTTCAGGTGCTTTGGAGAATAGCTTGACTCCCTCTTCTTTGTGGCAGCCCCTGAGATATTGGAACACTGCTATCATGTCACCCCTCATCATTCTCTTCATTAAACTAGACACCCAATTCCAGCAACCGTTTCTTATATGTTTTAGCTTCCAGTCCCCTAAACACCTTTGTTGCTCTTCTCTGTACTCTTTCTAGAGTCTGAACATCTTTTTTACATCGTGGTGACCAAAACTGGATGCAGTATACCAAGTGTGGCCTTACCAAGACATTGTAAATTGGTATTAATACTTCACGTGATCTTGATTCTATCCCTCTGTTAACGCAGCCTAGCACTTTGTTGGCTTTTTTGGCAGCTGCAACACACTGCTGGCTCATATCTAAGTGATTGTCCACTAGGACTCTGAGATGCCTTAAAGACAAGGATCACTCCCATTACCAGTTTCTTGTTTGTTTCCTGGAGGTTCCCTATAGAGGTAGTCCTCGGCTTACAGTGGTCCGACAGTTCAAAGTTACAACGGCACTGAAAAAAGTTACTTACGACCATTTTTCATACTTATGACCACTGCAGCATCCTCATGGTCACATGATCAATGTTCAGACACCTGGAAACCGGCTCATATTTATGACGGTTGCAGTGTCCCGAGGTCATTTGATCCCCTCTTGCAACCTTCTGACAATGAAAGTCAAGGGGGAAGCCAGATTCACTTAACAACCGTGTTACTAACTTAACAACTGCAGTGATTCACTTAACAACTGTGGCAAGAAAGGTTGTAAAATGGAGCAAAACTCACTGGACCATTGCCTCACTTAGCAACATCAATTTTGGGTTCAATTGTGGTTGTAAGTCAAGGACTACCTGTATCATGTAAAGCTTATATTAGAGTCTAGGAACAGTTTTAACTTAGCACATATTTTTTCCCTTTCGACATATTTGATGCTTGGAACAGATTTCCCTCTGACTCAGAGATCCCTGGACTCTCCCCTTGGATAATCTTCTGAAGATTCTAGTTGCTTTAACCTCCAGTACTCCCAGAAAGACTTCTGGAGCTTTATCAGCTCCCACTCCAGCCTCCTCGATCCAGAAAATGAACTTGGGCAAAGTGTAGTTCTTGAACTGTCCTTCAAAACATGGAGGTGAGGCCCTTGCGACTTTGGACTGGAAATGTGGTTGGAATTTTGTAACTGTTTGCCACCTTCTTAGAACCAATTGCCAGAAATCGCAGAGCTTTATTCTGATGTTATGAAATAGTATGTGAGATAGGCTGTTTCAGAAGAGAATGAAATAATGATTTGGCTGAGTCTACATCACTAGGTTCCATAGCACAGGAAGAATGTGAATCTCAATTTTTGTCTTCCAAGCTTTCCTTCAAAATACTGAACAAGAGAGGTTCTCTCCAGATTTAGTTATACTCAGGATGGAAATATTAAATAAATGGGATAATAGATATAAGAATATTTTGTTGACAGCTTTAAGAATAGTTTTAATCCCACAGGTTTTAATGTGTATATTCGGGCTGAATCTAAATACAATTGTATTTTTTTAAGGTGTAGTGAAAGGGCCAAATAATTAAGGCAAGTAGAATAACATGTCATGACTGGTACATCTTCTTTGCTTTGGCTTATTCTGTGATTAATTAAATTTTATTCCACTAAACAAATTGGTTGATCAATAAGTAAAATGTGCATCCATGTGAATTTTTGAAACTATAAGTTCCTTTTCTAAAAAAAGAATATATATATAATTACAAACTTTTTCTTCTTAGATGCATCCATATTCCTTATAGAGGCTTGGCCCATTTGGAGTTTTATAAAAATCCTTGCACTGTATCTTTTTGATTTCTTTTTTTTACTTATCAAATGGGTTTAATCAATTAAATAATTCAATTCCCTAAATGTAGCAATGTTTTTGTTACTATCTCTACTGCTTTCCAGCCCTGTTTTCTAGAGAAGAGAATGAATCCTCAATCTATTTAAAAATCAGGAGTCTGGCAACCCTTTTCCAAGTAACAAATTTTATTAATTAATTCATTAATTTCATAAGCTGCGGGTCAGAAAGCCTTTTAATAAATCTAGTTGGATTAAAAAGATGTTATCAGACTCCTGACTTTTTGTCACCATGGACACTGTCCTTCTACACTGTTAATTTTTAAGAATATAAAGTTCAAGGGAAATGTCAGACAGATGCCTAATGCAAGAAGTTTTTTCTTTTCTTTTCCTTTCCTTTTCTTCTTTTTTGGCATTTTTTCTGCCTTTCTTTGAGAACAACACATCAACCCTTAATTAAAGAATAACTGCATTTTGTCAGGATAATTAATTGTGTTAGGAAGTACATAGTTTGTTAACCGCTGGTCAAAGATCACAGTGGACTTTTGACCAACTGGTCCAGTTGAGATCAGTTACTTCAACTGCAACCACAAGAAAACAAGTATCTCTCCTCTGATGAGCTTCAGGTGTCCAAAACTATTTTAAAAATACAAGGCTCTCCCAAAATCATTTCACAAACCATGGCAGAAAGGGAGGTATTTCAATGCTCATGATGGAGAAGAAATATGACTTATATTGGCATTCTACTGTTTGCTTCTCCACTATTTTGTTCATCAATCCTTGAACTTCTTCCTACCCAGCTCCACTTTCTCCTCCATTCCAATTTATTTGGTTTCCAGCACACTTTGACAAGTGGTGCGTTTGTAGGGAATGGGAATGGGAATGGGAATGGGAATGGGAATGGAAAGGAGAGGAGAGGAGAGGAGAGGAGAGGAGAGGAGAGGAGAGGAGAGGAAAGGAAAGGAAAGGAAAGGAAAGGAAAGGAAAGGAAAGGAAAGGAAAGGAAAGGAAAGGAAAGGAAAGGAAAGGAAAGGAAAGGAAAGGAAAGGAAAGGAAAAGGTGATTTCATTATGTTTCAATTTACAGCAAACTTTCTCAGCATCTTGACTGGTCACATCTTGACTTTGACTCCCACGTTCTGCTCTCCTCTCCACTTCTGCAAGGTACCTATTTGTAGTTCTCCTCCTGGAGTTCAGCTTTCGGGGCAAAGCCCAGAATAGATCCAACGCTGGTCGAAATGCCAGATCCTCCTACACCTCTGGACGCCGCTTGATTCCTTCTGTGAGGAGGAACCGCTTGGCAAACAGAGCCCTCCCCCTCCGCCGCCGCACTCTTTACAGTGGCGCGCATGGGGGAGCCTGCCTGCCCCACTCCGCCTCCGCCTTCTAGGGCATTGCCCGACGGCGGGAGAGAGGGGAATCCCGGGGCTTCGTCTCCTGTGTACGGTTCGGTAAAGGAGCCTGTCCCGAACGTCAGATCGCCCGCAGTTTCTTCTGCACGGCCCAGGAACTTCTCCAAAGTGAGTGGGTTCCCGTTCTCACGCGAGACCCTTCCTTCCGCCTTTCCCTCCTGGAGGTCTCCCAACTTTTCTTGCTTCCTCCTCTTCTTCGGCTGCCGCCGCCGCCGCTGCAGCCGCGCCAACTTTGCGGGGTTTGGGAGGGCCCGGTACTGCCTGCCTGGTCCCTGGGCTGGGCCGGGGCTGGACGCGAGGATGGCGAACGTGCGAGCGCGCGAGCGCCCAGATCTCCGTCCCGCTGCTTAACGCGTTCCGCTGAGAGTCATCAATTATGCAAGGGAACGGCGCGCTGCACTGGGGGAAAGGCAGGGGAGGCAGCGCACCAAGATGGCGACAACCGCAGTTTCTCCTGCAGCCTCCCCACCTCTGCAGTCCAGCAACGCCTTGTAGGAGTCGCGCTAGCGCCGCAACCTCAGTAAGTTGCACCACTGTCCCGCGGGGGGCTTAATTGTACCTGTAGGAAGAGGGGGTGGACGGGTAGCCCTCGGATGTCAGGTCCCTTGCTTGGGTTTTCTTTTTACAACACCCCCCCCCCGTTTTTTTTTCTCCCTTCCACTTTTAGGTAGGTTTTGTCGCAGAGTGATTTTTTTTTCCAGCCCCAAAAGCTGGACTGCTTTCTTTCTCGGGAGTAAGAAATACCCTTTTCTCCACTTCCAGTGCTTTTTTGGGGGGGGGGGGCGGAGGCACGGGCCGTGTGTTAATAATCCCTCATAATAACTTCCACTCTTGCACTCAGGTCTTCGAAACCATTTAACAGACTGGGGTGGGTGGGGGGGAGGCTACTAAGGCTAGCTAATGTTTAACTTCCCATATAAGGTTGATTATTTTATGGCTCCCCCCCCACACACACACACACACTTTAAAAAAATACAGAGGAACTAATCTTTTTCTACTTCGGAGAGCCCTCAGTTCATGGGGCTCTTGGGTCCTTTGAAGACCTTTGGTTCAGTTCTCTAAGAACTCCCCCCCCCCTTTTCCTAGCTGGGGAAACCGATCTTTCTTCGGCCACCCCCGCCGCTCCAACAGCAACCTACGGAGAGCCTTCTCTGCATTGAGGAAAAAAGAGCGCCTGCTCTCCGCTCTTGTGGGCAGACTAGAAGCCAGGTTGCTGGAGAGTGGGGCGGGGGGGGGTAGTTAAAAGTGGCTCGGGTGTGGATCAGGACAGGCGTAGTAGCAGGTACATCATTTTTTTTCCGTCTCACCTCCATTATTAACAGGCCACCTTTTCGGCTAGGGTGCCCATCCTTGAATCCAAGCCCTCTGTCTGCATTGGTAGTTTCAGCATTAGGGGCTCACTTTGCGCCACGTCACAACCCGGCCCGTCCCTCCCTCCAAGATCCGCCGCAACGTCCTGGTCTGGAGCTTTTGCCAAAACCCTGCCACCTTCCTGTCTTGGTTCTCCCTATTCCTTCTTGGAGGCGGATGAGGAGAGAACGAAGAGTGGGGGAAGATGCTCTCTCAGATCGGAGAATTGACGAATTCTCCTTTATACCTCCGCGTACACGCGGACTGCAAGTTTGAGTCAAGGAGAAGGAACAGGGCTGGGCTGTTGCAAATATCCTTGGTGGGTGCCAATTGAAGCTGCTCCCTTCCTCCGGTCTGCTCAGCTCAAGTGGGGAAGACATGGGGGCGTGAAGGACGGGAGGAAGTTGGAGGAACCAGCCAGAAAGACCCAGCAAAAGAGGGGCTGAGAATCCGTGGCTGAGAAGTCCAAAGGTACATTAATCAAAACATATGAATGAAAGATCGACCGGGGGAGGTGAAGTCTTGTCCGCTATAGAGTTAGGGGAGGGGACAGGCGGGTAGGCAGGCAGGCAGGCAAAGACTGCGGGCTTAATAGATTTGCGCCTATCCCCATCTCCATATTTGCTGACCGTTTTGCAAAGGTCTGGCCTGTGCCGAGCAGACTTTCTCAGGTGCGCGGATGTGGAAGGCGGACTAAGAATGTTTCCCTTTTTCCTCCTGGCACAGTGGTTTTTGTGGTGAGCCAGGTTCTGGAGCGTTCTTTTCCGGGGAAACGCGTGACCCCTATGTCCTGGACTTTGTTCTGAAAAAGGAGACGCCGTATGGATGTGGGGAGGGGAGACGAGACAAGAGGAGGAGTTACAGCGGCTTCCCCAAGGCCTCTCCTTTTGAGGGTAGAGGGGAATCATCATTCACTTTTGCTTTCTCTCACCGCCGTCTTCCGTTCTCCTCACACGATTGCGGAAGCAGCCACTGGGTATCGTATGAACTGTATGAGAAAAGGCTAGGGAGAGAAGTAATTTAAAACAAGTAATGCTATTCAATGAGTCTCTTGCCGTTTCTCAGCAGTTTTGCACTCCCACTCCTATACCGAGAGAAAGATTGATTATAACAGCTTTATTTCCGGGTCTGCTTTGCTTGTAACTTGCTCGGCTGTAATTTTCTTGGCGTCTGGTGCCCATGGTCTCTGGAGTGCGTTTCAGGCATGTGGTGCTGAACTGGACAGCTCCTTGACCTCGAAATAACTGTAAATGCCTAAGTGGCTTGCGATTTTCCGCTGTACTATTGCTTTGATCTTTTCCATTAGTATCGAATGCACAATTGTATAAGCTTCTAGCTTTGCTGTGGAGAATGGCAGAAGTAACTCCCAGATGTTTTTATGTGGCCAAATGTGTTAAGCAGCTCTGAAATTATTCTAGTATCATTATCAAATAGAAGAATTTGCACTGCTGTTTAATTCTATGGTGGAGGTTTCTAAAGAAATTAATAATGGGACTTTCTAGAAGATTGTATTACGTCAAAAAAATACAAGGAAACTGGTCAATGTTACCTGAGGCAAAGTGTATAACTTGGGAAGTAGACTGAAAGTCCACTTCACCTCTAGGCCCAGTAGGTTTCTTGATTCACTCTGCTGCTCCTCAAGTCTCTAGCAGAAAAGGAAAGATCTCATGAACTTACATCACATAGTTATTTTGAGCCAATAATATAAGAAATGAATTCAAGCACCCTGAAAATTGGAAGTTTCATATAAAGTCATCATTATATCCAATGCTAATCATAATGGAAATGGCAGAAATTTTTATTACAAATATGTGGTATTCATAAACATATAATATGAAGGGCGTGTAAATTATAGACAGCATCTATTCTGGGTGTTGAGTCATATTTTATTATCTTGCCACATGGTTCAGTCTCTTTCAATATTACTTTGTGTCATTAAAAACTGTCTATTTATATTTAAGACAGAAACATAAAAACATGGTCAAAAAGTTCCATCACACAAATCAATTCTCACTGGAGTCAATTTTGCGACTTCCACTTTGAAATCTTTTCTACAACAGAATACATGTAATCTGTAGCTCATTATAGCCTTAGAAATATAAAGAAATATAAATACTCTGCTGTCATACCTAACATTGTCATCCTTAGTAAACAGGCAACTGATCATCTGATTCACACACCTGGAAATCACAGCTGCCATAACTATGTGACTACCACAAACTAGGTTTAGGAAATGATACCAGGTTTATGGTAACTATTGATGTTCCTCTGCTACTATCTACCTTCATGTGGCATTATATGTGATTAGGAATAATATGACATATAGTGCAATAACTGATTGAGCAAGGTCTGTAAATGGTATCTTAGCTATATTTTAACTGATAGTTATGTTACCTAAGCTAGATTTCTGCTTGATTCAGCACATTTCATCTAACTAACACTAAAACTATCGATTCTTCATAGTATTTGAAAATGAAATTTTCAGTTCATAAGTAAGCTTAATGGGCATTGAGGTGAAATGTAGCTCAAAACAGGTTATATTGACTAGATATTAATTTTATCTTTTGAAAGTTTTGAGATATTTCAAAATATTTGCAAGGTTTTCATATTTTCAAGACTATTAAATGAGTTAACATAGTGAGAAACTACTAATAATGTTAACAGATGTTGTAGATGAAATTAATAGTCTCTAGACAGATATGTGTATACATATAATATAAAAGATTAAGCCAAACTTCACACTGACCTCACACTGAGCATACCATACTGACACCCTTGTTTTGTTGTACATTACATTCAAAATTATTTCGCCATGCCAATACTTTATCAGAGACTGAATGAACATATGCAGTAATTGTTGTGGGGCTTGGGGGTGGGGTGGGAGGTGTCACGACAGCCAGCAAAGTCACTGATAACTCCAATGATGTATTTCTATAGTTATATAAAATCCACTGCCTTGGATTAAGATCCATTAACATGACCATTTCAGAAACAATTTAATTATGAGTAGAAATTATAATGAATTGTTTCCCCTTTAGGATAGGAGTTGCCAGTAGTTATTCATCACTGAAATTAGAACTGAGTCTCAAATGCCTAGAAATAGGTTGCATGATTTGGAGTGGCTAAGAATTTGGCTTTCAAACTGTCTCTCTTTTCATTCCTATTTAAAAGCAAGATGTTCTTTTAGTATGACTTAATGCTAACACTGTATCATGCACAGAAGTATCTCTTGAAACTATTTTGTAAAAGAGACCAACCTTTAGGGAATATAGGAGCCCCTTCTTTCTTCTTAAGTCCCTATGGTTTGATTTATATTCATAGGATTCTTTCTATAATATATTCATAGGATTCTTTCTATAATAAACTGATGTTTATTGCCTTTTTTCTGTTATGTTAAAGATGTAAAATCTCCATCTTCATTTTAATTGTACAGAATGTATGCAAATCAGATGATTTCCATTCATTTTTGAATACCTTCCTTTTACACCAAAATAAATTAAACAACCTGAATTAAAACCATTCAATGCTTTGCAAACAATATTTATTTATTTACAAATTTATATATCCATCCAACTTATACATAGGTAACTCTGGCTTAGAAATTTTTTTAGAAATCCATCCTATAATAAAACCCATTAAAAATACCCAACCCCTGTGTCAGCATTTATATGATAAATGGCTATTCATAAGTAGCTCACTGATCAGACAAGGTTCAAACTATCTTATCCAACTTCCAGAGCAGAATCCCAAAGTACCACAAATTGGATAGTCCAAATTACTTTAACATTACTCAACTGAAAAAATGTGCAACAATAGTTTTCAAGGTCCCCCCCCCTCAAAACATGTGTCAAACCTTTCAAATACTTGATTTAGTATTTACTAGTACTAAGGTTAGAAATCCCACACAGTAGTTATACAATTAAGAAAGATGCAGATTTGTATTCCTATAATTCACAATAACCAACATTTCACACAATCTAATTAAGAATATTCACAATTTGGAGCAGTATTAAGAATAACCCAAGCTCAAAGTGACCATATAACTAAGCTTTGCCCCACTAGGGCTCAGTAAAACAGCTGAAGTGGAGCTTTGCCAAGTCAGTTAAGCTCTCTCAAGTACTGTGGGTGCCATTTGAAAAAGCATGGACTCTTCGGTTGGAATAGGGATTAGAAATTGCTCACCAGTAATCCTGCTGGCAGTATAGTATCTTCTAGGCATACTCACTCGTGTTCTAATGTCATGGGAAGATGCCCAAAAGAGCTGTAGCATGCCCTTGAGAGGTATAATGACCAACATTTTGATTGGGTAAGTTGGAGCAGCACTTTAGCTGTTGGTTTGCAAAGCCTTCCAGATGGCTCGCATAGCCATACTATGTAACTTCATATCTCAGTGCAAGAAGTAGTTAAAGATTCAGCTCAGAAAGGATTTAATAAGTTAGAGTGGATGAGGATCAGTGCACTCTTGCCACTTTTCTTTCATTGCAATATATTTTTGAGATTTTTCTCCTTTAAGGGAGATACCAGAGAGATGAGAAAAGGCAGCCTAAGCAGTGTTTAAGCAGGTTGTGCTGAACTAATATGCAGAAAGTGCCTTACTTCAATTTAGAAATGGCTTTCAAGTTTTTTAAAATAAGCTGCTCTCTGCTTGTATTTCTGAAGTCCCAGACTTGGCAAGGCCTTGAAGAATGCCCTATCAATTTATCCCTGGGGGTAGTAAGCCTTGCTGCTCCGATCACCTGGTTTTGTGGGGTGCCAGGAGATTTAGCATTGGTTGCTGATCCCTAAGATAAACTTCTCATCTTTAACAGGACTTTAAACTGGTGGTGTTGGAACTGGGGCTTTCTAGTAATGCTTTATTTAGTTAATTTTTAGATGTGACAGAAGTGAACGTACCCAGTGAAATACAATGCTACAGAGATGGAACAGGTCACAGAGAAAGAGACTGCTATAGAATAAGCGTCAGTTGCCATTTTGCCTATCCTTATTTTTAAGAGTAGTAAACATTTAGGCCAGCATTTGTGTTAACCTGACCCCCTTTCACTTTTCACCAAAAGATAATAACCTGCCCCATTCATACAAACTTTAAAATTAGTGATGGGTTGCAGACATTTAAGAACCTACCATGGAATATCAAATCAAATATCTTTATTATGGTCTTTCACCAGCCTTTACAGTAAAAAAAAGGAATAATTTGATGTAACAATCCACTTACTGAGAAAGGGGAAAATAGCACAAAACAATGAAATGACATCTCAAAGCTTTGGGCAGTTGTATAACTTGGTGAAGATGTGTGGCCATCTAATATGTGAGCATAGGGTTAGCATCTCTTTAAAATAATAAACATAAAACTTATCACTTTTGCCCTCATATTTGGAAATCATTGGGAAGATCAGAGCACATCTTGGGAATGAATAGAACACCATATATGGATTTGAATAAGAGTTTCTACCTCTCTGGATCCAGAAGGGCAAAGTCTAAAAACAAATAAGGAGTCCCTTGAAATCTTTCTGCAAGTAAAGCTAAATGGGAGGACATCAGATCGGGCTTTAGAAAAAGCCCATGTATATTTGCTGAAGGTGAGATTGTATGGATTCACCCACAGTAGAGAGCTTGCAGCTCTCGTAACATGTGGCGATAGAATTCAGGAGCGCTGGAGATATCATATTGATGATCAATGTCCCTGATTCTCTCTATTGCTATTGATTTGGCCTTCTCCAGGGTTAATTGGCCTAAACATCATCAATACAGGAGTTCTGAAGAAAGGTTTATTGGCTGGCAAGGATTATATATCTTTTTGGCATGCCTCCTTTGTGCTCGTTTGGATGGTCCTGTGGAGGGATGTTGTTTCGCAAATATTTGGTGCTTGGTTTGGGGTAGATTATTTATTTGGCTGAGAAGATGGCTGTTCTGTCTTGCCAGTGTGTCAGTTGTTTCCTGTGCAAACCGTGGTGGCAGTAGCTGTCTGATGGGATGGCTTGTTGCGAGAAGAGTGTTCTTTTTCCATGATCCCAGTGTTATGGTTGGTGTTTGATTTTTAAAGAAATAGTATTGCTTGCTTTGTATTGGGATGAAGAAAGTTGTTTTTAAGGGTCAACAGACAACCTTCCCCACCCTGATGGTAGTCAAGTTCAGCGAGAGGTTAAAACTGACATCTGCTGACTATTCATTTTAGTGTCAGGGAACCGTCTCTCTATTCAACTCTCCTCCGCTACCCCCCTCTATGGGAATGAAAGATCACATGTGAAAGATCACATTGCCTTTCACCAAACTAGAAGCTGCAGAAAAGTCACAAATAGGCATGAGGCACTTCAAAGATACCTGATTCCGTTTCCCTCTTCGAAGCAGGACTGTGCTTCAGTTCACAGTTTGGTTTACAGGGGCTGATTTGACTAAACATGTACCTTCATTTGGACTCTCCTTCAATGCTTTGCACAGCCCTAGTACTTTCCATTTTTTTAAAAAATCAATGTCTAAAGAAAATGGCAAGCAAAAGCATATTGCATATCAATTTACAAAAAGTAAACATCAATAACTGAAATTTCGCTTCCCAATAAGGCCCACCCAAACAAGCTGTGCCATTTCCTGAGCTCCCTAGGACAAGGGTCCTGAAACCCCAGTCTGTGGAGAAGCACCAGTCTGCAGCATGCCAGAAACTGTTCCACACAAACAAGCAAAGCCCCATCCACAGGATGCAGGCAGCACACGAAATCACACACCCCTCCAGTCCGTGGAAAAACCTCTCTCCACAGAACCAGTCTCTGGTGCTGAAAAGGTTGGGGGAGACGTTGCCCTAGGATACCACAGTTCACTTATTGATCATTCAAAGTTACAACGGCACTGAAAAAAATGACTTATGACCATTTTTCAGCATCCCCATGGTCACGTGATCCACATTTGGATGCTTGACAGCTAACTTACATTTATGATGGTTGCAGTGTCTCTGGCTCATGGGATCACCTTTTGCAATCTTCCGACAAGCTAAGTCAATGGGAAAACCAGATTCCCTTAACAACTGGGTTACTAATTGAACAACTGCATGTGGGCATCAAGTTCCTGGGTGTGCAGCTAACAAGTAGGCTGCCTTGGTCGCTCAACAGTGAAAAACTGGTGAAGCGGTCACAGCAGCATCTACATTTTCTATGTCACATGAGAAAAGCACATCTTCCTTCCCCTGTCCTGACCACTTTCTACAGGGGGACGATCGAGAGCATCCTGTCATACAGCATCACAGTCTGGTTTGGAAGCATCACTGCTTCGGACAGGAAGGCGGTGCAGAGAGTGGTGAGGATGGCCGAAAAGATCATTGGCAGTTCCCTCCCTCCCATCCAGGACATAGCACAGAAGTGTTGCTTGAGCAGGGTCCGTAAGATTATTTGGGACACTACGCATCCTCTTCACGACCTGTTTTCCTTGTTACCTTCTGGGAGGAGGCTCCATGGTATCCGTAGCAGAACATCCAGATTCAGCCATAGTTTCATTCCATACAGCATTAAGCTTCTGAACTCTCAAACTTTCTCCTTCCATTATATATTCAAGATGGACAGTGTTTAATATTTATTTGTTATGTATATGTAGGGGTGTGGGTCTATACATATGTTGTATATAGGATGTTTAGGTGTGTGTCACGTATGTGTTCACTTTGACAGCGGGCAACTAAATTTCATTTTTGATGTGTGCCGTTGTGCCCAGAGTAAAAAAATGACAATAAAGGTTACCTTATCTTATCTAACTGCAGTGATTCACTTAAGAAATATGGTCAGAAAAGTCAGAAAATGTGGCAAAACTCACTTAACAAATTTCTCAACATAAATTTTGGGCTCAGTTGTGGTCATAAGTTGAGGACTACCTGTATTACTGTGTTCATGGAGTTGAGGAAGGCTATTTAGGCCATCCAATTGCAGGGATTCATTTCAAGCATCTCTTATAGAAGATTATCTCCGTCTCCAGGGAAGAAGAATCTGCACCTCTCTGGGTAAATGGGTCTGCTATGCATCTGTTTTGGCTAGGTATATTTTTCCCTAACATTCTATTGGAATTTGCTTTCTGGCAAATCAGTTCACCTTGTTACATTCTGGGGAAACAGAGAACAGTTGTGACCTTTTGTGTGATGCTCTTTAGTTCGTATATCTATCATTTTTGTTGTTGTTGTTAGTTGCGAAGTCGTGTCCGACCCATCGCGACCCTATGGACAATGTTCCTCCAGGCCTTCCTGTCCTCTACCATCTTCTGGAGTCCATCTAAGCTCACGCCTACTGCTTCAGTGACTCCATCCAGCCACCTCATTCTCTGTCGTCCCCTTCTTCTATTGCCCTCAATCTTTCCCAGCATTAGGCTCTTCTCCAGTGAGTCCTTCCTTCTCATTAGGTGGCCAAAGTATTTGAGTTTTAGCTTCAGGATCTGGCCTTCTAAAGAGCAGTCAGGGTTGATCTCCTCTAGGACTGACCGGTTTGATCGCCTTGCAGTCCAAGGAACTCGCAGGAGTCTTCTCCAGCACCATAGTTCAAAGGCTTCAATTCTTTGGCGCTCAGCCTTTCTTATGGTCCAGCTTTCACTGCCATACATTGCAACTGGGAAGACCATAGCCTTGACTATACGGATTTTTGTTGACAGGGTGATGTCTCTGCTTTTTAGTGTGCTGTCTAGATTTGCCATGGCTTTCCTCCCAAGGAGCAAGCGTCTTTTAATTTCTTGGCTACAGTCCCCATCTGCAGTGATCTTGGAGCCAAGGAAAATAAAATCTGTCACTACCTCCATTTCTTCCCCATCTATTTGCCAGGAATTGAGAGGGCCAGATGCCATGATCTTGGTTTTCTTAATGTTTAGTTTCAACCCAAGTTTTGCACTCTCCTTCTTCACCCGCAACACCAGGCTCTTTAGTTCTTCTTCACTTTCTGCCATTAGAGTGGTATCATCTGCATATCTTAGGTTGTTGATGTTTCTTCCGGCAATCTTAATTCCAACTTTTGATTCATCTAGCCCTGCCTTTCTCATGATGTGCTCTGCATATAAGTTAAATAGGCAAGGCGACAGTATACAGCCTTGCCGGACTCCTTTCCCAATTTTGAACCAATCAGTGGTTCCGTGTCCAGTTCTCACTGTTGCTTCTTGGCCCGCATATAGATTTCTCAAGAGACAAATAAGATGGTCTGGTATGCCCATCTCTTTAAGGACTTGCCACAGTTTGTTATGATCCACACAATCAAAGGCTTTAGCATAGTCAATGAAGCAGAAGTAGATGTTTTTCTGGAACTCTCTAGCTTTCTCCATGATCCAGCGTATGTTAGCAATTTGATCTCTAGTTCCTCTGCCTCTTCGAAATCCTGCCTGTACTTCTGGTAGTTCTCGATCCACATACTGCTGGAGTCTAGCTTGTAGAATTTTAAGCATAACTTTACTAGCATGAGAAATGAGTGCAATGGTGCGATAGTTTGAACATTCTTTGGCACTGCCTTTCTTTGGAATTGGAATGTAAACTGATCTTTTCCAATCCTGTGGCCACTGTTGAGTTTTCCAAATTTGCTGGCAAATTGAGTGTAGCACTTTTACTGCATCGTCTTTTAAGATTTTGAATAGCTCAGCTGGAATACTGTCACCTCCACTAGCTTTGTTGTTGCTCAGCTTTTCTAAGGCCCACTTCACTTCACATTCTAGGATGTCTGGCTCGAGGTCAGTGACCACCTCATTGTGATTATCAGGGATGTTAAGCTCATTCTTGTATAATTCTTCTGTGTAATTTTGCCACCTCTTCTTAATCTCTTCTGCCTCTGTTAGGTCCCTGCCATTTTGGTCCTTTATCATGCCCATTTTTGCATGAAACGTTCCTTTCATCTCTCCAATTTTCTTGAAAAGATCTCTGGTCCTCCCTATTCTATTGTTTTCTTCTATTTCTTTGCATTGTTCATTTAAGAAGGCATTCTTATCTCTTCTAGCTATTCTTTGGAATTCTGCATTCAATTGGGCATATCTTTCTTTTTCTCCCTTGCCTTTCGCTTCCCTCCTTTCCTCAGCTATTTGCAAAGCTTCCTCAGACAGCCATTTTGCTTTCTTGCATTTCTTTTTCTTTGGGATGGTTTTGGTTGCTACCTGTTGTACAATGTTGCGAACCTCTGTCCATAGTTCTTCAGGCACTCTGTCTATCAGATCTAATTCCTTAAATCTATTTGTCACCTCTACTGTATATTCAACAGGAATATGATTTAATTCATACCTGACTGGCCTAGCGCTTTTCCCTACTTTCTTTAATTTAAGCCTAAACTTTGCAAGGAGAAGCTCATGGTCTGAGCCACAGTCAGCTCCTGGTCTTGTTTTTACTGACTGTATAGAGCTTCTCCATCTTTGGCTGCAGAGCATATAGTCAATCTGATTTCTGTGTTGACCGTCTGGTGATGTCCATGTGTAAAGCCGTCTCTTGGGTTGTTGGAAAAGAGTGTTTGCTATGACCATCGTATTCTGTTGACAAAATTCTATCAGCCTGTGCCCTGCTTCATTTTGTACTCCAAGGCCAAACTTGCCTGTTATTCCAGTTATCTTTTGGCTTCCTACTTTAGCATTCCAATCCCCCATGATGATAAGGACATCATTTCTGGGTGTTAGTTCTATAAGGTGCTGTAGGGCTTCATAGAACCGGTCAATTTCTTCCTCTTCAGCACTGGTGGTTGGGGCATAGACTTGGACTACTGTGATATTGAATGGTTTGCCTTGGATTCGAACTGAGATCATTCTGTCATTTTGAGGATTGTATCCCAGTATTGCTTTTCCTACTCTTTTATTGACTATGAAGGCTACTCCATTTCTTCTGAGGGATTCTTGCCCACAGTAGTATACCTGATGGTCATCTGAATTAAATTCACCCATTCCTGTCCATTTTAGTTCGCTGATACCTAAGATGTCAATGTTTAGTCTTGTCATCTCTTGTTTGACCACGTCCAGCTTTCCTTGATTCATGGATCTTACATTCCAGGTTCCTATGGAGAAAAAATCTTTACAGCATCGGACTTTCCTTTCACCACCAGACATATCCACAGCTGAGCGTCCTTTCGGCTTTGGCCCAGTCGCTTCATTCTTTCTGGCGCTACTAGTACTAGCCCTCTGCTCTTCCCCAGTAGCATGTTGGACGCCTTCCGACCTGAGGGGCTCATCTTCCAGCGTCATATCGTTTTGCCTTTTGGTACTGTCCATAGGGTTTTCATGGCAAAGATACTGGAGTGGGTTGCCATTTCCTTCTCCAGTGGATCACGTTTTGTCAGAACTCTCTGCTATGACCTGTCCGTCTTGGGTGGCCCTGCACGGCATAGCCCATAGCTTCATTGAATTACGCAAGCCCCTTCGCCACGACAAGGCAGTAATCCATGAAGGGGCTATCATTTTTACCCAGAGGTAAAATGCTCACCTTTTCAATATCTCTTCGTAGCGTTTTGTTTCCTGTACATTAATCATCGTCACAGCTAGCTTCTCTGACTTCATCCTAAATTGTGATGCCCCTGAACTAGACCTAGAATGTAAGATGGATTCTGACTGCAGCAGAATCAAATGAAGCACTTACTTTTCATGATTTGAAAATGGACTACATTTTCCTTTATTGCAGTTGTACCACCCTGCTGACTCAAATTCAGTCCACCAGTATTCAAAAAATGTTTTCACATATATTATTACCAAGCCAGGTATGCAAGCTACGCAACTTTTCTTTCTGTTGTTTTTCTAGCTTCTGAATATAATCAACAGCTGTATTCTAATTAAAAGCTTCTCACATTATGCATATGTAATCATATATGACCTCTTGTGCTAAGGGTCCAGATTTATTTTGTTCATTTCCCATATTCTAAGTATTAGAGTATGGACAAAAGAGTGATGAATTTTAGGAGCCAATTATTTTTAAAAGGCTTAAAAGTCATCATTATAGCAAAATTCCCTCTTCTTATATTTTTGCTCAAGGTTTTTAACTTCAGAATTTTTATTGTTAACTCCTACAAAATTCAAGTTTAAATCACATTTGTCAAAATCACCATGCTTCAGAAATATACCTTTTCACCAATCCTATGTGGTACAACTCATCTCATCCAAAAGTCCTATCTAGATCACTCAGATTGTTACTGTCAGTAAGTAAATCTCTTGTGTTAACAAGATTTGCATAGTCATTTACTTGTGATATTCTTTTTCAACCCTTTCTAGTCCTTTTCCATGGAAAGATCACCTGATCTTGAATTTCCTTCCTAGAGCTTCAAAAATCTATAGTGATATAGCTGTAGCCATTCTTTTTTAATCCCAACACAAAACAGCAGAAAAGGAGATTTTATCAGTGGGCTTGGTAATTCTTGGAAATTATTTAATCATATTCCTAATCCTTCCTTCTGAGAAATAGCACATTCCTTCATCCAATGGGTCTTGTCAACATATATTTGATTCATTTCCTTTTATTAGTGAGTCACTGCTATAACCCTTCTCTTTGTAGGATACAATGGTGTCTCCTCTGCCCCCACCCCTCCGCCAGGGATCTTACTGTCCTATCTCCTATTTCACAGTATTTCCTTCTTTCTAAACTCTTAAAAACTGTTTCTTCTATGAAGGCATCAAAGCTACTTCTGAGCTCCAGTGGTGAAGAGTCATCTTCTGCACTCTTGTTTCATGAATACCAAACTTGCTCCTTTGCTCTTCTTTATGGAGAGTTGCTTCCACTGTCAATTTTTATTTTCTTTACAGTATACTTGTTCTGGATTAACAAAATTTTGTTTGATATTGGGAGATCAAAGCTATATAGCAGTTTGATTCCTAATTTTTATTTCATTGTTGAACTAAAAATATGGGTATCTGTACTTTCGAGTCAGTGTTGATACCTAATAACTGCCTGGACAAGTCCCTGCAGTTTACTTAGGAAGATTTCAGAAGTGTTTGTCACTGCCTCCTTCCTAGGGCTGAAAGAGAGAGATCACCTAGCTGGCTTCATGTCTAAGGGTAGGACCAGAACTCAGGATCTTCAAGTTTCAAGCCTGATGCTTCAACCACTACACCAAATTGGTTTTTCATAATATTATGAGATTATTGTGAGCAGACATTATAATACCTATCTGCTATACAAACTATTGTTAAACAGTTCCCTAAGAACTTGCTATGATTTTCAATAGAATTTTTCCAACTCAAGAGCACTTTTTTCGATATTCCCTCTGAAATTGTTTTTTTAATTTTAATCCCATTTATATCCCGCCCTTCTCCGAAGACTCAGGGCGGCTTACAATCTAAGCACAAATCAAATGTGCTTAGCAATAGCCTTCATTCTATGTATATGCCTGCTTATTAGGGCTTTTGCCCCCCCCCCCGCCCCAAGCGGCATTATTACAAAGTCAGCTTATTGCCCCCAACAATCTGGGTCCTCATTTTACCTACCTTGGAAGGATGGAAGGCTGAGTCAACCTTGAGCCTGGTGGGATGCGAACCTGCAATAATTGCAAGCAGCTGGTGTTACTTAAGGAGGCATTAGCCCACTGCTCCACCAAGGCTCAAACCGATTCTTTTATTTCTGTGTTGAGGCTGATTTTAGTTTAATGTATTTAAGATATGCTGGGTTGAGATCATAGCAATTTGTGAGAAAAGTCATTTGTAATGAGCCCATTCTTAATCATATTTGTGGTGAGCATGTTCTGCAAATTTGATTGTATTTCCCACAAAATTATTAAGAATTTAAAACAATTTTAATACTTTAAGGGTGTTTTCCAATAACAGTAACTGGCTCTTCCAAAAAGGCACAGTGTTAAAAAAAACCCAGAAGCATTTTGTCAGAATTATACATTAATGTTGTGGAATTTCCCTTTCCTTCCTTGCATAAGGCTATAGGAGATAAGAGACAATGGAAGGAGATGCGAATGAAAAAAGAATTTTAGTTTTAAAAAATATGGCTTGAAATTTAAGGTTTCCCAGACAATATGCTAATAATATACATTTCTAATTATTGCTGGCTTCCTTTGAAGATATTTCTTATTCGGGGTTTTTTTTTAAAAAAAAGGCATTATAATTTTATCATACTTTTGTTCTTTTAAAAAAAAATCACTGCTGTAGGGTTCCACCATTGAGCATATCCACACTTACTGTTTAAACTGTTTTTGTCCTGTGCTCGTACCAGCCCTGCTTTATGCCATTTTAAGAAAATCCTGCCTAGATGTAAACACTTTGGCAACAGCTTGCAAACTACCACATCTTCTAACTGGATAATTCCCCCTGCTGCTATGTCCTCTCACCCTTCTCATCCAGGAAAGCCATGGCCAATCACTTCCTTTCTTTAGAATGGGTCTTACAAGACATATATTCTACTATTTTATTTATTTATTTATTTATTTATTTTTTATTCCCATTTATATCCCACCCTTCTCCGAAGACTCAGGGCTGCTTACAATCTAAGAAGTACAAATCAATGTGCTTAGCAATAGCCTTCATTCTATGTATATGCCTGCTTACTAGGGCTTTCACACACCCCCAGCAGCATTTT
This sequence comes from Vipera ursinii, assembly GCF_947247035.1. Lineage (NCBI taxonomy): Eukaryota > Metazoa > Chordata > Lepidosauria > Squamata > Viperidae > Vipera > Vipera ursinii. The sequence goes on along the minus strand of NC_139513.1, from coordinate 140,158,751 downwards.
TACAAAGTCAGCTTACTATGTATGTGTGGATACACACAAGTACAATATAATACTTTGTTTGTTTTTTTTAAAAAAGTTCATTATTTTTATCCCACCTTTATTATTTTTATAAATAACTCAAAGTGGCAAACATGCACAATGCTTCTTCCTCCTTCTATTTTCTTCCCAACAACCACCTTGCAAATTGTTTAGCTGAGAGGGTGACTGGCTCAAAGTCAGCCAGTTGTTTTCATGCCTAAATTGGGACTAGAACTCACCATCTCCTGGTTTCTAGCCTAGTTTCTTTCCTTATAAGTCAGAGGAAGTTGCTTCAAGCCCGGCAGAAATTGTCACTTCTTTCCAAGCTCTTTACATATTTTGGTTAATAAGTGCAGTTGCACAATCCATTATTTTTCTAGTCACTTGAGAGAGAGAAAAGGCTTCATTCAGAGATGCCAAATAATCCATAAGCTAACTGGCTATTCAGGAGCTACCCTGAAAGCCCTTTAATTGGAGACATAAGATCCTGAATATAGGACCACATGCATACGAATGAATCAGCTGTTCTCTTACTGAGAGATAGACACTGTCTAAGATCTGACCTCTCTTCCCCAGGGAAGTCTAGAAACCGAAAGCTTTCACACCCAAAGTGCCAAAATCAGTCTCTCAGACCACACTTGTCTTGTGTAAATAAAGAACTTGCTGCAAAAAGAGACTTTGCTTTTAGAAGACTTCCACCCTTCAAGTCACGAAGCATCTCCTATTCAGCTTTAGACACTCTTGCACCTATTATACGTTGACAACACTGAGAACCAAGTCAGAGAAGAATGGGTATCTGTTTTAACATTCCATACACATCACTCTTGTGCCTTGCAAGCCCAAAGCGTGCCAGGAGTCATATCTGGGCAGGTTGTTTCTGGATAAGAATGGAGCAGAAATGAAAAGTAGCAACCTCTCCAATGTGCAAAGGAAAAATAAGTGAGCATTTTGTTCCTTTTGACTTTTATTTTGTCGTCTCAACATCTGGAGGACATTCTGATGGCTCCTCTTCCTCCTTCTCTTAAATTCTACCATGTGAGCTCCTTTGTCCTTCCTGTGATTTCCCACTTTTCTCCAGCCATGTATTACCTAATTTTCCTCAGAGGAGTCTCTGAGTATATGGAAGAAAGGCAAATCATAGAATCACTTATTGTGATTAAGGACGTCGCCAGGAGAGAACAGTGGGCTCAGCAGAAGCTGGTCTTATTTGAGAGAGGCTGCAGAAAACAATGCAGTTGTAGACAAAAGGAATATATTGGGAGTGCCATAGCAAATATTTTTAAGAGGGGAAAGAACAGAAAGTAAGAGAATGTCAGAGATAATAGGAGGAAGAGGCATAGGATACCTAATTCTAATGGGGAGAAAATAATATGAATATATTCTAGTACAGGTAGTCCTCGACCTACGACCACAATGGAGCCCAAAATTTCTGTTGCTAAGTGAGACATTTGTTAAGTCAATTTCTTGCTCCAGTTGTTAAATGAATCACCGCATTCCGAATTCTGAACACCACAATGGTCGTAAGTGTGAAAAACGGTCATAGGTCACTTCTTTCAAAAAGTGAAAAATTTAGTGACCGTAACTTTGAACGGTCACTAAATGGACCGTTGTAAGTCGAGGACTACCTGTATATGATTTTTTTCATCTTTACCATGCCTAAATATGCTAAAATTGAGCAGCCTAGTTAATAACGATGAACATGATATAGTAAAATAATAGGTGTTTGATCTACTCAAAAGTGACATAAGATTACTGCTTTTATTCAATTAATATGGTATATGCTTAAAGGCAGCAAACCTTTACGATTTTTTAATGATAAAATCACTTTAATCTCCAATATATGAAGTTTTCCCAAAGGAGAAATGTGAAGTAAAGTACAAACCTATCTGATTAGAGCTAAACATGGCATATCAAGAAAAATTGCACATGCTGTTGAGGAAGTACGAATCTGACCTCAAAAACGTATCTGTTCATTTATTTTGAACAATAGCTTTTAATTATTGATAGTCATAACTTCCCAATGCTCAAGTAAACAGACTATAGGGAACACTTGATAAAAGAATGTCATGTTAGTAATGGAAGTCCTGGTGGTAGTGTTTTGCTTACAGTCGCACATTTGAAGTTTGCATACAACTTAATCTGTTCACATGTGGCACCATTGTGAGTGAATGAAGGTCAGCCAAGAGGTTGTTTGGTGCTGTGGCAATGCTGCTCAGTCTCCAAAGAAAAGTTTCCTGGCGGGATAAAATATCTAAGTTGGAACCTCCCAATAACTCCGCTAGAAGCTTCTGGACCTACAGATAGTTCTCGACTTACGATCACAATGGAGCCCAAGCTTTCTGTTGCTAAGCAAGACAGTTGTTGAGTTTTGCCCCATTTAACACCCTTTCTTGCCTCAGTTGTTAAGTGAATCACCACAGTTGTTAAGCTAGTAACACAGTTGTTAAGTAAATCTGGCTTCCCCCTTAACTTTGTTTGTCAGAAAGTCACAAAAAGTGATCATATCATACTGGGACACTGCGACCATCATAAATATGAACCAGTTGCCAAGCATCCGAATTTTGATCATGTGACCATGGGAATGCTGCAAGGATCACAAGTGTGAAAAACGGCACAAGTCAACTTTTCTGTGCCATTGTAATTTCAAACAGTCACTAAAAGAATGGTTGTAAGCAGTGCTTTTTTTGTAAAAGAAAAAGGTGCCGGAACTCCCACATGTCACACAACCTGCCTTGCCTACCCTACAAGGTTCCATCCAAAAAAGGTGCCGGAACTCCATTCTGAGCGTTCTATGAGAAAAAAAGCCCTGGTTGTAAGTCAAGGACTACCTGTAGTAATGGTCAAAACAGGATGACACAGTGGTTAGAGTGCAGTATTGCAGGCTAACTCTGCCTACAGCCAGGAGTTTGATCCTGATCCAGCTTAAGGTTGACTCCATCTTTCCGAGGTCAGTAAAATGAGGACCCAGATTGTTGGGGGCAATCAGCTGACTCTGTAAACTGCTTAAAGAGGGCTTAAAAGCACTGTGAGGCGGTATATAAGTGCTATTGCAATTGTACAGGCAAAACTGAGGGAAGTTATTCCCATCTTCATCTTGATTATAGAAGTTGAACAGGCACTCCTCTTCTCCACCCTTGCTCTTCATCTATAATCCATGTGCAAATTGATGACGAGGTTATTGCTGATTATATTGCTATCCAATGTACTAAGACTGCAACTCCCACTTTTCTCCTGGCAGGGCTGCTGCCTGAGAATTCTGGGAGTTGATATTTCAACATATGTAGAGGTTATCTGACTGGGGAAGGAAACATCTTACTGTACAAAGGAAATTTAATAGATCACAGTTTAAACCTGATGAAATTGTGGTTCTCAACATTTGAATGGACTATAGCTTGGAAAAATTGCCATAAGGTGAACATTATCACTTTTGTCTGGGTTTAAGAAAAGCCCATATCCTGAGAATACTTAATCCCATTCTGCATGCAGGTAGAAATGATGTGTCATTGACTTTGTCTTTCAGCTACATCCATTCCAATTGGCTCTGTCAAGGCAAATGAAGCCATAATAGTACACAATAAGAAATCTAAATCAATAACCTTTCTAATATAGACAATGTGTCTTTTTAGTCTTTAAAATAAAGTATCCTAAAATCTAAACAGAATAAAATATCAACCTTTCAACTCCTTACATCCTGATGGGAAAAAGTAAATGTAAAGGGGCACTTTCACCTTTTGGGGGGATAGTGATGCTTGGCAGAAATATTTCTTAGTTGCAATGTAGTCATTTTTATTCACAGAGATGATTCTTATTATGATTATTATATTGCACAGAAATAAAGTTTTATTAGGACTGATATCCTAAATATTGAGACTGAACTAATATGGAGTGATGATTATGTAATCCTGAAATAATGAAGGATGGTAATAATGAATTATTATGATTTTCATTGTTTATTTTTCTTCCAATACAATTGTAGACAGTGTACTGCAGTCAAGAAATATAGTATAAATACATCGATTGTTGTTCTTTAACATGTGGGAATGTATTGTGTTATTTATTTTAAGTGTCCTTAGGAATCCTTCCTGAGTCATAAAATAATGTTATAAATAATAGAATATATAAATAATAGAATAGCAGAATGCCTCTCTATTGTATTCCTTTGAAAAGTTAGGAACTGGTGCCCTTGGCTGCAATTTCAACTGACTTTCTACCTTCAAGGGAATAAATAAACAGAGAAATCCAGAACCAAAGGTGACAATGGCAAATTGTTATTTTCAGGAAAGATTGTAGCAAGCACACCCCCTGGCTATTGTTCATATTTCATGTCAATATTTCATATTGAGCCTTGGTGGAGCAGTGGACTAATGCAGGGGTGTCAAACTCAATTTCATTGAGGGCCACATCAGCACTGCAGTTGCCCTCAGGGGGCCGGGTGGGTATGGCCAGGGTGGGCATGGCCTACTGGGTGGGCGTGGCTAGAGTGCGTATGGCCTACTGGGTGGGCGTGGCCAGCTCTACAGCGTTCGCATCAAGGGTGCCTATGGGGGCCTGGGCAGGAGTGGGACAGGGTCTCTGGCAGAAGGAGGGTCTCTGGGCCAGGGCCAAGGCAGTGGGGGCCATTCCCTCACTGTTTCCAGGATGGCTTCGCGGGCCACATGAAACCACTTCGCGGGCCGGATCCGGCCCCCGGGCCTTGTGTTTGACATGTCTGGACTAATGCCTCCTTAAGTAACACCAGCTGCCTGCAATTAGTGCAGGTTCGCATCCCACCAGGCTCAAGGTTGACTCAGCCTTCCATCCTTCCGAGGTAGGTAAAATGAGCACCCAGATTGTTGGGGGCAATAAGCTGACTTTGTAATAATGCTGCTTGGGGGCCCCCGAAAGCCCTAATAAGCAGGCATATACATAGAATGAAGGCTATTGCTAAGCACATTGGTTTGTGCTTAAATTGTAAGCCGCCCTGAGCCTTCGGAGAAGGGCGGGATATAAATGGGATTAAAATAAAAATAAAAATAAAAATTTCATTGATTTCAGTTGCACCTGGACTTGCATAATGCTTTAAGGCATCTGTCTATTGCTTAGCTGAAAACCAATTTTCAGTAAATACATACTGCACATACTTGCAGCACTTATAGTTATGCCCATTCTTAACCAATACATTGGCCATATATATGGGTAGGCATCTGTTCTGGTTGAGAAGCATACGTATAGTTTTTATTTTATTTTTTTTAAATGTTCCTGAAGGTGTTCATCCAGTGGTTGTGTCCTCAGAGTAAGTTGGTCTGTCCATGTAAGCAGATTGTAAAGGGAGAAATAAGTCATTTTTGTTGTTGTTGTTGTTAGTTGTGAAGTCGCGTCTGACCCATTGTGACCCCATGGACAATGTTCCTGCAGGCCTTCCTGTCCTCTACCATCTTCTGGAGTCCATTTAAGCTCACGCCTACTGCTTCAGTGACTCCATCCAGCCACCTCATTCTCTGTCGTCCCCTTCTTCTCTTGCCCTCAATCTTTCCCAGCATTAGGCTCTTCTCCAGTGAGTCCTTCCTTCTCATTAGGTGGCCAATTTCTAAAAATAAGAAAAGGAAAATAAGAAACTAGTTATCTAGAAATGACTATTTCTAGTCATTATAACTTTTGTCAATCTCTTTGTTTTCTGTGATGAATAGGTACAGGCTATATTACCAGGGAAAAGTGTCAAATACTCGTACTTTGCATAATGTATCATGATCATAATCACATTGTAATCAAAACCCAACAGGAAAAGCCAAATAGCAGGAAAGTCCTGTCATCCTCCAATGATGCAAGAGATCTGACCGACACACATCCTGTAGTACCATATCACTGCAATATACACCAGGGTAGAAACAGGATAGTAGAAAGTAGAAACAAAAGTGTGGGATGATGTTTCTAAAGAAGAAGACTCTAGAAAGGGTACAGAGAAGAGCAACAAAGATGATTGGGGGACTGGAGGCTAAAACATATAGGAAACAGTTGCTGGAATTGGGTATGTGTAGCTTAACAAAGAGTGAGGGGTGACATGATAGCAGTGTTCCAATATGTCAGGGGCTCCCACAGAGAAGAGGGAGTCAAGCTATTCTCCAAAGCACCTGAAAGCAGGAGAAGAAGCAATGGATGGAACCTAGTCAAGGAGAGAAGCAACCTAGAACTAAGGAGAAACTTCCTGACAGTTAGAACAATTAACCAGTGGAACAACCTTCCTCCAGAAGTGGTGAATGCTCCAACACTGGAAGTTTTTAAGAAGAGACTGGACAGCCATTTGCCTGAAATGGTATAGGGTTTTCTGCCTGAGCAGGGGGTTGGACTAGATGACCTCCAAGGTCCCTTCCAACTTCTTCTTCTTCTTCTTCTTCTTCTTCTTCTTCTTCTTCTTATTATTATTATTATTATTATTATTATTATTATTATTATTATTATTATTATTATTTGGTATGTCATGAAACTGGATAACAAATAACATTAGAAGACCACCTCTCTAACAGCAAAAGTTCTTCATGTAAAAGTTCTTGATGCAGTCAGTATTCAAAGCATCACAAAGACAAAAAGGGACAGTAATATTCGCATTCCACTTACAGATATGCAAACTTGGGGAAATTATGTACAATCAACGATAGGAGGCTCCAAATATAGATTATTATTATTATTATTCCTTCCCCCCTCCCTTTTTGGTGTGCATTCAAGCCAATTTTTTTTTATTCCTGGCTATTGCCTGAACTAATTTCTGTAGTTTTCTTGGCAAGGCTTGCCCTTGCCTCTTTCCCAGAGCTGAGAGAGAGGGACTGGACTAGAACTTGCAGTCTCTTAATTTCTAGCTTGGTGCCTTAACCACTAGATGTATTTGTAAAATTTCAGTGGAAAGCGCACCAGGTAGCCCTGGCAAATTTTGGTTTTGTGGCATTTTTCTTATTGCTTGAATAATGTACATCTCTTCTGGAAACTTTATAATGTATATTTATGCAGAGATATTTGACAAATGTATATATCGGGCCAAAGATAGTGGGGGAAGTACTCATGGCAGAGCTCAAAGTCACTAGAAAAAAAGTTTGTCACCAAAATTTGTGACCTTCAGCCCAGATGAGCTGCCCTTGTGAAATTCCACATATTCTTATACTTTAGCTGATAATGTTCTTTTGCTGAACAGTGAGCAATTTTATTTCCTTTTCCTTTTGGCATTGTTTAAAATATGCACAAATTATCAGCACGCCCTTTCCACTATATTTAGAACCAGTGTAGTGGTTAAGATAATGGACTTAACTATTATCATGGGAGGAATCCTCAATTATGGAAATGTGCTAGATGACTTTGCGCCAGTTGCTCCCTCTCGGCCTGACTTATCGCACAGGTTGTTGTGGGGAGAAAATGAAGGGAGATTCCCTATGTAAGTCACCTTGAGCTCCTGGGAAAAAAGGAGGTTATAAATCTCACAAATGTATGCTGTTTGTTTGTTTAAAATATTTTTTAAAAATTTAAAATTCCTTTAAACACTCCATCACTCCATGACCTGAATTCTAGACCTTATCTCATGATTTCTTTCTTTGTACAGCAATTTCCTCATAGTTTTCTTTCGTGGATGGCCAGAGTTTAGATGAATTTTGCAATCTGATCATAGTTTCCTTCCTTCTGTCTACTGTATTTGCTTTTTAACTGTTTTGTAGTGAAGGCATAGATTCCTCACTACTTCGAACGTTATTTTCACTTTATTAATTACCACCAAATTAGTTACTAATTCCTGTTCCTCACTCCTGTTTTACTTGCACAGTATTAGTTACCACCTAATTAGTTACCTCTCAATTAGGCTGTGACTCGCTGGTGATAAGAGCTCATTTAAGGCATACTGTGGTGTCTGTTTCTTTCTCACATCGAATGGGTGATTTCTTTCGTTTAACCCAAAGTTCATTGGATTTGACCCTAGAAATCTTCACTGTGTGTTGAACTGTGGTGCAAAAGAGCAAATTCTCTTTATGACAAACCAATCAGATGGTCCATTATTGGGAATCAGCTACCACATTCAGGCTGCATGAAGTGGGTTCTCATCAGCACTAGCTTAGCTTCCATTCTCTTTCCTCTTCGCTGCATGAAAGAGGACAATTTCAAAGAGATTTTTTCCCCTGACATTTCACAGCTCCCAAGAGAAACATGTAGTTCAAGCCCAGGAGATGCCATCGGTAAGGACTTATTAAGAAATGTCATTAGCAAACAGCTGGTCTTCATACATGTGAAGCTGCTGTTACACAGTGGATTCCACCCCTGAGAAGATTCTAGCATGAATGTTGATCTATTTGAGATTGTTAAGAAGTCCTTAAGCACTTCTCTATTGGGGCAAGCCATGTATAAGTCTGGGAAGCCGGAATTTTGACATTTTGCACTAAGGTTTATCTGAAATGGTATAGGGTTTCCCTCGAGCAGGGAGTTGGACTAGAAGACCTCCAAAGTCCCTTCCAACTCTGTTATACTGTTATTCTGTTTTTCTGTTTAGATTGCCTCTTTATTTTCTATTTTCTCTGAAAAATCCCAAATAGTTCAAGACACAGGAGTAGAGAGAAAATTCATGCTGCTACATGGTTGATAAGGTGGTTCTTATCAAAATATACTGTCATGGCTGCCATCCCCCCAAGCCAAGTTTTGCAAAGCCGACAGCCTGACATTAGCAACAAGGGAGGGAAGAGGATTGGAATGCAGGGATGAGATGGAGGGGAGGGGAGACCTAAGCATGCCAGCTGAGGAATGAGGAGCACCTGTTAGCCAAGATCAGAAAATAATCTCATTTTATTTTTCTCAGAATTGTACCTAAAGTATTTTCCCCAACCATAAGCAACCGAAGCGACCCCAGAAATGAAGCAAATGTGTGAAAAATATAGTGCTGTCCCACATCAAATCAAATATTTCAGTTCAATGTTACTGAGGGGTTTTTTAAATAAATAACTAATAATTTTAGCTTTCTTTGGTTTTAGTCATAATTCTCAAAACAAAGTACTGTAGAATTATTTGATGTAATATATCAGATAATTACATCAGTTTTATGGAGTGGGGAGAAGAGGACTCAACAATTTCTGACTCATTATTAGGTAAATGAGAACTTATTAATTAAAATATTATTAGTATCATTCTGCCAAATGCTGTTATTAGAGGATCAGAAAATATTTTTTATTTTCTCTCAAAGAATTTTGGATTTCAGGGCCTTGTAATTCCTTTGGCATTTCAGGCTGCACATATCCAAATATGGTTTTGATAAAGTAGACTATAACCTACTACTTGATAAGATAGAAAATTGTGGGTTAGACAGCATCACTACCAGATGGATTCATAGCTGGCTGACCGGCCATACTCAGCATGTAGTCCTCAATGGTACTGCATCTACATGGAGGGAAGTGTGCAGTGGTGTGCCCCAAAGCTCTGTTCTGGGCCCAGTTCTCTTCAACATCTTCATCAATGATTTGGATAGGGGATAGATGGGGAACTCATCAAATTTGCAGACAACACCAAGCTGGCAGGAATATCTAACACTCCAATAGATAGGCTTAAGATACAGGAGGATCTTGACAGACTTGAACATTGGTGCTATCTAACAAAATGAAATTCTTTGGTGAAAAAAGTAAGGTTCTACATTTAGGCAAGAAAAACCAAATGCACAGGTATAGTATAGGTGGTACCTTGCTCGATAGTAGTAACTGTGAGAGGGATCTTGGAGTCCTAGTGGACAATCACTTAAATATGAGCCAGCAGTGTGCTGCAGCTGCCAAAATAGCCAGCACAGTGCTAGGCTGCATTAACAGAGGGATAGAACCAAGATCACATGAAGTGTTAATACCACTTTATAATGCCTTGGTAAGGCCACACTTGGAATACTGCTTCCAGTTTTGGTCACCACAATGTAAAAAACATGTTGAGACTCTAGAAAGTGTACAAAAAAGAGCAACAAAGATGATCAGGGGACTGGAGCAGGGCTTTTCAACTTTTTCAACTTTTTTACCCATTGTACCACTTTTAGGATATGGCAACATCCGAGTACCACCAGTCGCCTAGCAAAAACCTGATGACCAAAAAAAAAAAGGAAAAAAGTGATGAAGTACAGGTAGTTCTCAACTTACAACAGTTTGCTTAGTGACTGTTCAAAGTTACAATGGCACTGAAAAAAGTGCCCCCCAAGCCACAGCTGAGCAAGGTTTTTGTTGTTGTGAACATTTCTGTTGAGGATTGGCAGCAGCGGTGGGGTGGGGGGGATGTTTGGTTTTTATTCCCCCCGTCTGCTGGGTGGTTGCAGCAGGTTTTGGTCACTTCACATGACCCTGGGACACTGTGACCATCATAAATATGAATCAGTTGCCAAGCATCTGAATATAAATCACAAGACCCTGGAGATGCTGCAACATTCCAGCTGATTGGCACTTCTTCTGGGCTCAGCAGAAGTGCCAGGTTGAACACCAAGCTCCAGCTGGATCCTGGCGCTGATCCTGGCGCTTCCGCTGAGCCCTGACAGCCCTGCAGCTCCAGCCATCTCTCGCTCAGCCTTGTGCGGTGCTGCCACCGGTTCAGCTCATTCCCCTCCCCCGCTGCCACTTTTCTAGGATGGTCACGTACCACCTGCCAGGTGCCAATGTATCACAGGTGGTACCCATACCACTGGTTGAAAAGCCCTGGACTGGAGGCTAAAACATATAAGGAACAGTTGCTGGAATTGGGCATCTCTAGTTTAATGAAGAGAAGGACGAGGGATGACATGATAGCAGTTTTCAATATCTCACGGGCTGCCACAAAGAAGAGAGAGTCAAGCTATTCTCCAAAGCACCTGAAGGCGGGACAAGAAGCAACGGATGGAAATTAATCAGAGAGAAGCAACTTAGAACTAAAGAGAAATTTCCTGACAGTGAGAACAATTAATCAGTGGAACAACCTGCCTCCAGAAGTTGTGAATGCTCCAACATTGGAAATGGTATAGGCCAGGGTTTCCTGTCTGAGCAGTGGGTTGGACCCTCCAATTTTGTTGTTGTTGTTGTTGTTGTTGTTGTTGTTGTACACCTTGTTGTGTTTTTTTCCCAGCCATCTTGCAACTTTCCCTCCATCTACATGTTAGAATCCTAACCCTAATTTCGCTGAAAAATTGAAAGCTAGAAAACTGAAGATCATCTTGGAAAGCCAGCTCCTGAAAGAAAATAGGAACATCACATCCTAAGTTGGGAAGGAATCTAAAGTAAATTTGATGGCTAGAGACTGTAAGCTCTAAAGTTATATAGATGTGTTTTATCTTGTCCCTATTGATTTCTGTATCTTATGGGTTTGTGAACTGATTATAAGGCTAAAACAATAATAGACAGATGCATCCTTGGTAGTAGAACAGTCTAACAGAACTTGGTTAACCTTATTAAATTTTTGCTGTCTTCCTTCTCTAGGAATGAGGACTGCTTACTCTGCTGGTTTTATAAGACTGAAGGTGAGATGTTATCACAATCATTATAGCAGGAGCTATAGATGCTTTTCTCCATTGTTTAGTTGGATAAGCTCCAAATCATTTATATAACACATATTTCATGCTTAGTAGGGTTGGTTAAATCTTCTTGAGGTTGATTAAGCATCTGTTTAAATTTAAGTTCAAAAATTAAATACATTACTAATTAATCAGATTTAAGACTGACCAATATCTCCATACAGAAGGCTCCTCTGTTTGCCAGAGCAATTGGAAGTAACTTAAATGTGAACAGTGCAAACTATCATTCATTGGTTAAGGGGTCCAGCAATTTTTGTCTGTTAACTACAGCAGAAACGTATCAAGGTCAAAATAGCTTCAGAAAATGACCAAATTGGCTTTTTTGCAGCAATACCAACATTTAATGAAGTAAAGCTTTGGTTATCTACCTGAACTTTGCACTCATACTTGAATGTCCAAGTAGATTTGGAGAAATCATAGAACTCCCTAGCAGCAGAATAAACTTTCTCTCAGAAATTGGAATGTTTAAATGGTTTTGACTGTCTGTATCTTTGAGTCGGTGTTGGCACCTGGTGATTTCCTAGACAAGTCCTTGTAGTTTTCTCGGCAAGGTTTTCAGAAGTGGTTTACCATTGCCTGCTACCTTCGGCTTTAAGAAACGGATTGCCCCAAGGCTGTCCAGAGAATAGAATAGAATAGAATAGAATAGAATAGAATAGAATAGAATAGAATAGAATAGAGTATAGAGTAGAGTAGAGTAGAGTAGAGTAGAATGGAATGGAATGGAATGGAATGGAATAGAATAGAATAGAATAGAATAGAATAGAATAGAATAGAATAGAATAGAATAGAATAGAATAGAATAGAGTATAGAGTAGAGTAGAGTAGAGTAGAATAGAATAGAATGGAATGGAATGGAATGGAATGGAATGGAATAGAATAGAATAGAATAGAATAGAATAGAATAGAATAGAATAGAATAGAATAGAATAGAATAGAATAGAGTATAGAGTAGAGTAGAGTAGAGTAGAATAGAATAGAATGGAATGGAATGGAATGGAATGGAATGGAATGGAATGGAATAGAATAGAATAGAATAGAATAGAATAGAATAGAATAGAATAGAATAGAATAGAATAGAATAGAATAGAATAGAGTATAGAGTAGAGTAGAGTAGAATAGAATAGAATAGAATAGAATGGAATGGAATGGAATAGAGTATAGAGTAGAGTAGAGTAGAATAGAATAGAATAGAATAGAATGGAATGGAATGGAATAGAATAGAATAGAATAGAATAGAATAGAATAGAATAGAATAGAATAGAATAGAATAGAATAGAATAGAGTATAGAGTAGAGTAGAGTAGAATAGAATAGAATAGAATAGAATAGAGTATAGAGTAGAGTAGAGTAGAGTAGAGTAGAATAGAATAGAATAGAATAGAATAGAATAGAATAGAATAGAATAGAATAGAATAGAATAGAATAGAATAGAGTATAGAGTAGAGTAGAGTAGAATAGAATAGAATAGAATAGAATAGAGTATAGAGTAGAGTAGAATAGAATAGAATAGAATAGAATAGAATAGAATAGAATAGAGTATAGAGTAGAGTAGAATAGAATAGAATAGAATAGAATAGAGTATAGAGTAGAGTAGAGTAGAATAGAATAGAATAGAATAGAATAGAATAGAATAGAATAGAATAGAATAGAGTATAGAGTAGAGTAGAGTAGAATAGAATAGAATAGAATAGAATAGAATAGAATAGAATAGAATAGAATAGAATAGAATAGAGTATAGAGTAGAGTAGAGTATAGAGTAGAGTAGAGTAGAGTAGAGCACAGCAGAGCAGAGCAGAATAGAATAATAACTTTATTGTCACTTTGAATGTACGCTAATTGGCATACATTAAAATGAAATTTCATTGCAAACAGATTGCTCTGTGCCTAAGGTGGAACTAGAACTCATAGTCCTCCAGCTTTCAGCCTGGTGCCTTACCTAGTATTTATTTATTTTTATTTTTATTTAATTCCATTTATATCCCGCCCTTCTCCGAAGACTCAGGGCGGCTTACAAGCTTAGCAGTAGCCTTCATTCTATGTATAAGCCTGCTTATTAGGGCTTTTACACACACACCCAAGCGGCATTATTACAAAGTCAGCTTAGTTGCCCCCAACAATCTGGGTCCTCATTTTACCTACCTCGGAAGGATGGAAGGCTGAGTCAACCTTGAGCCTGGTGGGACTCGAACCTGTGCTAATTGCAGGCAGCTGGTGTTACTTAAGGAGGCATTAGCCCACTGCTCCACAAAGGCTCTTTTAGTACACCAAACTGGCTCTCTCATTTTTATGTATACTGTATGGTTGCATTTTTAACTGCACAGTATTTTCTCCAAGGAGATCAAGATAGCATACATTATCTCCTCTTCTGATTTTAATTTGACAATATTGTGAAATAGGTTAAGCCAATGATGGCTAACCTTTTAGAGACTGAGTGCCCAAAAACCGCCCGCCCCCTGCCCACCCCCACTCTGCTCCCTGCTCCACCCCCATCCTGCCTGCCCACAGGGCCACCCATCGCCTCCATGGCCTGCCGCAACAGATCACCCAGGCGGCCTTGCAGTGCCATGGCAGCCATTCCCTCCACCTGCACCCCACAACATCATCTCCACATGACAGGGCATGGAGTCTGTGCTGCTCCAGATGGGCTGTGCCCAGGGGCAACTCTGTGGGCTGATGTGGGGAGCGGGCTGGGGGGGGAGGCAGGGCTTGGGAGACGGTGCACATGCCCACAGAGAGGGCTCTGAGTGCCCCTCTGGCACACATGCCATAGGTTCACCATCACTGGGTTAAGCCAAATGCCAGGTCTCTTCAGCTGTTTCATGGTTGAGGGTGATCTCTCTGATCCAATCAACATAGCAAAACACTCAGCTCCTTTTATGTTTTTTTCTCTTAGGTGATTTTAATGGAGAATGATTCTGGATAGTGACCATAATAAAAATATGTATGTCTGGTAAAGAATAGATAAGAGAGGCAAGGAAGCAAGTTGGATTTCTCAGTGAGAATGATGACTGACTTCTTGCTGGAATAGCCACCTCATAATGATTTGGCCTTGTAGGGGTTCATTGACTTCAAACAATGTATTGAGTCATCCTTCTTTATTCAAGAAGTCCTTGCGAATCACTCATTTATGGGAAGATGCCTGCGTGTTTGGACTGAAAGAGAGGATGGATACAATATCCTACACCTCTGCATTTGTTTTTAGAAACCACCCTGTCTGTGTAAGGTGTGTAGCAAGATCAAGATTTCTGTACTTCAGACCTTCTGCACACTGAACAGCTGGATTCCTCCCTTCAATGCCAGAGCCATTGTGCTCTGTTGTATTTCAGTCTGCAGTGCTGCAGTGCCGTTGCATCAGTGCTCTGCTTCTAGAACTCCACTCCCCTTCTTCATTCAGTGTAAAATGCTGTCGTGAAGGGAGCCACAGAGCAGAGCCCAAGGCTTCCTGCTTTCCCTGCAAAGGGGTCAATCTGCCAAGAAAGGGTGCTTGTGTAGCTTGGTGTCTCTGCATGCATGCTTGACAGAGGCATTTGATGCAGATAAACTTGTGGGGGGGAGGGTTGTTTCTGACTCATGCATTTATTTTGTCTGAGAGCACGTCATACCTGGACGGTGCCCTCTTTGTTGGGACACAGTGCGGTCCCTGCTGCATGCAAACTTACTTCTCCAGGCATAGCCTTTCAACCATATGTATTTCTTTGCTCTCCTTTTAAGTTTCTTTCCTTGGATTTAATCAGCATCTTTTATAATCACATTTTATTTTTATATATATTTTATAAATATCTGGAGGACTGCTACTTGCTCAGTTTGGTGTAAGGAAAATAGATTTGGCCTCGCTAGCAAGACAGATTTATTAAAAAGGATTGCCAAAACCTTCATTTGAGTCTTTCTGAATAGTAAGTTGCAGCTCTTGGTAAAAGTACTGTATATTGGACACTTTTCCCCGATCACAGTATCAAATATACTTTTACCAAGAGCAGCAAACTACCATTCAGAAAGACTCAAATGAAGGTTTTGCTGCATTTCTGAAAGACCAGTCCTGCTGTGAACCTTCCCTTATGTAGCTAATACAACCAGATATTCATTCTGGAGCCATTTTTCCTATCCAGGACTTATGTATAATACTGAAAAAGTCAGCTAGCTATTCATATTTCTCAAGCATGTCAACAGATTCTGGATTCTGGAAAATGGGTTCCTTTTATCAATCATTTTTATTTACTGAAAGGGAGAACAAAGTTCTTTCATCTTTTTTGCCTGGAAATAGAAACCTAGATCTCCTTCAACTAAACCCTAGGTTTGTGCACTGCAACAAATTACTGTATGACACGAAACCACAATTTGTTGAACAAATGGCCATGTTCATTCATAATGCCAGGCCACTGTGGCTAAACTGGCAGATTGTGCTATGCCGCAAACAACCACAGTAAGATCCTCCTCATAGAAACTGAAAGGGTAAGCCTATTATGCAAACATGTTAACGGTCAACCTACACTAAAAAAAAACTACCCCCATCTACCTACTTTATGTGAATTACTTTCTAGGTGATTAGTTGATGTTTTTCACTCATGAGACTGAGACAATAGTCTGGAGAGAACTCTTTGAAATGGTGGTGGTGGGTGGTTAGCAGTTTTGCCACTATCTTTTTCCTTTCCTTTTCACACCAGCCCAGGCAACGAAATGGTATATGATCTCCTGCTCAAGCAGGGGGTTGGACTAGAAGACCTTCAAGGTCCCTTCCAACTCTGTTATTCTGTTATCTGTTATGTAGCAGAGGGTAAGTTCTCTCTCAGTCCATCTGCAGTGTAACTAGATCCAGTTGCGTAACTGCAGAGTCCTTGCACACAAACATACACAATCATACAGGGGAAAAAGACAAGAGTTGAGAAGCGATAGTCTTTTTCACAGAAGCTGAGAGGAGTAAAAATATAGTAACTACATGACAAAAATCCTGCCATCTTTGCCATTTGCTACCAGTAGAGGAAAAATGAGTTCTTCCTTGAATGGAGTAAAGTTATTCCTGTCATGTTAGGACAGCCTATGGCTTTGCAAATTATATGAATGACCCAGAATGATATGTGTCCCAACCTAGATCACACGTGGATATCTAATGTTTTAAAATCAAAAACTCTATGCTTTCATCCTAAACATACAGTACCTACAACTCATGGTTGTTTCATACCTGCAAAAGTGTTCAGAGGCAAGTACAGAGCAGGTGTATGCTAGAGTTGTGTGAGTCAGGTTTGATTTCATTTTGTGGCATAGAAAAATTAATGTTTTCTTTATTTAAAGAAAACCGTTAAAACTTGCTAATCTTTGTGCATTTAGGGACAAATACTTCTTGGATCATCTTTGCATTTAGAGCTACATTTCAGAGAGTTGATTCCCAGTGTAGCTTAAGGAAAAATGCTGCTTTGATATAGCTTTTCACAAATTCTTCCCTTTTGTGACTGGTTGAGTTCTTCCATACAAAGCCAAAGGGTCCTGTCTTAGTATACTCAGAGAAGAACCACATTCTTATGAAGAGCTCTGGTTTTCAGGTGGCGCAATGGGATTCCATCTTTTTTTTTTCCTTCAGGGAACCCTTTGAAATGGGCTTATGTGTCAAGGGACCACTGAGCATCTGGCATGAAAGTGTTTGTGGAGATTCTCAGTCATCCAAAGGTGCTTTTCCAAAAGGCAACTCTACTTTCTTGGACTTTTTCCTTGAAAACCTTTAATCCAAGAAGCTTCTTCAGTTCTGACTCAAAGGTGGGGAATAGAAGCATTTAAATTACTTTGGGGAAAGCATCTTGGGACATCTGGCATGAAAATTCTGGGGCACACTTGATGGGTCATGCTTAATTCAGGCTGTCTCTGGTTAAACTACAGGAAGGGAAGCCATACAAAACTTTTGGGAATCTGTAGCTCAGCCAGTCTGAGGTGGATGCCAGAAGGCCATTGGTCAGCTTCAGTATTTAAACAAAAATCAACTTTATTAAAGGTGCCGAAAAAGATAAAAGATCCACACAGAATTTTAAAAAACCCAGATATAATAACATATGCACACTCACACACACAAACCCTAACAGAATTCTACTCTAGAACAAAATAATTCCTCAGTGTTCAGGGTTGCCTCAGGCAATCCCCCTCACCATCAGCCCAGGACTAAAACCAACTCTAAAAAGTGTTTCTTGCTCAAAACGTGAGAGAACGCCTTCTTTTCCTCTCAGGGAATAGATAACTATTTCTGAACACATCAGGCTGGTTTGTTATGTAAAGGGACAGCAGTTCCCTGCTATTCTGTAACATAAAAAAATGTTATAACATAAACCAAATCAAATATAGGAAGTCTTTGATTTACAATCATGGTTGGGACCAGAATTTCCATTGTTAAGCAAAGTGGTTAAGTGAGTTGCATCCAACTTATGACCTTTTTTGCCATGGTTGTTAAGTGAACCACTCAGTTAAGTGAATCATGTGGTCCTTAAGCAAACCCAGCTTCCCCTATTAACTTTGCTTGTGGGAAGCTGGCTGGGTAAATCATGAATGGTGATCCCATGACCCCGGGATGCAGCAACCATTGCAAATGCATGCCAGTTGCCCAGCACCTGAATTTGATCACTTGATAGTGCAGATGCTGCGATGGTTCTAAGGGTGAGTACCAATTGCAAGTCCCTTTTTCCCGTGCCACTGTAACTTCAAACAATCACTAAACAATTGGTTGTAAGTTGAGGACTACCTGTAATAATAATATTCCCATTCAAAATCATGCCAAGAAATGGCACTCTGAGTAACAATCAGCACAGAAACCCACCATTCCATTTATACCCCAAGTCCTTCTGGAAATGCTACGTTTTAGGGTTTTTCTTAAATGCCCACAGAGTTGGTGATGATGTGACCTCAGGTGCAGCATTATTTCAAAGGGGAAGGGCAGCAATGGAAAAGGCATGCCATCATAGTCCCCAAAGGGGGTTCAAAAAGGATTCAGAGGCTGTTCCCATTGAGAGAAAGTGGTCTCACGGATAGCAAAATCCTGAGCCACAAAGGGCCTTAAAGAGGACAACCAGGACCTTGAATTGCACCTAGAAGCAACCTGGCAACTAATACTCCCCTCCCAGTAGTGGTGTCACTTAAGCAAACCAGGGATGCACTTAATTGGTTCATTGCATTCTCAACCAGCTTTAATTGATGCTCTTCAAAGACATCGCTGTATATAGTGTGTTGCAATAAGAGATTTATTTATTTATTTATTTATTTATTTATTTATTTATTTATTTATTTATTTATTTATTTATTAAATTTTTATACTGCCCTTCTCCCAGAGGACTCAGGGCGGTGTACAGAGCAATAAATATCAAAATACAAATACAAAAGTTAAAAAAGATTAAATAATTATGCCCAATATTATACAATAATTAAAAACTATGCTAAAACCCAAACCCAAACCCCAAACCCATTCAAATAAATAGGTTTTTAGATCGAGTCGGAAGGAGCAAAGGTCGGGAGCCATCCGGAGCTCAACCGGTAAATGGTTCCACAGGTCTGGCGCGCCCACAGAGAACGCCCTCCCCCTGGGGGCCACCAATCGACATTCTCTGATCAGAGGCACCCTGAGGAGGCCCTCTCTGTGGGAGCGCACTGGACGGAGGGAAGTTGACGCCGGCAGCAGGTGCTGCCGTAGGTAATCCGGACCCATGCCATGTAGGGCTTTATAGGTCATTACCAGCACCTTGAATCTCACCCGGACGGCAATTGGTAGCCAATGCAGCTCGCAGAGCAGAGGTGTAACATGGGAGTATCGGGAGACCCCAAACACCACTCGCGCGGCTGCATTCTGCACCAGTTGAAGCCTCCGAGTGGTCCTCAAGGGCAGCCCCATGTAGAGAGCATTGCAGTGGTCTAAACGAGAGGTCACGAGGGCATGAGTGACTGTACGCAAGGCATCCCGGTCCAGATAGGGCCGCAACTGGCGCACCAGGCGAACCTGGGCAAAGGCCCCCCTAGTCACAGATGACGAAATGTTGTTTTGAAATCATTGATTTAGCATCTCAAGTTTTGTAAAACTTTCCACGTTTCTTAGTATGAGCATCTGAAACTGAAAGAAAAATATTGGAACATATAATACAAACTGAGATGAAATTGCCCAGAATGGAAACAGGATGAAAAGAGAAATATCAGATTAATATGTAGTTGAGGAGCTGAATCTTCAGGAGAGGCAGAGCCCATCAAAGCATTACAAAACACAGTAAATTCTGGCAATAAAAGCTGCTGTTTCTTCCTGTTTTGAATGTGGGCTATTAAACGGAGCAATCCCAATAATTTATTCTTTGTCTGAAGAACTCGGAAACTTGTGGTAAGGTCAATGTCTCAAATGTCCCCAGAAGAACCCAAAGTTAAGTGAGGCAAATGAAATAGGAAAGCATAGTCCTTGAAAGTTGATGCTAATTTTTGGCCTGCCTTAATGCTTTTTTATTGTTTATGCTACAATAGACAAAACTGATTACTCCACTGGGGAATGTAGGAAGTGATGTTTGTTTGTTTGTAACCTCAAAGGATTCTTGGTCTACTACTTCAGTGGGGAAAAGGCTCAGCCGGATTAATTCTTTCCTAGGGAAGTTCCCAACTATCCAGCCAACCCTGATGTTGATAACTGATTTGTGGTTTTGTGTTGTTTTTTTTCTTCTTCTTTTGTGCTCTCCCATTCAGAGTTGACCTATCCTGGGTGCAACATAACTGAACAAGTTTCTGCAGGATGAAAAGATGGCAGGGCGGTTGCTTGCACCACCAGGCCCTGACAGTTTTAGGCCTTTCACTCCGGAATCTCTGGCTAACATTGAGAAGCGCATTGCAGAAGACAAGAAAAAGAAACGTCCTAAGCAAGACAGCAGTCACAGAGATGATGATGAAGAGAACAAGCCAAAACCAAACAGTGACCTGGAGGCAGGAAAGAGTTTGCCTTTCATCTACGGGGACATCCCCAAAGGCCTGGTTGCTGTGCCATTGGAGGACTTTGACCCTTACTATATGACGCAGAAAGTGAGTCAGCAAACAACCAGCTATGTTAAAGTCAGCCTTCAGATGGTCAAAGGAGTTACAGGTTTGGGTTGACGGAGTCTTCACGTGAAAGGCAGCGGGGGTGGGGGGGGAGAAAAATAACATCTGTATGGCCTTTGCAAAGATGTACCTTGTCTTTGGGTTGTTGTGGGATCGGAGGAGAAGGGAAGAGGGGGAAAGTTAAGGGAGCAATTGCTGGGCCACTGACTTTTTCCAAAACTACCACATAGTTTCTGTCATTGTGTGAGTCGGAAGATTTAGTGGGGAGGCAGTAAAACATCCAAGAAAGATGGCAAATGAGAGGGAGAAGAAGATTGACTTTTCTTAGCAAATGGTCCATCCAAATCAAGATAACCACCTCATACCACTTATATTCCCAGAGGAAAAATAGGAAAATAGGATGTAGCTAGTGATTCAGTTATATTTGCAAATATGCAAATGGGTACAGAAGTGGTATTTTGTGGCACCAAGAGACAGCCCAAAATTTTCTGGGAAAAACAATGACATTGACTCCCTCTTTTTTTGGAAATAGGAATTGCAGCTGTTAAATATTAAAGTCTAACTTCTTTCCTTTCTTAGGAAAATATGTGGAAAAGAGGTGAATCGGATAGCAATATGGAAACAAAGATTCAGCCTCTCATCTATATGGAAGTATAATCCATAAATTGGCTAAAAAGAATGACATGAGTGGAATTTCTTCTATTTTTTTCCCAGTGGGTACATACAAATAAAACCAGGTTCCAGCATTAGGGATTCTAAGCGGAAAACCAGATTTTTGTCAGCATATAAATGATATCATTATATGAATAATGACAGACTGGGTTTATTTGTCTGGTGTCAATTGCAGATGCTCCAGCCTTTCTAAAGAATGCTAAGCAGACCAAGGAAATTACTACTAAGGTTAGGATTAATACCACTGTCCATGCACTGCTCAGATTTCTACATGAGTCAGTCCTGTTTCTTATTTCAAAGGTCATTTAAATCTTAGGTAACATCTATGATTATCAGGGGGCAAGACAAACAACCAGTTTAAGATGTCGGAATCTTGAGCGCTTATCTCTCTTCACATGGTTTCCAGGCTCTTGATTCCAGCATCTTACACTTCCACTAGACAATACCCATCTCATTCCTTTATTTTCTGTTTGTTTCAGACACTTGGCTATGTTTACCTCGCATGCCTAACTTGGAGACTGAATAACACATTTTCTGGTTTTGTACATTGAATTGCAAGCTGTCCCTACAGGCTGGATTTACACAGTGTGCACAGAAAAAAAAACTAACCAAGATTAACCCTAAGTCAGATTCAGCCTGAGTAAAATATCTTCTAACCTTTTTATCTGACCTGTCTATTTGTGTTTTGTGATCATTTACAGTGCATCTAAGTGAGAACTAACAATTGCATTGTAAAGGATGCTTTCTTACATGTATTTGGCAACTTGTCACAAGTTTGTATCTTACAATACCATGAATGGGAGCCTCTTTCACTCTTCTCGTCATCTTCTTCAGTTGATGCCCTTGGGCATATTTTGGGTTTTTATTATTGGAGATCTGAAGGCTGAATTCCAGAGTATATACTGTATGGTTAGTGAGGGGTCCTTGGTGCTCTCTGAGCTTGCTTGTTTTCTTGCAGATATTTCATTACCCAAACTAGGTAACATCATCAGTGCTAGTAAGGAGTGCGGTTTGCTGTCGGTTTATATTCCGGTGTCTTGTCCTGTCAATGTTGGTGGAGGTGGTCTTGCTGATTCTTTGGTTGGGCTGTTTGCTGCTGGCTTCTTTGGCAGTTTCTTGATTGGGGTTTGGTTTACTTGATTCTTGGTTTGATATTAACCTTGGTGTTAATCTAAGCCAATCTGGGTGCTGATTGCTGGTGGAGAGGTGCTTGGGTCTTTTTGTCCTTTATGGGCTGGGTGATAATCTCTTTTGCATAGTCTATAGATGTTGCTCATGTGTCTATTGATGGCTGATTTGTCAGAGTGCCAGGCTTCTAGAAATTCCCTGGAGTTTGGGGGTTTGGCTTGGTCTAGGAAGGTCACATTTTCCCAGTCGAAACTATGGTTGAGTCTGTCCATATGTTGTGAAATTAAAGAGTTTTCATCATGTCTTCTGACTGCTAGTTGGTGTTTGTGGATGCGTTCTGTCAGTCTTCTGCCTGTTTGTCCTACATAGTGGTTGTTGCAGTCCCTACATTGTATATTGTAGATGACTCCTATTTTTTCTTCTGGGGTTGTTAGGTCCTTTGGTCTGCTTAGGACTTTTTTTTTTTAGATAAACAATCCAACCTCCCACAAGAAAAGCTGGGTAAGGACTTTATTTAGACAAGCCTAAACACACTGCAGCCACCGGGAACAGCAGAAAAAGAAAATAGAGCATCTATGCAACATATTCCAACAAAATGGATATCCACGGAACTTTATCAAAAAGTCCCTGACCATTCATACAACACAAACCCTAAAAAGAATTACACTGCCCTACATCAAGCATATCTCAGAAACTGCCAAGAGACCACTACAACCACATGGAATCAGCATAACACACAAGCCAACTAAAGCTCTTCAAAACATCCTATGCAGACCAAGTGAAAAGATCTTGAGAAGGCTTTGCCTCAAAATCTTCCTATAAATTATATACACAATGCACATTCTGTGCTGAGTATGGAGTGTCTTGGCTTAGAAGTGAGCAAGTTTTCCTGAGCTAAGGGGCCACTGGCAGTTATTTACAGCGTGCTGAAAGCTGCACTCTAGAATTGGTGAACCAAAAGTAAGGGGAGAGACTAGAGCAATAAATAAATGGTAAGTATTGAATAAATAGGAGATATCAGTGAATAAAAAAGCAGTCTTTGGGCAAATGCTTCCAAAAGGTTCAAAGCAAGGCCATAAAAGCCTGAGCCAATTAATAGTGCCCAGTGGCTTTTATGAAAACTGAAGACAAACTGTGATAAACCAAGCAATGTGAATGCACACCCACACACATAAACCACCAGTCATCACACGAGAGGCTAGAATGGAAGAAAAGTGGTGTTTTAAAGGCCACTGGGTCAATCTGAAAATTTTCTCAGCATTTATTATAACTGATTACTCTGAACTTGTAAAGAATACTATTCCAGAACTTTTTCCCATTGTTTTAATTTTATAACTACATTCTTAGTCTTTTCAGAGAGTTAGAAACCATTTCCAAGTGGGTTTTTCCCCCATTACCATTGTGTACCAATCACAGTGGTCAATGGAATAATGGACCACAGTTTGCATCTTATTAAACATCTATGTATCCTTCTACGTCTAGGTTCCATTTACGCAGTCTATCACATTGTTTGTTAAATTTATTTGCCACCCATCTCACTGAGGAGTTACTCTGGGTGATAAATAAATTTCAAAAGTGAATAAATTAAAAAACAAATGTTGATTAGATGGACACTAGATATGCAACTGAACTGTCCAAGTTACATTTATAGCTAAGAATTTTTATACCAGTTCATCTATTCTTGGTGTCATGCTTATTTGAAGTAAGAGAATATTTAGAAACCAAGATTGGTCAGGAACCAAGGCTGCCCATAATACGGTTGTCTAGCTGGGGCTTTGGGTATTGTTTCTTTCTTCTGTAGAGATGTTTTTTTATAGTCTTATTCTCTTGAAGACTTCAGGAGCTGAAGACAGAGTTTTTCAGCCTTTTCACCAATAGCGCCACTTTTAGGATATGGCAATATTCGAGTACCACCAGTCGCCTAGCAAGGTGTCAAAAACTTGATGACCAAAAAAAAAAAGGGAAAAAGTGATAAAGTACAGGTAGTCTTCGACAGCAGTACACTTAGTGACTATTTGAAATTAAAATGGACTGACTGAAAAAAGTCCGTTTTTCACACTTATGACCGTTGCAGCATCCCCAGGGTGACTTACATTTAGATGCTTGGCAACTGATTCATATTTATGATAGTCACAGTATCCCGGGATTGTGTGATCCCCTTTTGCAATCTTTTGACAAACAAAGTCAATGGCCAGGGCCATGGCCAGCTCAACATCGCTCAGGTCGGGGGGGCACCTGGGGGGGGAAGGTGGGGTGGTGGTGATCTGGGGTTCTCCAGTGGAGAGGATCCCTCTTGGTCCACACAGGGGACTCCCAGATGGTGGCGCAGGCTGCCCAGAGCCCTGGATAGTGGAGAGCAAGTGTCCAACCCAGTGCTCGAACTGCCGGGGCACCAGGACACTGCAGCCCAACCCAATCCAGTCCCACTTCCCCAAGGGGGCATCCGGCTGCGCTTACCTCCTCCCTGAGGCTGCTGCTGCAGCTGTGCTCACTCTCCTTGGCCAGGTTGCTCATGGTAGGTACAGGCAAAGTGCATGGGTCAGAGGGAGGGCCTCTCCCTGCAAGGAGATCCAGCTTTGTAACCAAAACATTCTCAGCAATGGGATGGGAGACCACCAGGAGAGGCCAAGAAGAGGGGGCAAGGGGATGGCGAAAGGGCAACTGAGCTGCTGGTGGCCAAGTGCTAAGGTAGCACATCCTTCAGAGTCTCCCTCCCTCTCATTCTAATCTCCCTTCCTCTCTCCTTCCCTCCCTCCATCTCTCCTTCCCTACCCTCCCTCCTTCCCTGCCTTCCTGCTTCTCATTCCCATCTCCTTCCTTCTCTTCCTTCCTGCCTGCCTCCTTCCCTGCCTCCTTCCCTGCCTCCCTCTTTCCCAGCCTCCCTCTTTCTCATTCACATCTCCTTCCTTCCTTCCTTCCTCCCTCCAAGCCTTGCCTCCAGCTGATGGTGCCTTTCTTCATTCCTTGTGGAGAGTGAACCCTCTCCAGCTGCATTTCTCCCCTGTTTTTCCCTGCCACCTGTGTGCGTGCCCAGCACAGATGGCTGCCAGGAAGTTGTAGATCAGCTCCCGGCCAGACTGTTTGATCTCCTCTCCTCTCTCCCCCCTCCTTCTTTTCCCTTCAGTGCAGCTCCAGCTGACTCCTCCTCCCAAGGCTGCGTCTTTTTTCTCTCTCCCTCTCCCGTCAAAACTGCCTCCTTTTATAGCCCTCCTGTCTCCGCCCTTCTCCTCCTTTCTCTTCCGGGTGAGCCAGAAGTGCCAATGCTGCAGCTCCTGAGGACCCTCTCAAGGCAACTCCTGTGCTGCACCACTTTAGCTCGTTCACTCCCCCCTCTACACTTGTCCAGGCTAGGCAAGGTCACGTGACATCTGCCAGGTGCCAATGTACCACCAGTGGTACGCATACCACTGGTTGAAAAGCCCTGTCATATAGCAAACAATAATAGGCATAGAAAACAAAAATCTGAAAAAAGAACTCAGTCCCCAGAGAATCATGGAAAAGAGATGAAGATGGCAGAGATGGGTTTTGCATCAGTGGAGAATAACTCTACGAATAGATCTCCAATGCACTAGCAGTAGGTATAAATCTACTGAGAGTAGGAAGCCCCAGGATATTTCAAGAATGGTGCAGAGATAGATAGCCTTGGATCCTTTAGATAATGGACTGTTCCTTTTCCCAGTGAGTCCACCAGATTTGGATCTTCTAACAGAAAGAAAACTGCTAATAGGAAACAACAAATGTAATGATTTTTTCCCCCCCAAACTTCCCAATCCTAAAAAATATACTGTTTTTTCAGTCATGAACCACATAAACCAGCAAATCTTCAGGTTTAGTATATTATCTGCCATTTCCAATCCTTTGCACCCTCTTAAAAAAGTAAAGCTTCCCCCGCACATGCGTGCTAGTCGTTTCCAACTCTAGGGGCCGGTGCTCATCTCCGTTTCAAAGCCGAAGAGCCAGTGCTTGTCCGAGGACGTCTCCGTGGTCATGTGGCCAGCATGACTAGACGCCAAAGGCGCACGGAATGCTGTTACCTTCCCACCATAGTGGTCCCTATTTTTCTACTTGCATTTTTTTACGTGCTTTCGAACTGCTAGGTTGGCAGAAGCTGGGATGAGTAACAGGCACTCACTCTGTTACATGGCACTCAGGATTCAACCTGCCAAACTGCCGACCGACAAGCTCAGCATCCTAACCCACTGAGCCACCACGTCCCTTTGCACCCTCTTAGGATGATATAATTGTCAAGCAATAAACTTCAGACTACAAAAACTAGAAGGCTTTCTAAATACAAATATTTTAATACTGTGGCAAAAGGCCAACAAAGCAAAAGCAAAATTTACATCCAAAGGCTGCTTGCCCGAAAGTGATCGTAAACATGTTTATATTGAGGAAATTCCCAGTAAAGTATTTGACCTTAATCCCATATTATTGCATGCTTAAGTTGCACTCTAACATGAATTTGCTTGGGAGTGAGGCCCATAGAAGAGAATATTTGTAGCTCAGGGTTGCACTGTAGAATCCTTGGTGCTCTCTGAGCTTGGTGATTTTCTTGCAGACGTTTTGTTAACAAATTAGGTAACATCAGCAGCATACTGATGATGTTATCTAGTTTGGTAATGAAATATCTGCAAGAAAACCACTGAGTTCAGAGAGTACCAGGGATCCCACAATGAGTCCCACAGAAATTAGCATTTTTGAAGGATGAAGGACTGCAGGCTAAGCATAGCTATGTCATGGATCTTTGGGGAGGATTCTTTATTTCTACATTGTGATATTCTATTCCCCACTTGAAAATAGCAGAATCTGCCATCAGTTTTCAATAGTTATGCTCAGAGAGACACCAAGCACTGCCACAGTGAGACTTGAAGTTCACAGGCCCATCCCAATCATAAGTATATAATATTGTCCATTTCTATATAGGAGACCTATATGTTGTTTTAATCAATTGCCTTTCTGTCCTGTCTGGTATTATTAAGTGCCCTGATCTTCCTCTTATATAGATAGCTATATGTCAGTGAGACTGAACTCATGTGCTTCTAATGTAGATCCTTCTTATGAAGAGAATGCTGTAAATATTTTTTAAAAAAAATCATTGTACACATTACTTGCCACTGTTCCGTCACTTTTGACATTTTGATAGTCATGCCATTTGTTTATTCTCTGCAGAGTGTTTTGATAGATATGAAAAATATTTTCTTTTTGTTTCCATATTAGGCCTTTTTTAGAAAAATAACTTCAATTTTTACCTGAACCATAATCTCTAGTTCATTTTTTTTGTACCAGGTGAATGCAGAAACATTATGGAATGGGCATAGCATGGCTGAAATGTTATCATTAATTACTTCTCTTCTATGTTTTTAATCATGATTTTGAAGACCATAAAATCTTTGCTACTATAATTATTTGTTTTTTTAATCCATCCATTCTCTAAACAGGAAGATATTTGCAAATTTGAGTAAAAAGCATATAAAATTCATCAGGAAAATGCAATGTTTCACTTTCCTGAAACAAAGCAGGATTTCTTTGGCCTTTTGATCCCCATAAACAAAAAAGAAATTCTTTTCCCCCCCCTAAAATAATCCATGTCCATTGTAAGGTAAAATAATAAGAAATGACTGCCAATTGGAAGATTCTTGAAATATGATGCAAAAATTATATAAAAGGGGCAGTAAAAAAAAGAAAAGAGTGCCATGTGTATTTGTGGCAACTGGCATTTATGGGATTATAAATTTCCATGGCAACTGATGCTTCCATTTTATATTTGCTCATTTCAGAAACAACACAGGCACTAATGATAAAACTTAATCATACTTTTGCATGACCAACAAAGGAAGTAAAGGTTTGGCTGAACCTACTGGCTGGCTCTGGTTCTCTAACACAGTGTTTCCCAACCTTAGGAACTTGAAGATGCGTGGACTTCAACTCCCAGAATTCCCCAGCCAGCTATGCTGGCTGGGGAATTCTGGGAGTTGAAGTCCACGCATCTTCAAGTTCCTAAGGTTGGAAAACGCTGCTCTAACACAGTCAACAATAACTTGCAACAGATCCAAATATTAACAAAATCTGCTCTGCAATTTAGACTTGGGATCACCAGGAAGAACCTGAATGCTTTTATATGCCTGAATAGCCACTCTATATTTATGGAAAGTGAATTGACAGAAATTATATTTACCTGCCAGCCCATAATATTAATAGTACATTTGAAATTTACTGTGTATGGACCTTCAGGCTTGTCTGCAATAAACACATTCTGTAAGCAAGAGCAACTTGCTCATTGTAATATGAGCACTTCTATTCATAGAGAACACAGGTATCAAACTCGCCACATCACGTCACGTGACGTGTCGTGACTTTTTTTGCATTGCCGGAGCTGGGATGGGCATGGTCTCCGTATGATGCAACTGGCCCATGGGCCGGCAGTTTGACAACCCTGATTATAGAACAATCAGCTGCAGCCTGTTCAAATATGTATATAAATATTAAAATAGCAATATGTTTTTAAGCAACAGATGATTGGCAGCCATATTGTTCTTCTCACACTTATCATAGTAAAACACTACACAGGAAGAGGGGAAAACCAAATTTCTCAGCAGAAGCTTTGCAGAGGGAGGCAGATTGTTTTTCTGTTGGCCCAGAAAAACTGCTCAGTTTGACTCCTGACTTCCTCTCCCTTCATTTCCTGTGGAAGCAAATCTATAGTAGCTTTCTGTTAGCCATACCATGATTTTTTAATTGATCAAAGAAATAGGACTCTAATAGCTTACAGCTCTCTCTTGTTGTTGATGCTCAGACCTGTCTCCATGATACAGTGATGACAAACCCCATGACATGTGCGTCAAAGGTGACACATCATGACATTTTGGTTGATATGCCAGTATTCACTAACAAATAACAACAAATATTCTCAAAAGCATACTCCATTCTTGCACAATTTTCAGAGATTGCAGAGGCTGCACAAGAACAGGATGTGCTCGTCCATGGCCTCCAGACCCTCTGAAAATGAGGTGAGATAGCCATGTCTTTGGAGCCTCCCAAAATTGCATGAGAACAGGACATGCTTTTATGTGGTTTTTGGAGGCTGCAGAGGCTGTGGAAGAGCATTCTCCAAAGCTGCTTCATGATCGAAGGCCTTGTGTGTCCCAGAGCAACCTGGGATTGGCCTGTCAACAGAAAGAAAACATGGCCTAAGGGTAGGTGGCGCAAGGCAGATCCTAGGGAGTAGCGGGCCATGGATGCAATCACACCATTCCCAAGGTTGTGCTTCTTGGGGAATGATGTAAGACAGCCTTTTAAGTGGCAGCAGTGGTGCTAGGGCTGAACCCAAGGCCCAGCTTTTTTTCAGCTCTTGATGCTGCCCTCGACTGCAACTGTTCAGGGTGGCCTAGATAGTGTTGGGGAGATAAATTGTTTTTTTTTTCCTTATGTTGAGTGGGTGGGGTGGCTCCAGAAGAATAAAGTTAGGCATTTTCTGAAATTTTGATACTCCAAGCCGAAAAGATTCACCATCATTGCCATAATAAAAATGCATAAGGGTGTGGTTGAGCTTCACTTTTTGCACTCTCTTATTAATCAGTTGAAAGGCAAAGTGGTTGATGTGGTTTTCTTAGCATTTTGAAAATGGTGGTGAAATGACCACAGGTCAATTTGAAATAATTTCTAAGACTCTGCAGAGTGAAAATATACTCTATCTTCATTCGACTCAAATTTATCATACCTGTTGCACCATTTATAAATTGGATAAATTGGAGTAATTTTTAAATATTTAGTTAGTTAGTTGCCTGTTTACACATTACACATTAGATAAGTATTTTCTAATTCATTAGTTGCAATGTTCTTCCAGAACTTCACAAAAGGAGTGGTTGTTCCACCTCTTTCAGTTGTCTTTTCTTCTCTATATGGAGATAAACATTAGCATCCATTACTAACTTTGGACCAAGCGGTACGTTTACTGCTCATGTTAGTCCTGTTTGGGCATCAGAACTGAGCAGTTCTTTGGACTACAGTCAGGGATACACCGAAGGAAGATCTCAAGTGAGTCTGTGCAACCTTACATACTAGGCTTTGGTTGTGCAATTGCCCTGAGTAACTTGCTGAATTTTATGTAGTGATCCTAAATGCAGTGATCCTAAATGGGTTTTTTTCCCATTTGTAACCTTCCAATGTTTTCCTATTGCTTCCTTCTTCTTCTTCTTCTTTCTTTCCTTTTCATTTTCTTTACTACTGTACAGTAAAGAAAGGAGATTGGTAATAAGGGAAGTCATCCATAAAGTAGTATGGGGTGTATTGGTACGTATGGGTGAAGAAGTGTTTAGGGATGGGAGGTATAGACTATCCATGTGTCTGGGCTCCAGGAGCAGAAGTTTTGTATTTGCATTGTTTTCCAAAGCCAAGCAGAAAGAGCTTTGCAGAGAACCAAGGTTGCTTCTTTTCTGTGATTGGGCAGGTACTGTACATTCTTTATTATAATTTATAAAATGGCATCTAATACAAGTCCATATGCTACAGAAATACTAGAGGAGGAGTAAGAATTCAGTAAAAACGCATTCAAAGCAATATGACTCACTGGCTGGAGAAGAAACTAAAATGTTCTTGTTATACTTATTAAGAAAAACCATGTTACTTGACTGATTGTCTTTCTAGGGCTTTGCTGTTGTTGCTGTTATATCTCTTTCACTCAGCTACATACTGAAATGTTTTCAATAGTTAAATAACAAATGTGATCCTGTTTTTGAAAGCCATTCTATACACAGTATAGAAAGAAACAGGAGCAGTATTTGCAGAATTCTAGTCTGTTCCAATTAAACTCCAGGGAAAGCGTTTAGACCAATCCTGGAATCTCCCCTCCAGATAGAAGAAAAATGTTTCATGGTGTACAACATGTAAGTTTTATGTGCAGAGAGTAACTCTCAAAACAAGATGGCAGCTTGTCTTGCAGTCCGAAGTGCTATAATGTCAGCCCTTAGAGACAAATCAGTCTTTAACACCAAAGTCATGAATGGTAAAGCTACTTTTATTACAGAGTTATAGTAACATAACTTTGCAACCCTGAATGTGTCTCTCCCCTCCCTCCCTTTATCCTTAAGAGAAGTGGGATAGGGTCAAATCTGAGAGGTTTTGTCTAACTCCATTCATGCTTTGGACTAAGATTTCTTTTATCTGACTGTTGCCTTGGCTGTGTCTCTTCTTCCTCAAGGTTATTCCCACAGCCCATTACATGTACTCTATTCTTTCACTCTCCATGTGCTACTTCATTCCTCCTTTTGTGAAGTAAAGGCTATGAAATATCTTGTAATAACAGTTATACACATTTCACAGTGGGACCTGTTCTCGGGCTAATGAAGCCTTAATCAATGTATACATTTGCTTTAAGGATGTAAGCTACTGTTGTGGATAATATTATTGTTGCTGTTGCTGCTGTTTTTGTGTGCTGTATATACACTCTAAAAAAGCTGTCAGATCAATTAAAGTAAAAGTATATTGTGGAATATACAGAGAATCACCCAGTTAACAAGATTCTTTATAAAAATTGTATATTCATGGTCTTTGGATTGAATATGTATGCTTTCTGCCTAGGTGTATGAATGTGTAACTTTTCCTTCTTTTTCTCTTTCTCTGCAGACCTTTGTAGTACTAAACAGAGGCAAAACACTCTTCCGATTTAGTGCCACGCCTGCCTTGTACATTTTAAGTCCTTTTAATCTGCTTAGGAGAATAGCTATTAAAATTTTGATACATTCATATCCTTTTCATTGTAATGTGTACCACTTATTCTGAAGTCATTATTTCCTGTTTTGCAGGATTGATGTGCTACCTTAAAAAAGCATTATTTGTGTTTAAAAACAACTTTTATAGAAATAGCCTGGCTTGGGGAGATTGAAGTTTCCCTAAGCAACTGTAAGAGTAGGTGAATGAAAGTGAATTTATTAGGGATGATGTTAGGGAATGTATGTACAAGATATGCCCATAGATTTGAATACAGGCAGTCTTTGACTTATGACCATTGATTCAACAACTGTTTGGAGTATTGAAAAAAGTGACTTACCACCAGTCCTCATACTTACAACTGTCACAGCATCATCATGGTCACATGATCAAAATTTGTACATTTGGCAATCAACATGGTTTATGATAGTTGCAGCATCCCAGGGGGTCACATGATTGCCACCTTCCCAGATAATTTCTGACAAGCAATGGGAGAACCCAGGTTTACTTAATTATAATTGTGATTCACTTAATGACTGGGACAAAAAAAGGTTATAAAATCAAGTGGAATTCACTTAGCAGCTACATCCCTAGCCATAAGTCAAAAACTACCTGTGACTGGTATTCTGCAAGAAGTGCTTACTATCAAGCAGAACTCACACTAGAGAAAACATAAAAATGCTGTCTTCTCCTATTCTCTATGTCAGCCAGTTCCTTTGCTCAGCCCAGGGAGTAAATACATCCCAATGCATTCTATATATCTCCCTATATAGATGCCACAGGAACTAGAGAGGGAGGCTGGGGGAGAGAGAGAGAGAGAGAGATGGGGAACATGGAGTCTAAATATAAAATGAATCAAATCATTAATTTCAAAAGAGAGATGCATACTAATTCTAAATGAGTGGTATTGCCTTCCTGTGTGAGTCCATAAACAGTCCATAAAACAATCTTGCAATTAAGGTATATTTCTCAAATCTAAAAGCTGACTAGTCAGAGTTCATCTTTTCCAACTGTACTGTTTCTATGTATGTAGAGAAATGCACCCATAAGATTTGGGATGTTGTCTGATTATGTATATGATGTCATTTATTCAAGGTCATTCATTTTGCCTATTTTACTGACTGGGCCTTGATTGTGATAGTTTTTCTGGGTCTAATTCAGCTTTTATCACTTCCTCTCTTTCTTCCCAGTGAACTGGCCTCTTTTTAGATCTTCTCATCTGCCTGCAGCAACTGCCTGAGAAAATTAATAGGAGCATACAATTGCCCTAAATCAGGGGTGTCAAACTCACAATGTCACGTGATATGTCACGAAGTATCAGGACTTTTTTTCAGCTGCCAACAATGGGGTGGGTGCGGTTTCGCCATGACGCATCTGGCCCATGGGCCGCAAGTTTTACACCCTTGCCTTAAATAGACCTGGATGCTCAATTGTCCTTATTTTCACTTTTGCAACCATATAAGAAACTCCCCAAACCAATTTGATTTAAAGCACATGGAATAGGTTTCACCCTTTATACTAAATCACAATGTGATTGATTTGTTTCTAGCTTAGCCTGAGGCATGAATGAGGCTAGTAAATAAAATGTGGTTCCATAATCACATGATTTGGAATTTCCTGATTTGTTTTGGGTTCCAGCCAAGCCTCTGCCCAACCCAAAGAGGTGTAAAGCAAAAGCACTTTAAAAAAGCATGAGGGAAAACAAAACAGGTCAAAATTGTTCAGATAAAACCAGGATTATTTTGGTTGTTTGCAAAATTATTAATGATTTGTTTGGAACCACTTTTACATAGAGATCTGGATCTTTATATGTTATAGTTTGAGCATTTTAACATTAAATGCTAAATAATGTGTTGAAAATGGTGGTGGTGGGTTTTCAGGACATTTTCTGTCCCCTTTATCCATTTGAAACTTTCTTATCTCCACTTCTTGTTAAGCTTTTGCCAAAGGTTTTTTAAATGGTTGAAACTCTTTTTCCTTTTTTAATCCAGAAAAAAAAGTTGACTCACTAAGTAGAATTTTCTTATCCTTCTACTCAGAAAGTCTTGTTTAGCTATAAATGATTACATCTAAAAGTGTTGAAGAAATGAGGCTTGTCAAACCTTGTGTCTATTGTGTTACCTTGTGTTACCCCCCCCCCCGTTGATAGGGCCCGCAACTTGGGTGTCCTCCTGGATTCACGGTTCAGTTTGGAAGATCATATAGGAGCCGTGGCTAGGGGGGCTTTTGCCCAGGTTTGCCTGGTGCGCCACTTACGGCCCTATCTGGACCGAGATGCCCTACGCACAGTCACCCATGCGCTCGTGACCTCCCGGCTAGACTACTGCAATGCTCTCTACATGGGGCTGCCCCTGAGGACCACTCGGAGGCTTCAGCTGGTGCAGCATGCAGCCGCGCGAGTTGTGATGGGAGTCTCCCGATACTCTCATGTAACACCTCTTCTCCGCGAGCTGCATTGGCTTCCGGTTGCCCTCCGGGTGAGATTCAAGGTGCTGGTGATGACCTATAAAGCCCTAAATGGCATGGGCCCGGATTATCTAAGGGAGCACCTGCTGCCAGCGTCAATTTCCCATCGTCCTGTGCGCTCCCACAGGGAGGGCCTCCTCAGGGTACTGCCGGTCAAGGATTGCCGACGGGCGATCCACAGGGGGAAGGCGTTCTCTGTGGGCGTGCCTGCCCTATGGAATCAACTGCCAACAGAACTCCGGACTGCCCCCGACCTTCGTTCATTTCGCCGGGACCTAAAGACCTGGCTCTTTGAGCTATCTGGTCTGGACTGAGGGATTTAATGTTTTTAAATTGTGATTTAATTTTTGTGGCTAGACTTAATTTAATTTAATTTAATTTTATATTGGATTGTTTTTAAATTTTGCCTTGTAAATGGCCCTGATTCCTTTGGGAATAGGGCGGTATATAAACCGAATAAATAAATAAATTTAGGCTGCGTTACAGTTGTGAGTTAGGTTGCAACTCCTTGACTTACAGCAGCTCACTTTACAAGCCAACTATAAATACCTCAGTTCCTGCCGTTATCTCATGAGGAGTAGCTGTCCAAAATGCAAGTGCATGATCTCACAATCTCTCCTTTATCCAGAAAGACAGCACCAGCTAGAATTCAGCAACCTGCCGCCAATCATCACTGCAATGCTATCCCTGTTCCTTCAGGGACATCTAGTCTACAATAAATCCTCAACAGAAGACCAGAACATTTTCTTATTTGAGGTGGTATCAGTTTGAAATATGAATATGAAACTATCGCTGGGTAGCATATACAGTATTCCAGATCAGATAGGCTTCTTTTTTAACATTCATATGTTAAAGGGATTCTTTTTTATTTATTCCTTAAAAAAGGAAATGTCCTAAATGTGTATGTATATTTTGCAACCAGGGTAGGCAACAGTTGCACTCCTGATGTTGCTAAAATATTGGACCCATTGGCAGATGTTTCTAGAGATGGTTGGAGTTATAGCTAAGCAGTTGGAGTTATAGCTAAGCAGTTTCAGGAATGACAAGTTTTTTTCTAAAGACTTACACTGGATCCTTTCAAAAAAGTTGAATTTTTTTGATAAACGAACTAATTAATGAATTGATAAATGATTTAATGGAATTTAATGGAGTCTAAATAATTAATGAATTGATGTTATGGCCCTGCATGGACTGAAAACCATTATGATTGGTCATTTCTGGATGTCCATATTCTGCATCTAATTATGAGAAACCTATGTGTCCTCAGTAAATTGAGCATAATTCAATGCAATTGCAGTACAAGTGAATTCAATTCCAGTGAAGGTTCCCAAAACACTCCTTTGTTCTCATGTGGTTGGGTTCAGTATAATCTAAACTGCAAAAAGGTGTAAATCCTTCTTAAGCCAAACTCAAAACTAGGCCTATTACCATGTTTGTTATCAGGAAAGTTTCAAATCTACACTATACTGTACTATTACTTGTAAAAAAAAGTTTGATTTTTCTTCCCAGATTTAAACAGGTGAGATGTACAATCAGTTTGATGTTCTTTTGTTAATGTCAATAAGAAATTTCTTATCTTTTCTGCTTCCTTGACTTTGTTTTACAGTATTTAGCATGATCATTATGTGCACTATTTTGACGAACTGTGTGTTCATGACTTTTAGTAACCCACCAGAATGGTCGAAACAGGTGGAGTAAGTAATAATATTTTTGTTTGTTTCACTTTGATTGTTTACAATTCTTTAAAGTAATAGTTGCCAATTTTTGAAGGAAAAATGTGCCGTATATAAACTCCCGACCCAATATGGTTTATAATATCAAGCTGGGAGTTAATTGAACATGTTCTCACTCTTGTCATAAATGTCTCTCAAAAGAAAGACAGGATGCCTTCTGTTTAAAATAGATAATTATTAGATTTATTTTTTTTTAGTCTGTATTGAATCTCTCCAGGATGGATAATTTTAGAAAGTCTTTAATGTTGCTTGGTTAGGCAACATAACTGAGAGGAGTTTGACTTCTCAGCTTCAGGTACTTCTTGTACAAATATATTAACTAGATCTCCTTTCAAGCAGGATTAATAGGTTGAGATGACATTAATAGGCTTGATGACTTTTTGTCTAGATTAGAATCTGATAATGGGGCTATTTATTTTAATATTTTTTGGGGGTGGGGGGTCAGAAATGACTTTCAATAACAACAATGATGCCAAGCAGATCATTTGGGAATAATAGACATTGTTATTTGAATCTAAGATTATGGTGCCTGGAGTCTGCTGGGGAGTTATGATATGGAGTTCTTACAATACATCCACTCTCCAAAGATTTTCCACTTTATATAAAACCACTGGAGAAGATCACCAGGAAAGCTGATCCATGATGGTGTTGATATGCATTTTTTTAACCACCTTATTGGGAAATGACAAAACCTCTCCAAATTCCTACCTTCAGGCATTCATTGGTTAAAGGAGAGATAATAAATTAAAACTGAGACCTTATCTTAAATGCCTTAGGCCTGGATTACCTAAGGCAGGGGTAGGCAACCTTGGCTCTTTTAAGACTCCTGGACTTCAACTCCCAGAATTCCTGAGCCAGCATGGCTCAGCTTGGAAACCTCTCGTTTTCCCCTCAGCATGGCTGGCTCAGGAATTCTGGGAGTTGAAGTCCATAAAAGAGCCAAGGTTGCCTACCCCTGACCTAAGGAAACATTAACTTCTAGATCAACCCTGGCTACTCTAAGGTGTGTAGACTCCAACTCTCAGAATTCTCCAGCTGGTATGCTGGCTGAAGAATTCTGGCAGTTGAAGTTCATGCATCTTAAAGTTGCCAAAGTTGAGAGACACTGTACTAGATTATGTCCACCTAGCAATGCCTTCTTCACTGCTTTTCCTGAGGTCTGGAATACACTGGAATGCACTCACTTTTGAAATACTGTAAAGGATTGTTTTTATGCTTTTAAAACTCAAAGGCATGTTTTAAAGGATTTTTAAATAGGGATTAAGATAAATTGAATAGTATTATTTGCATGCTTTACCCTTGTTAATTAGTAGCCTATATATCTTTAAACAAAATAATTAATGACTTATGTTTGCATGCATCGACAAGGTAAACATTCTTTGAATTTCTATTTATTATGAATGAGCAACCATGTTCATTATGGAGTGTGATCACTCTATCTTAATTCTTCCTGACAGTGGGAACAACTAAAAAAACAACCTGAGTGGTTCCATCTGTGATTTGTTTAGCTTATGTATGAACAGGATATATTATGTATTTCTGTCCTAAGCCTCAAACTTAAGGCAAAAATATATTTTATTGTATTTATTGGTCTATATACCTGCCCATCTCTGGGTGGATTGCCAGTGTCGTAAATCTTGACTTATAACTTTTTGGAGGTGGTGGAGGGAGGAACCAGGATCCTGGATTGCATTGTAATGCTAAACAAGATACTGATGAAGCGATCCAGGATTATTATTTTTTAACCATTTCTCTTGCCAGAAAGCACAAATATTTTCAACAAGATGCCTGAAGTCAGAATTCTAAAAAAAAATGTAGTTTATTGTTGGTACTAATGCCATTCCAGTGCATGAGATTTGTGTGCATATATTTACACACACACACACACACACACACACACACAGAGTTTTGCATGACTTCATGCAGATTTTAATTAGATTCTAAATAGCGTCACTTCCTGAATGTGGCAAACAAGATTGCAGTCCTAATATTATATCAGCCCAGATCTATATACGTTTATTAAGTTAAGTCAGCAGAACATTCTTTCCTCCCCTTCACTGATTGTACAACACATGAAAGCTGTGTAGCAGTCTAGTGCAAGCCTATTCTATTAAAATGTTCCTTGACATATCCACTTCGATCAACAAGATTTTGCAGTGCCATCCAGAAATCTGAAAAGGGATTATGAAATCATTACAGTCAATAAATATTCAGAATCTTGCCTTTTAAGATGTAAAATATATTTCACCTTCCTTCATTATAAATACTATTCATCATTATTCTTCACTTTCAACAGGTACACATTCACTGGTATATACACATTTGAATCCCTTGTGAAAATTATTGCAAGAGGCTTCTGCATAGATGGTTTCACTTTTCTTCGTGATGCATGGAACTGGCTAGACTTCAGTGTCATCATGATGGCGTAAGTGCCACAATTAGTGTTATTCTTGTCAGAAGTCGTATATAATTATAAGTGAAAAGAAAATATATATATACTTTTGAAGTAATCCAGAAAATCAAAAAGCCCCCAATCAGTCAACTCTTTGATTATTCTGGACTAATTACTGGTAAGTTATCTAAGATGGCTTCACATGTAAGATATGAATATCTTCACATCTAAGATACAACATTCTAATATTAGGGTGCAGGACTGAGAAACGTCCTTTTCCATAATATTACTGCAGCAATATGTATTTTGGAGTAGTTTTAATTGACAATATGTTTTGCAACCATTCTTAATTATTCTTGACCTAGATGTTTCAGATGAATTGGAAAATGAATCTGATTCCTGGATTTGTCTCAGGATTTTCTATTTATTTTTTATTTATATTTTGCATTCCTTTTTACTTTTGTAGTATATAAGAAGTAAGCAAAAAAGAAAGAATTCTGTTATAGCTAAAATGTTATATAATGTATAAATAGAATTTAGTTGATTCATTTTGATCAACTTACTGTATATGGGTGTCTCTCAATTAAATGAGGAATCAAAATCTATGTTGTCCAGATATTCTGGTCAGCAACTCCAATAATCTTCGATACTTAGGCAGGTTGGTTGAGTTTGTGTGGGAGTTGTAGTCCAAAATATATGCAGACCATGAGATTGCTAACTTTTGGCTTAGGTGAACTAACTCTAACTGAAGTATATACAGCATTCACAAAGAGAAAATTCAAACTTTCCGGATTTTTTTAAAAGTAAAACTCTTTTTTAATGTTAGCTAACCCCAGCATTTAGCCAGTAGTGGAAATGGTTTGTTTTTTTTAAAAAAATCTACTGATTTGTGGCTTTTCTGAAATTCATACTTTACATCATGTTTATGAATAGATGCCTTAATTTTAGCTTCTGCAGTAAAATCCACTGTAGGGTTGATCAGAAATAAGTCTCCTTGGTTCAGTGACACTCCCCCGCCCCCAGTACAGGAATTTGTGATGTCCCCTTAAAGTCCAACATCTTCTCAGATGTATACAGATAAACCTAGTTTAGCCACCACAATTGGGACTGGCAACTCAGTAGTGAAGTGAAGTGGTTGCTAAATGAAATCACAACAGTGCTTATCTGATTTTGGCTTTCCTTTGTGTTACAGATCTGGGTAGGTTATAAATGGGAGGATTGGTCACAAAGTTACTTTTTCCACCACTGCTGTAACCGTGAACTAAATCAGGCAGTCACTAAACAAGGACCCATGTCAACTGTTCTAATGCTCAAATTCAGGCATCTCTTAAATTTTCTACCGATTCTTGGGCCAGGGGAGGAGGAGTCTGAGATAGCAAATGGCAACCTAGCCATCACAGCTGTAGACTGTGACTTTGACTTTAAAACATGAGACAGTCTTGTTACTTTTTTCCTGCGGAGCTGAGGTGATGCTCGTAGGTGAGGAAAGACAATGGAGAAAAGCAGTCAGAGAAGGTAAATCATAACTCCTATGGAATGCCACAATGGCACTTTTCCTACTTTAGGGAGACGACCTAAAAAACCCCCTGAGAAATGTCATGTCTGCAGCTGACATCCCTTAGCCATGTAAGGTAATCCAGAATTTGCCTGTAACCCCCACCCTCTATAACGAGAGGGCCAGCACAACCAAACAAGAACTTTGCAGACTATTACACTGTACTTCAGTTTCTCTATGGCACATATTGCTGGTGTGCTGAGCAAGTGTTCTTACATAGGAACAGGCTGTTAGTAAAGCTGATCTATTGCATTACAGTTCTCTTCCAAGAAATAAAGGACAACCATATGATTTCAAAGAAAAAATAATAATAACCTCGTATCATCTGAAAGACTAACACATTTTTATGCTATTTCTTTTATCCCACAAAAAGAAATAGTTAGATTTTTCATCTTTTTTTTTTATACAACAGATGACTATGGCTGCTTTTGGGGTCCACGTGTCCTGGATAATTGATCTTTACCTCACCTCAATTTTCTCTAGAGTTGGAAGCAATGTTTGTTACATTATGCTCACCCTAATCTGTTTAGAACTTTGTTTTTTCCACACCGCCCATTGAAAATGGGTGGTGTTTTTAAAAAATAAAAAAAATAAAAATCATGTTCTAATTGCTATTATCCTGGTTAGTTTCCCTCATTATTTTTGTGATGCTAGATCACCTCTTTTTCTATCTTCTACTTTTCCCCACAGCCACATTCTTACAGCTGATGAAGATAGTCAGTTGCTCAGATTTGGGCTCATATTAGAGATGTCCTTGTCAAATTATCCTTATTAAATTAGCTGACCTGGGATAACTGAAACACTGAAAATTGTCTTATTTACATCTTTGTTTCTTCTCTCCTTTTTTAAACACTTCAAAGCATTTTACATTTGAAAGTTGTTTCTTTGCAACTGAAGATTACTCTCTTCTTTTCAAGGCAGGTGACCCCAATGGTGCCATTAACTCTGGTTTAATTCTGCAGGTATATAACAGAGTTTGTAAACCTAGGCAATGTTTCAGCTCTGCGCACCTTCAGGGTACTGAGAGCTTTGAAAACTATTTCTGTAATTCCAGGTAAGGCAGTTTGGTGTTAGGTGTTGGGTTGCAGCTCCCTGTGAGTGATGTACTGCTGTTTGTAGTTGTTGTTTTATTCCTCGTTCCCCTTTTGGTGTGTGTTATTGTCACTGTGTCTTTTTTTGTGTGTGACCTCCCTCATTGCAGATATGTCACAGAGTTTGTGGACCTTGGGAATGTGTCAGCCTTGAGAACTTTCAGAGTTCTCCGAGCTTTGAAAACTATCTCTGTCATTCCAGGTGAGAAGTGCTCTAAGAATGACCGTGTCTTACATTTTCCTTCACTTCCTTTTGCCTTCCTTGTCACATTTCAAAAATGGCTGTGGCACATTTCTGATAGGCCTTGTGATTTGCATGAGCATAAAGTATAGTATGGTTGATCCTCAACCAATCCACTCAAAGCACTGCTGCAAAACAAGGGATTATAATTCAACTGATAGAATAACTTTATAGTTTCAAGGGTTTGGACGCATTCAATCTTAACAGTTATGCTTTCCTATTATTTTTTATTACTATTCAAAGATAAGACAAATAAAGGATTAACCAATGACATAACCATTGCCTGGGGGGGTCACCCAACGGGAGGCTCCTTTCGTGTCCCCATTAATGAGCCCACCGAAGTGGTACCAAGAGCCTTGGTGGAGCAGTGGGCTAATGCCTCCTTAAGTAACACCAGCTGCCTGCAATTAGTGCAGGTTCGCATCCCACCAGGCTCAAGGTTGACTCAGCCTTCCATCCTTCCGAGGTAGGTAAAATGAGGACCCAGATTGTTGGGGGCAATAAGCTGACTTTGTAATAATGCTGCTTGGGGGGGCGAAAGCCCTAATAAGCAGGCATATACATAGAATGAAGGCTATTGCTAAGCACATTGATTTGTGCTTAGAGTGTAAGCTGCCCTGAGTCTTCAGAGAAGGGCGGGATATAAATGGGATTAAAAAATGCAATGACAATGTAATAGGTTAGGTTAGAAGCAAATAATATAAATGAGCAAATAAATGAACACACACACACACACACACACACACACACACACACACACACACACTATGTTTGAATATTAGTAGCTTGGGTTGATAGCCGGGCTGTTTGTTTGATCTCTGGGCTGGGTAATTAGGCTGCAAATGGTTTGTCTGGATTCGAGGGGACATCTTCAGTGCAGTTTGAATTGTGTTTGGTTTGTTTGGAATGGTGCTTCCGGTATTTCACACTGAAGATGCCCCCCCCCCAACAAAGATGAAACGTTTACAGCCTAATTACCAAGCCCGGACATCAAACCAACAGCCCATACATATACATATATACATATACTTTTATGACCCAGATAGGCCACACTGGGCAGGCCTCCAGAGAGTTCTTTATTGCTCCTGGAAAGGGTTAACAAATGACCCTCCACTGACCAGTCAGGCTCCACCCTCAGTCCTCCAAACAACAGCCCTTAATTACTTGGCAAGTCCACAAGGCAAAAGTCCGGAGAGAAAGCCAAGGCAGTTCTCAGAGAAAGGCAAAGGTTCAAGACAAGGAGCAGTTCTCCGAAAGGGTCACAGTGAAACAAAAGACAAACGCAGTTCACAAACAAGGGCACAGTTCAAACCAAAAGGCAAAGAGCACTTCTCAAAAGAAGAGGGGGTCCAAGGCGAGGCAGGTCCGAAGGGGGATTCTTCAGGGCTAAGGCAAACCACAAACAGTCCTCACAGCAAGGCAAAAGCAGTCTTCGACAC
This sequence comes from Vipera ursinii, assembly GCF_947247035.1. Lineage (NCBI taxonomy): Eukaryota > Metazoa > Chordata > Lepidosauria > Squamata > Viperidae > Vipera > Vipera ursinii. The sequence goes on along the minus strand of NC_139513.1, from coordinate 140,115,779 downwards.
ACAGGGCAAAAGCAGTTCTTAAAGCGAGGCAAAAACAGGCAAAGCTGAGGGAGTGTAATCCTAAAACAAACATGGCGTCTCCTTAAATGTTATTCTCCAGGTGAACTCATGGGGAGCGGAGAGGAGCCCTCCTCCTGAGTAGTCGCATCACCCTGTGCTGACTTTGCCTTCTTTCCAATCTTCACACTCAGGGATCTGGCAGGGGAGGCATTTGCTCGTCTCCTGAGTTCCTCTGCTCTGCTGCCTGCCCTTTCTGCCTCCTCCCCGCTTCTTTGCTCAGCCTGAGCCCTCTCTTCCTCCCAGCCTACTCTTCTGAGGCCCAATGGACCCGGGGCTGCTTCGTCCTCATTCTCAGGTTGTTCCTCTTGAGCCATAGAGACTGCTCCAGCCCCCTGCTCCAGTCCCTGCTCCTCCTCAGACTTGGGCTCCAACGGGGCCATGACATATACGTATACGTATACATATTATTATTATTATTATTATTATTATTATTATTATTATTATTATTATTATTATTATTATTAATTAAATTTATATGCCGCCCTTCTCCCTAGGGACTCAGGGCGGCTCACAACAATAAAAAATTAAAAAACATAGAATACAAAGATTAAAAAAGAATTAAACAATAAATAAAGAAATAAAGGACAATTTAAGCCGATAAAACCCAAATTTAAAAAACCATGATCAGTCCAGGCCCACTTGTTGGAACAACCATGTCTTCAGGTTGCAGCGGAAGGATCGAAGGTCAGGGGCCATCCACAGCTCCGGGGGTAAATCATTCCAGAGGGTCGGTGCGCCCACAGAGAAGGCTCTTCCCCTGGGGGTCACCAGCTGGCATTGCCTGGCCAACGGCACCCTGAGGATGCCGACTCTGTGAGAGTGAACCGGGCGATGGGAGGTTGACATTGGCAACAGGTGGTCTCGCAAGTACCCCAGGCCTAAGCCATGTAGGGCTTTAAAGGTAATTACCAGCACCTTGAATAGCACCCGGAGGGCAACCGGAAGCCAATGCAGCTCGCGCAGGAGAGGTTTAACATAGGAGTATCGAGATACTCCCATAAGCACCCGCGCAGCTGCATTTTGCACCAGCTGAAGCCTCCGGGTGCACTTCAAGGGCAGCCCCATGTAGAGAGCATTGCAGTAATCCAGTCGAGAAGTGACTAGGGCAGGGGTCAGCAACGCGAAACAGCAAAAGAACCACTCAGAACCGGTTCCGTCACACACAAAAAAAGTGGGAGCCGCAAAATGTGCGCGCGCATGTGGGCACGCACACGCATACGCAGAACAAGCAAAAACATACACCTCCCCGATGCCCGCGCTGCATCCTGAGCCGCACGCACCTGTCGCTGCCCAGTGCCGCCAGCTTATGGGGGGGAGGGATGGACTCGCAGGCTGAAACGACCGCGGAGGGCCGCACGAAGACGAGGAAGGAAACAGCCTTTCAGAGGATCCCGCCCAGCCCCCCTCGGAGGCAACGGGCCCTTCCTCGGCCGAAAGAAGCCTCGCAAGCGTCTCCTGCAGCGCGGCTCCCTCGAGCTGTGAGGCACCTGCGCGACGGCAGTGATGGGTCTCCCTGGCGACGGGCACTGGGTTGCGGCGGCGCCTTCAGTCCGGGCACCACCAGAGCCACCCGACAGCTCTACAAACCGCCGCCACCCCATTTGCAGAGCTGCTGCGTTCCTCCGCGTTTGAAAGAAACACGGACGAATGCAGCAGCTGTGCAAACGGGACGGTAGCAGTTTGGAGAGTGCGTGCGCACCTCTCCAAACCGCCACCGCCCGTTTGGAGATCTGCCGCGTTCGTCAAACATGAACGAACATGGCAGCTGTACGAACGGGATGGTGGAGGTTTGGAGAAGTACGTGCGCACCTCTCCAAACCTTCACCATCCCGTTTGGAGGTCTGCCGCTTTCGTCAAACATGAACGAACGCGGCAGCTGTATGAACGGGATGGTGGAGGTTTGGAGAGTGCGCATGCACCTCTCCAAACCACTGCCGCCCTTTTGGAGATCTGCCGTGTTTGTCAAACATGAACGAACGTGGCAGCTGTATGAACGGGACGGTGGAGGTTTGGAGAGGTGCATGCGCACCTCTCCAAACCTACACTGTCCCGTTTGGAGATCTGCCGCGTTCGTCAAACACGGACGAACGCAGCAGCTGTGCAAACGGGACAGTGGCGGTTTGGAGAGTGCGTGCGCACCTCTCCAAACTGCCGCCACCCGTTTGGAGATCTGCTGCATTCATCAAACATGAACGAACGTGGCAGCTGTACGAACGGGACGGTGGAGGTTTGGAGAGGTGCGCGTGCACCTCTCCAAACCACCACCACCCATTTGGAGATCTGCCGCGTTCATCAAACATGGATGAATGCGGCAGCTGTGCAAACAGGATGGTGGAGGTTTGGAGAGGTGTGCACGCACCTCTCCAAACCGCCGCCGCAGGCAGCAGCTCTGCAAACGGGACGGTGGCGGTTTGGAGAGCTGCGTGCGCAGCTCTCCAAACCGCCGCCGCCTGTTTGGAGAGCTGCTGCCTTAGTCAAACATGGACGAAGGTAGCATCTCTGCAAACGGGGAAGTGGAGGTTTGGAGAGCTGCATGCGCAGCTCCCCAAACCTCCACCGGCGGAGGAGGACTGGGAGCCGCAGGAGACAGCTTAAAGAGCCGCATGCGGCTCCGGAACCGCAGGTTGCTGACCCGTGGACTAGGGCATGGGTGACCATACATAGGGCATCTAGGTCCAAAAAGGGACCAACTTAAGAAAAGCAAAACGATGAGTACAAATGATTGACTTCCCAACAATGTAAAAAAAGTGGCAGTAGTCCATATCCTTGCAGCTGCAGTTTCAAAGGCATCCGTTACATTTACTTTGGGTTTGTCACAGTAGCCCAAACAAGATATAATAAGGAATATGTTACTTTAAAAGTTCCAACAACAGGCATAGTGGGGACACTGCTGGTTTCAACAATTATGAAAGGAATGCATACAGAATGCAGATCCCTATGTCAAAGCAGCATTGGGCTCTGGAAGGGTCGTTCATTGTCACTTAGCAAAGGAACATTTGCAAAAAAAGTAACTATAAGCTTAAAACAGAATAAATCAGAATGAGCAGCACCCTCCCAAATCCTTCTAAAAGTGGAGAGCTTTGGGAAATCTTGAAAGCAAGAGGCTGGAAATATTAATATCGGTTACAGCTGAGGGAAATTGTGAAAATAGACTTTGAATCGGGAAATGAATGAAATGAAGAACTGGGAATAACAAACATGTCCAAATATGCTTGAAATAAGGTGAGAAATTAATAAATTAGGCTCATTACTGTGCATAATTCATGCATAGTAAATTACAAATTAGAATAAATGTTAATGTCCATAAATTAAAATATATGTGTATATGAATTAAATGTGCAAATAAATTAAAACAAATAAATTAAAAGACATGGATTATAGCAGAGGTCTCCAACCTTTCCAGGCTCGCAGACCAGAAGGAAGGAGAGCAGCTTCAAAATTGGTGTGCGTGTATGTGTGCGTGCACAGGACCATGCACACTGGCGCAGCACTAGCAGTCCCGTTCATGCATGCTGCATGCGCTGGTGCCATGCACATGCGCAAATAGGCCACACAAACCATCTGGGCTAGCGGCGCATGCACAAATGGCTGCAGATACCAGCCCCGTGCTAGCGTCCCCGTTTGCGCCTGTGCACAGGCGCAAACGGGGCTGCGCGCCCACATGGGCACACACTAGCCAGCCATTTCCACAGCCCACTGCCCAAGAGCCATAGGTTGGGGACCCCTGGCTTATAGTATATATCAATTGGGTATAAATATTTTGGTTGATTTGATGAGAAGTTTGCTGGCTGAATCAAAAGTTGGATAGCACTTGGATCAAAAGATGAGGGTTAGTTCATCACAATGAGCTGGGGGGGAAATGATGCTATTGTGTCCAAAATGCTGCTTTCTGACTTTCTCTTCCCATACAGAAGCATAGATACATGTACAAGCATGTACGTGAACACTCAAACACAAACACATACAGAGAGAGAGAGAGAGAGAGAGAGAGAGAGAGAGAGAGAGAGAGAGAGAGAGAGAGAGAGAGAGAGAGGACAGAGAGACAGAATCTGAATTCATCCTGGAACACTTGGAATTGTCAAAGAACCTTAACAAACTCTCAAGATGGGTGATTTGCTTTTAAATCCTATGTTCACCAAATATACTGCTCAAAAAAATAAAGGGAACACTTAAACAACACAATGTACTGTATTTAATAGTAGGATGTCTTGTTTTCTGTTCCCTTTATTTTTTTGAGCAGTATATAAAAACATAAAAACACAACTTAAAATGCAAAAAAAAGTGCATTTTGGACAATGAATTTAGTAGTCACATGCCTGATTTACTCAGTCAAGTAAATTATCCATTATTAAATATGGAAATGCAAAAATCATTGCAGTCTTTTAAAAATAAATGCGTCTAAAACTATTATCAAATAATCCAGAAAATGCATAGCAGTGTGCTGGTTCACATATGCAGTTCTGGAGTACCCCAAGCAGTGCTTGAGTGTGTGGTTGTTACTGTGAGATCATCGTGTCTCCTGGATGTGTTTACAGGTAAAGTTCTTGATAGTCATGTCTTATATTGTAATCATGTTAAAGGGCAGGCACAACCCCTTCATTTTTGCAATATATACTTATGGAAGACACATGGCTATAATCACAATAATCTATATGGTAGATTATCTGTTATAACCCAACAGATTTGGAGGGCAGAAGATTGCAATACAGTAATTGATTGATCCAAAAATACAGTGCAGTAGGAGTGCTGATAAAGCATATAACCTACTCCCAGTTTTTAACAGATTGCAGTTGTTAATTGATTAGATTCTGGCAATCTATCTCACACCTATCTAACTGCCCTGGCTTTCCCTTCTTTTTCCCCCCGCTCTGCCTCTTCCCTATTTAAATTATATATCACCTTAGCTATTCCATGCATGTGAAATTTATTTGTTCTGACATTTTCAATATACTTTCCTGTATCTTGCAAATCTTGTTTAAACTTTCAGAAAGAGGAGCAGTAGCTGGGAGCATGTTGGAAAAAAATCTGTATAAGCTCTCAATTAATTCTGTCATTCTGCAAGATGATGATGTTCATTCAGTTAAAATCAAATGTTTCATCCCATTGGGCATGCCAAAAGTGTAGCATAGCATCATTTTTTTGGATGTACATTCTTAAGGCAACCCTAGAACCGAAACATTGGGCCTATTCTGAGCCTTGGTGGAGCAGTGGGCTAATGCCTCCTTAAGTAACACCAGCTGCCTGCAATTAGTGCAGGTTCGCATCCCACCAGGCTCAAGGTTGACTCAGCCTTCCATCCTTCCGAGGTAGGTAAAATGAGGACCCAGATTGTTGGGGGCAATTAAGCTGACTTTGTAATAATGCCGCTTGGGGTGTGTGTGAAAGCCCTAATAAGCAGGCATATACATAGAATGAAGGCTACTGCTAAGCTTGTAAGCCGTCCCGAGTCTTCGGAGAAGGGCGGGATATAAATGGAATTAAATAAAATAAATAAATAAATAAATATTCTTAGATTATTTTTGTGCAGTGGGGTTGAGTGGGTAAGGAGTATGTGTGCCTGAAGCCTTGTACTGTAGATGCTTAAATCTCTAAAAACCCTTTTCCAACCCCCTGCCTCAAGTTAAGATCTGGTTTCCAAAAGAGCATCAGCTGAATCAAAAATCTTTTTGATTCATTGACAAAGGCTTTTTTCTTTTTTTTTTTTTGGAAGTTTTTCCTTCTTCATAGTGGTTCTAATAAAAAATCCTCCGAGAGCTGTTAAGCCATAGATTCTGTCTATGTGCAGAGACTTTAACTTCTGCATATAGTTTAAGAAAGATAAATATGAAAGGATGGCTTCTTACGCAGGGTATTTTCAGTTCTTGTCTATATGTCCAAGATTTGCTCTCTGAGACACAGTGTCTCAGTTCTCTGTACAAAATGAGATGAAATGTGTCTCATTTGGAATCCTGAATACATGCTTACGTGTAAAAGACTATGACATCTGAAAATTGATTGGGGGGGGCAGGTAAGCTCTGGATGCTCTGTTAACTTCTTTCACCCTTCATTTTTCATTGTTTAAGCAAATTAACACTATGCTCGGCATTCATGACACTGACTTCTTGGGAAAAAAGAAAGTGAAGGTGATGTTCATATAATTTTCTGTGAATGACTGGGGAAGTACATGCCAGCACAATTGAATACCATACTGTGTAAGAAAGTTCTCACTCCTGGCAATGCTGCTTTATTATCCAGAGAAATCCTCCTTGGTGGGGGAAACTTCTTTTCCTAGCTTCCTTTTTAACCATTGATCTGACCAACTTATTAAGATGGGAATCTTTTATCTGGTAGCAGCTTCTAATAAATCCATCAATCTTCTCTGTTTTCCATCCCGCTCCCTATTAATATAGATTTCTTTGGACAATAAAATAACTTTCCAAAGAGTCAGGAAACTTTGGTGTATTATTCAATTGTGCTGATAGGTATATCCATCACCACTTACTGAAAGTTAGACGAACTTAAGTTTTCTTTTCCATGCCATTCATTTATTTTTATTGATTGCTTTTTATCTTGCCAGTCCTTACAGATCATTCTGTTTGTCTTTACTTATATATAATCTGGGCACCCTAAAAGTTTGTTTTGTGCTTAGGTCTATGTTTCCACATAAATGTCATTACTGGTTTGTTTCCTATTTCCAGGCCTGAAGACTATTGTGGGAGCCCTGATCCAGTCTGTGAAGAAACTCTCTGATGTGATGATTTTGACTGTGTTTTGCCTCAGTGTATTTGCTTTAATTGGGCTACAGCTGTTCATGGGGAATCTAAGAAACAAATGTGTCATCTGGCCCATCGATCTCAATGAGACCTACCTAGAAAATGGCACCAAGGGATTTAATTGGGAAGAATACAGCAACAATGTGTGTAGGTGCTACCTTTTGCTGCCATCATTTTCTCTGTCTATATTAACTGTAATATTTATTGGACTACCCCATGAATACTTCGATTAAGGCCAACAGTTACTGTACTTTGAATGGCAAGTACGCATCTTGACGTCTACTTGCTTATCTTTTCCTTAACAAGCTATATTTGCATAATGTCTTCTTACCATTGTTAAAATTCCTTTGATGTTCCATTAGTCTTAATCCCTTTAAACATACTAACTATGGGTATAATATTACTTTTATAATCATTGTTCCTTCGGTTTGGCAAAGTGTATGTGTTTATTAAAAATGGTTTAAACTAAATAATCCCTTTATAAATGTTTTTTGGGATGGCTTTATACTTGGGATTTCTAGACTGGTTTAAAAGGTAAATGCCAGAGCACATTTTAATTGGCATTAGAAAATGAAGTTACAAATCACCTGTCAGAATAGTGCTTGGTATTTACAGGCTGGTAACGGGATAATTCAGCCATAGATGATCATAGACATGTGCCCTTTCCAATCACACTTGCTTTATGAAATGGCAAAGGCTCCAAATAATTCTTGACACTGAGGTGTCTGAAAAGCTAGCACTTTTTTAATTTATTTGGTGTGATTTTAAATCCTTTTAATAGCACATGTTTTCCAGGCAAATTATGTGAAAATAAAATGCTAAGAAAAATCAAGGATAAAATATACAGCCAGCTCCAAGCAATACTCAGAGGATACCGTTCCTCCATTCTCCAATTCCATCCAATTAAATTTGCAGATTGTATCTAATCTCTAGGGCAGGGGTGTCAAACTCAATTTCATTGAGGGCCGCATCAGCATTGCGGTTGCCGTCAGGGGGCCGGGTGGGTGTGGTCAGGGTGGGCATGGCCTACTGGGTGGGTGTGGCTGGAGTGTGTGTGGCCTACTGGGTGGGCATGGCCAGCTATACATCATTCATGTCAAGGGTGCCTTTGGGGGCCTGGGCAGAAGTGGGGCAGATCTGAGGCAGAAGGAGATGGGACCGGGGCAAGTGTCAAGACATGGTCCACTGGAGGAGCCTCACTGTTCCTCTCAGGCCATGCGGGGGGGTGGGGGGGTGGATGGTGGCATGGAGGTCAAATGCCCAGCCCAGTCCTCAAACACCCAGGGCACTAAGCCCAGCCCCACTTCCCCAAGGGGGTGTCCAGCTGCACTTATTCCTCAAGGTTGCTGCTGCTGTGCTTGCTCTCCTTAGCCAGGTTGCTCATGATGGGTACGAGGGCAAAATCAAGAGGGAGTCCCACTCCCTCTCCATGTGAGGAGACCTGGCTTTGTATCCAAAGGTTTCTTAGCAATAGGATGGGAGACACCCCAGGATAGTCTAGGAAGAGGGCGATGTGGCAGGGGCTGGTCCCTCGCTGTTTCCAGACGGCCTTGTGGAGCTAAGACTGAATGTGTTTCAGCATAGATGGCCACCACAAAATTGTACATTGGCTCCCAGCCGGCCTGGGCCAGGGCCAAGGCAGTGGGGGCCGTTCCCTCACTGTTTCCAGGATGGGTTCGCGGGCCACATGAAACCAGTTCATGAGCCGGATCCAGCCCCCGGGCCTTGTGTTTGACATGTCTAATTCCTAAAATGTACAAGAAGAAGAAAAAAGATCTTCAGGTGGCATCCTTTCTAATATTCCAGTTTAAGAAGCTTTACATCAAAAGTGTACAGTATTTGGTCTAAATGTCTGTGTTCTTTCTCATTATGCTTATTCTTACCTGCTTTTCTTTATCTCCTCCAGCAAATTTTTACACAATACCTGGGTTTCTTGATCCATTGTTATGTGGTAATAGTTCTGATGCAGGGTAAGTTTTCAGCTCAGTTGAGCTTTCTTTGCTCTTCCCCACAGCCAGTCTTTCTTCACTAATGGGAAAATAAAAGTCAGCATACATAGATTAATCCATATATAGACTTACATGGAATTATTTATAAAGCAATTTGTCTACCTAGTGCTGAGAGACCTTAGGCTGTTTGAAAAATTAACCTCTTTTTTAAATGGGAAGCTTATTAATAATAAACTATCTGAGACCCGTGGTGGCACAGTGGTTAGAATGCAGTCTCATTGAGTCAAGATTGACTCAGCCTTCCATCCTTCCCAGGTCACTAAAATGAGGACCCACATTGTTGGGGACAATACGCTGACTCTGTAAACCACTTAGAGAGGGCTGTAAAGCACTGTGAAGCGGTATATAAGTCTAAGTGCTACTGCTATTGCTATCTGTCACCATTAGCTTTGTAAGGCATGAACTCCACTTTGCTAAAATACAGGATTGGGATTGGAATTGCACTTATTCTCTTCACCTACATTCATTTGTAATCTCATGTCTGAATAGGATGCTCACTCAATCTTAATTACTCATTGCCTCAAGTCAAAAGAAATGGAGTACGATAACTGTTGGTAACTACACTGTCATCTTACGTTGCAATCTTCCCAATTGCCAGACTTTGCTTAAATGGGGTGCTTTGCAAATTAGCTCTTTCTTGAATATTTGTGAAATATTGGTGCAGAGACGAGCACAATCCAATTGGTCTTTTATTTTGTTTTTTGTTCTAAAGTTGTATTTACTTGTTTCTCTGAAGTGGCCTATTGGCTTGGTACAGAAGGAATTAAGATTGCCATGACCAATGAGTATATAGTGCACATGTCAGCCTTTTGAAGTTGATCAGATCAGAATTCACAAGATGATTAAAGCTATAGGGTTGTGTTTTTTTGCATTAGACTAAAATAAACAGAATTTATTGCAGATTTTTTAATCCCACCTTTATTATTTTTATAGAAAACTCAGGGCAGCAAGTATACTTAATATTCCTTCCTCCTCCTATTTTCCCCTCAACAGCAACCCTGTGAGGTGAGAGAGTGTGAGTGGTCCAAGTCACCCAGATTATTTCCATCCTTAAGGCAGTTCCAGAATTCACAGTCTCCTAGTTTCTAACCTGGTGTCTTAACCATTAGGCCAAACTGGCTCCCTGTTGTAAGTCTGGTTGCGTTTTCCCTTCATTTGCTCTTATACTCTGGGGCAGGCATGTCAAACTGCCGGTCCGTGGGCCAGATACGTCACGCCGAAACTGTGTGCACCCCATTGCCAGCAGCAGGGAAAAAGTCACAATAAGTTGCGCAACATCACATGACATCACAAGTTTGACATGCCTGCTGCTCCAGGGAGTCAGGAGAAATGAGACTCTTCATATTTTCCCTGTTTCTGTTTTGCACATGCCACTATAATCTTCTATGAATAATTTCCCCAAGGTCATCTCTGTGGTTCCCTACAATATGATTTTTGCATATTTGCCTATAGAACATACAACCTTTTCTTATTTGATTAATTGCATTTGGGTTGAACACCGACATCTGGGACTTATCAAAAACAACCCAAGTGGGGGAGGCTGTCCTAGATGAAAAAAATCATTCTAGTAATGTTGAGTCATAAAAATAATGTTGATATTACCAATGATATTTGGTAACATCAATCAGTTTAGCACAAAACCGATAGTCGAAAGAGAAACTGTGAAAATGACTATGGTTACTCTTTGCCTTTGGAGTTGGATATTTTCTACTCTCCTAAATCTGAAGTATCTCCTTCCATCTTGTCTGCAGCCAATGCCCAGAAGGATACACGTGTATGAAAGCAGGGAGGAATCCAAACTATGGCTATACCAGTTTTGATACTTTTAGTTGGGCCTTCCTGGCCTTATTTCGCCTCATGACTCAGGACTTTTGGGAAAACTTGTATCAGTTAGTAAGTATGTCTATCCATGATTTCTTGCCTTAAACAGGGATGGGCAGTGATTTGATGGCTGGAGCTGAGTGTCCAGAGTCTGCAAAGGTTTGATTTATAATGTAAAGAAGGTGGGAGCCAGAACTGTTTTTTCTCTATTGCAGGAGGGAAGAACTTTCAGAATTTTTCTTGGCTCTGTTTTGGGATTTGGCTAGATATAAATCCAAGGCTTGCAGTCTAACTTCAGAGATTCTTCTCTCAAAATGGCAAGAAACTGGCCATTTTTCCAGCAAGAAAAGCTCCTTGGTTCACAATCAGGGTTTTAGGGGTTTACACACCTCTGCCCTGCTTTACCCTGCCCTGCCCTATGTATCACTTACAATCTGAAGAATGCAAAGCAATTGTACGTCATGCTTATGGGTGCTTGACAAAAGGAACTTCTGATGTTAGAAACATTAACATTAAATGGTATTAGCCAGGTGTTAGTGAAGAGGACACTTGCTGTTATTGGCAACAAAATAATGTTCGTATTAGATCGATTGTGATGGTGGTGACTTGAATTAGCTGCTGCAAAACTTCAGCTCTGGTGGAGAGAGGTCTAGAGACATATACAGTATGAATGCTTCATTCTTGAAAAGATTATCAGTTCTGGTGGGTAGAGATCATGAATGGTTTTTCCAACAGAAAGTTTGGTGAGAAATAAAACTCCTGGTTAGTCTCTTATTGAGCCAGGGCAGCAGAATGCATTAGAGAAGGAGCAGGATATATTTAAAACTGAAATGCAAGATCTTATAAGTCACTTGTAGACAAAGCAAAACATTAATTCCTTGTACCAGGAATACTAGGGATATCTGTGCAATGAGGAAGAAGCAGTGCACCATAAATTCTTCTTTTACTTGGTGGTGCGGTCAGGAAATCTTACAATTACCCTCCCTTCTTTACAGACATTGCGAGCAGCAGGAAAAACCTACATGATCTTTTTTGTCCTCGTTATTTTTGTTGGATCATTCTACTTGGTGAACTTGATTTTGGCTGTAGTGGCTATGGCCTATGAAGAACAAAACCAGGCTACATTGGAAGAGGCAGAGCAGAAGGAAGCAGAATTCAAGGCCATGTTGGAACAACTGAAAAAGCAACAGGAGGAAGCCCAGGTTTGTTTCTTTCCTTCTTCTACCCCATTATTTAAAAAATGGTGTTAACTATGAATACCAAAATTTTACTTCCATCTAAAACCTATGCAAATATTCTGAACCATTTAATTCCACCCATTATTTCATAATGGTGTTACTTGTTATTTCTTGTCCCTAATCCCAATAATATAGAAAGTTTCCTCTACAGGTAGTCCTCAACTTACAACCACAATTGAGCCCAAAATTTCTGTTGCTAAGTGAGACATTTGTTAAGTGAGTTTTGCCCCATTTTACAATCTTTCTTGCCACAGTTGTTATGTGAATCACTGCAGTTGTTAAGTTAGCAACACAGTTGTTAAGTGAATCTGGCTTCCCCATTGACTTTGCTTGTCAGAAAATCACAAAAGGTGATCACATGATTCTGGGACACTGTGACCGTCATAAATACATGCCAGCTGCCAAGCATCTGAATGTTTATCATGTGACCATGCAGTGGTCATAAGTGTGAAAAATAGTCATAAGGCACTTTTTTCAGTAGTGTTGTTACTTCGAATGATCACTAAACGAATTGTTGTAAGTTGAGGACTACCTGTAATCCTAATAATACAGAAAAGTGATGCTGAAGCATTATCCTTATCAATGCCAAATTGGAAGTTGAAGAAGTTCATAGTTGAAATCTGATAAAACACAGTGATGTTCACATGACATGCTGTGCAAAATTTGGTTAGGAATATGGCCTGAACCTAGACTGTGTCTGTGACTGAAATTAAGGCAAAAAGTCTTAACCGCCATTTGAATTATGGCCTGCAAAAGTAGACTATTTCTGTGATAGCATAGCTATTGCTCTGCTTTTCACAAGCTCCATCCTACTGATGGCACCATACTAAGGAACTGCTGGAAATTCCTAAGGAAAAAGTTAGAATAGTTACTAGGCACCTCCATGAGGATTTTAGGAAATCTGCCCAGAGACACAGAAGACCCCACCAAAAGTTAAGGTGTATTGTGAGGTAAATGTCTTCAACTAATCAAAACCACTGATGTAATCTGTAAGGCATATACACCTGTTGTGAGGGCATGTAGGGGCCATTTGCTTTGTCATTCTAGTCCAATGATGGCGAACCTATGACACATGTGTCAAAGGTGACATACCTTAACATTTCGAGTGACATAGCAGTGTTCGTCAACACCCAACAACTATTCTTAAAAAGAATAAGATGTAATTTTGTGCAGCCTCCAGACTCTTTAGAAAGGAATTTGTTTTACTTGTGTTTTATTTTTGTAATTACTTGACATTTCTTTATACATAGCACGCATGACTAGACTGTATGGTTTAAAATAAATGAATGTATATGTTTCCCTTGTGTTTGTGTGCGACAGGCCAGCGGAATCAAGTTAGGGTTTTCCTAAATTTTTGATATACAGAACCCAAAGTTTGCCATTACTGCTCTGGTCCCAAGTGTGAGCTCCACAGAATAGAACTAATGTTTGAATATGTTCCCACTCACATTTGTGTGATTATTAGCTAACTCACACCAGTGAAACAAACCATCCGACTTTGGGCTGGGCCAATACTTCAGGGCTTGTAGAAGATCTAGACTTTATCTGAAAAGCCTCTGACTCTGATCAAGCCACCATACTCCTGTATTCTTGTTATGAAGGAATGGTTATCCACAGATCACATGGCATATTACTTGGTTGGCATATTAGTCAGAAGGGGAGGTGACGTAAAATTGCTGTCAACTAAATAATCTGTGATGTGTCCTATATAGAAGTTAGTATTACGTGTGAACAGACACAAGATTTTCAAGACTGGAAAGTGTTTTCTCCCAAGTTCAGATAGGCCTATTTGCATTAGATAAATCCTTGTGAATTTTGTCAGTTGTGAGATTATCTCAAATGGCCTCCTTGTGGCTAGACTGGGTAGGCCTATCCCTGAGAAAAAATATGGAGGGTGGCTTCTACCTTGCAGAAAAGTTTTTTCTCTCTCTCTTTTACAGAAATTCCTTTTCACACATAATCCATGCCTGGTGACCTCATTATAATGTCAGCATTATAATGCATAGTGATAGGAGCATTATTTGATAGGAGCATTATATGGCTCAAAAACTGGAAAGAGACATGATTTTTGCTGATCTACTGAATATACCATGTATCTACCAGCAGATTCACTCTCCTGAATGCTACTCCTTGCTTGATCCTGTGTTAGTTGATCACTTTACTGACCTTTAGAAATTCATATTTTAACCTCTCGAAATTTCTCTTTTCCCGAAGGCTGCAGCCATGGCTACCTCAGCAGGGACCGTGTCTGAAGATGCTGGAGAAGAAGACGGTGGAGGAAGGATGTCCCACACCTCATCCGAGTTCTCCAAGCTCAGCTCTAAGAGTGCCAAAGAGAGACGAAACAGAAGGAAAAAGCAAAAGCAAAAGGAGCTCTCGGAAGGAGAGGAGAAGGGAGATCTTGAGAAAGTATTCAAGTCAGAATCAGAAGATGGAATGAGGAGGAAGGTTTTCCGCTTGCCGGACAACAGGCTTGGTCGGAAACTCTCCATTATGAACCAGGTAAAATCTCAGTTCCATAAACAAAATTTCCAAATTTATATTGTGCCGAGGCTGTGTGAGAGAAGGATGGATATCCACCTTTTCAGATAGCTGTGCAACATGTTCCCTTTTTATAATCAGTGTTTTAATTTGACTCAGTGCATGCAGCAGTCTTTGATACAATGAAGGCCTTGCTTCTGTTCCTTCTCCACCTTGCTTAAGCTTCACAGCTACTACAGGTAGTCCTCGACTTACATTTAGTGACTGTTCAGTTACAATGGCACTGAAAAAAGTGACTTAAGACCATTTTTCACACTTATGACCATTGAAGCATCCCCATAGTCATGTGATCAAAATTCAGACAACTGCTTGCCAACTGACTCATATTTATGAAGGTTGCAGTGTCCTGGGGTCATGTCATCATCTTTTGCGACCTTCTAACAGGCAAGGTCAATGGGGAAGCCAGATTCACTTAACAATCACTTTACCAACTTAACAATTGCAGTGATTCACTTAACAACTGTGGCAACAAAGGTTGTAAAATTGGGCAAAAATCACTTGACAAGTCTCACCTAACAACAGGAAATTTGAGCTCAATTGTGGTCATAAATCGAGGACTACCTTTAATCTGCCAAGTCCAAGGAGTAAATGGGACTACCAAGCTACAACAAGAGAAGTGGAGTGTAAATTATGTATTTGATTTGAAATAACTGCCCAATTGCTTGACAACAGACCTCTAGTACATTTGTGAGGTATTTTCATGAAGAATTTGTTTCCTTTCCAGCTTTTTTTTTAATCCAGGATGTCATTTCCTTCAGTAGTGATACTTTATGGATTCTTGCCTCTGTTGCCCAATTCCAATTTTGGCTTCTTCTTTGTTTTCCCTTTCAGTCACTGCTTAGCATTCCAGGATCCCCATATCTCTCTCGACACAACAGCAAAAGCAGCCTTTTCAGCTTCAAGAGAGGGTTCCGGGATCCTGGGTCAGAGAATGAATTTGCCGATGACGAGCACAGCACAATGGAAGAGAGCGAGGGCAGGAGGGATTCACTCTTCATCCCAATCCGAGGCTATGATAGGAAAAGTAGCTACAGTGGTTACAGTGGTTATAGCCAAGGAAGCCGGTCATCACGCATTTTCCCCAGCATTCGTCGGAACGTGAAGCGGAATAGCACTGTGGATTGTAATGGTGTGGTCTCCCTGATTGGTGGCCCAAATTCCAACATTCCCAGCGGGCGTCTTCTGCCTGAGGTGAAAATAGATAAGGCAGCTACTGATGACAATGTAAGGAAGTCAGTGAGTAGACAGTCTAGGCATGGCGGTCTGCCCTTCTTTCTGCATTCCTGTATGCCGCCAAATGGATCCCTGATGGAATGACTAGAAATTGGTTTGACATATGATCATCTGAACCCTCTTTTTAAATTATTCTGCTTTTAATCCTTATTTTTCCTTCTACCTATTCCCATGTTCTTCTTCCTCTTCCTTCAGATTTCTAAGAAAATAATGGCTTGGAATATTTTTTTTTAAAAAAAGAATATAATACTGATAAATGTGCTATTTGTTACATCAAAAAAGTTAAATTATCTGAAAATTACCTAGAAAAACATCTGGGTAGGAATGAGGTAGAGGAGATATTTTTAAATCCCACATGTATAAATAGAATTAATTCTGTGTAATATTTTCCTCACAGATTATTTCTTTCCTTTTTTGAGAAACTTTAGTTTATAGTTTAAAAAGCAAGATGATTGAAATAAAATGTAATAAAACTTCCCTTCACTGCTCTGTAATCTATAAATAATGGCATTATTTCAAAATTTTCAGGGTATTGAGAAAAAAAGATGATTTTCTCATAGTGAAAACAAAGAGACTGCAGGTTGCTCTTCACTCATAATATGTTAGGCTGAATCCCAGTAAGATCCAATCCGGTTTAATTCTTTATTGGTTTTCACCTAATGGACAGAATCTTGGCAAACTAAAGTTCTAACCTTCTATCCTACTAGCTATAACTTGAGAGATTCTAGGGTGGGGCTACCCTGAACCTCTTCCCCCTTCCATCTTGGAACTATACAGTCTCTTAATCTGGGACAGCTCTGAGTTTGCAAAATACTCCTCCTCTGCTGCTGCACAGGGGCACATTCCATCACATAATAGTAGCTCTTGTAATTTGGAACACTGTAGAATCTCCTCTAAAAGATGATCAGTATAGCTTTTTCTAGGGCACAGAAAGCTTTGCCTAAAATAGCTGGTTTAAAGAGAAAAAAATGCAGAATTCTCCATTTAAAAAAAACACCCTCTTATTTATTATTTATTCATTCTTAATTAAAAACACACATTCCTTCATGAATAGAAAGAATAAGAATTCAGAACATATTAATATTAACAAAGGTGGAATGGGGAAAATATTAGGAGATTTATTTAATGTATGTTTCTGCTACAGTCATGAAATTATAACCCATTGACATATATGTTTAAAAATAAACAAAGAGTCAACGAGAGGTAAAAGATCAGATATACTGTATCCATCACCGTCACAAAGCAAACCTTAATGATATAAACTTTTAATACAAATTTATAGGGTTATTATCCAGATGCAATTTAGGCTGACAAAAGCACATGAGTCAGGAGTCCCAACTTGGACTAGAAAAGTGAAAGAAGGAGATTTATTTTGTCTCCTAAGACAACTTTTCCAAACAAGATCCTTTCTTACATTCTTAAAGCTGCATTTTTCCCCAATTCCAATTTATAGTAATACAGCTACTTTTCTATTAAAGTGAAAATTTCACCAGTGGCAGAAGAAACACTAAGAAAACCTTCTTTTGTCTTTGGATAAGGTACATAACGTCGGTCTTGCTTCTTGTCTGTGAACTCCAAGCTCTTTTTTCCCAAAACACAAAAAAGTGAAATCCCAAACATCTTTAATTCCTGCAAGCAAAATTAAACCATTTCTCCCTGAGAATGTTTGAAGCCTTTCCTAATTAATTTCAGTTTAGTCCCCACCCTTTTCCCTAGTTAGCATGTTAGTATACTGTGTTGTTCTAGAATTTATTTCTCTAACAGCATGCAAAAATTACAAGTTGCTAACAACAGCATGATGCATGGAGAAACATTATGAGATATATTGCTATGTTACAAACCAGTTTCAACTGATATTTTCCTTGCACAGGGACTTCCCAAGCAGTGCTTTTGTTCAACTAATCACTACATATGCAAAACCATTTAGGGAATATTCACTATTCACCAGATAAATAGTGGATTCCAAATACCAACATATATAGTTCATAAGCAGCAGATAATGAATTTGTTTGTCCTAAAGCTATAGCGAATCAAATTATTTGTAATACAATATAGTTGTGTTTGTCTCTAATTACAGAGAAACATGGAAGGAACAGGTCGAAATTAAATTGCTACTAGAATCAACCGTAGACAAACACAAACAATATAATCTCTCTATGTTTGCATTTATGCCTATTTAATTTTCTTTAATTTCATAGATACAAAACTGCACTCTAAATGATGATCTAGTGATGTTTAGGATTAAGCTAGGTATGTACAATTTGAAAAATTCTTCTAATATTTTTTTTGTTACAGCTGAGTCTGAATTTGACTAAAACTAAAAAGGAAGATTTTTTAACTTTTCCTCATGGATAATTTTTATGAACCAAGTTTTCCCATTAATTGCTTTTATTCTTGCAGGGGAAAAGATTTCCCTGCAGCAAGAAAAGAAACAGGAGGATAATTTTGACAGTGGAAGTCCCATCTGCTATATAATCCAGATCTGATAGAGGAGTAGAAAACAAATTATCTCTTTTCAGTCAAAAGCCTATTTAAAGAAAAACATTTTAAAGAACATTAATGGATTTTGCAGGCAACCACAGAAGTAGAGATTAAGAAGAAAGCCACTGGGTCACTTCTGGTGTCAATGGACCAACTGAATGCTTCATATGGAAGAAAGGATCGAACCAATAGTATAATGACAGTCATAACAAATACTCTTGTAGAAGGTATGTGTAATAGGAATATATCCATTTCAACAAGTTCATAAGGTCACTACATTTTCAAAGATTATTTCCTTTTCTGTTACTTAATCAACCAGAGCAAAACATCATGAAAAATACATGAATGCTAAAACTATGCAGGTCTTACGAAGTTACGAAGTTTAACTGACATTCAAGCCTCAGTTTATATATTTTTTTATTTATCAGGCATATGTATTTTGTGCCCCATTTTTAACATGATGTTTTGCCTTTTTTTAATATCCAAAAAGAATAAATCTACAGATCTGAATTAGAGGTAGCCAGTGCTTTTTTTGTAAAAGAAAAAGGTGCCGGAATTCACACGTCATACAACCTGCCTTGCCTACCCTACAAGGTTCCATGCAAAAAAGGTGCCGGAACTTCGTTCTGAGTGTTCTATGACAAAAAAAGCCCTGGAGGTAGCAGAGCCAACAAATTAAGAATGACTCAGTTCTGGCATTAAGTTTCTTTGAGTAATTTGAATTTTGAATAAACTATGTATTCATTAATGTTAACTTCTTTCTCATTTTGTTGTGGTGATACAGAACTGGAAGAATCCCAAAGAAAATGTCCCCCTTGCTGGTACAAATTTGCTAATACCTTCCTCATTTGGGAGTGCCACCCACACTGGGTGAAGTTAAAAGAGATTGTCAACCTGATTGTCATGGATCCTTTTGTGGATTTAGCCATTACTATCTGTATTGTTCTAAATACTCTTTTCATGGCAATGGAACATCATCCCATGACCCCACAATTTGAGCATGTCTTGGCTGTAGGAAACCTGGTAAGTAGTTTTTGCATTAAAAGTTTCCCAGTGGCGGGTGGAATTATTAAGAACAGTATTTATTTACTAGATTTTATTACGTTTATTACTTTATAAGTAATTAAAGGTGGCAAATATACTAATACTCCTTCCAAACCCCTATTTTCCCCACAACAACAACCATGTGAGAGTAACTGGTCCAATCTGGCTTTCATGCCTAAAATGGGATTGCTCTTCTGGTTTCTAGGCCAACACCTTCACCACTACCACCACAAATCCAGGATATCTGATTAGTATTTTGTAATTGTAGAAGAGTGGTTGAATTATTCACAACCTCTTCATCAGACTGAAGAGAGCTGTTGAACTTTGTTAGACAAATTCAGAAAATTAAGGGGCATGTGATTCTACAAAAATCATTTCATACTATTGCCCACAGGGCTATTTTTGGACCATCACAGGTTTAAATGAGATCATTGTGTGATTTTTAAATACTCATCAAATCAGATAGAGATAGGCCAGGATTGTAGTTATTTTATTTTTTTAATATACGAGATGAACAAGGGATTTCTTCCAGCTTGTTTTGCCATTAAGAAGCACATTTATAGCAAAATCATTTACAGCTTTTTTGGTGGAGAAGGTCCGTCCTGTTTCTGGAATAACCGTACATGATTTTTTTTAAAAAAAAATCAATCTCCCCAATATTGCTGTTTATTTTGCTTTTATTTTCATTATTTTATTTTACTTTTGAGAGATAGTTGAATATCAGCTGTGCTTCTCTTCTTCATCCCTAAAACATCAAGTCAGCTCCCAGGAGAATACTTGGAAAATTTCCTCTACATTTCTTCCGGTGAAACAAGCATTCAAATTCTAGAAAAAAATAACTATTGTGTTATGAACCTGCAGCTAGGAATTTTTTTTTCTCTTCCCTTCACACTTCACAAACCTACATTAATTCAGTTTAAATGTTCTCTTTCTTTTCAGGTTTTTACTGGAATTTTTACAGCTGAAATGTTCCTGAAGCTCATAGCAATGGATCCCTACTACTATTTTCAAGAAGGGTGGAACATTTTTGATGGATTTATTGTCTCACTCAGTTTACTAGAACTGATGCTAGCAGATGTGGAAGGGCTTTCAGTGCTGCGATCTTTCCGATTGGTATTCCTTATTTATTTTACACATTGAACATTGGCTATAAATGTATCTTTATCTGGATATAAATATAAGAAATTGCTGTTGGGTTCCATGCAAATTACTACGTGCTAGCGATGCTTGAGAGTTTGAAATTTATTAAATGCTTTAATCCAGCCACAAAAAAAAGTTCCTGTGATTTCTGTCTATGGTTTATGTAACTATATTGCTCAATTTCAAATTTTCTATAGTTGAATGAAATAAATATGGTTGCTGTCAGTGGTGTCCTCTTTCCAACTGATGAAAAAGTCTTTTTCATCCAGTGGAATAATGAAGAAATACATAATTGTTATTATTCTCCCTAACCAGTTCAGGCCTTTAGGTAGTACAACTATGATACTGAAGATTCCCCAAACTATGTGTCTTCATCATTTACATCAGTGTATCTGATCTTTCTCAAATAGCGCCTATGAGGATGATCTGAGGGCCACTATAAATATTCATGCAATTGAAACTAATAGGAGTGTCCATCAGAGAAAATTCTATCATTATGCAGAGAATAGGAGCAGAAAAGTAAAGTGAAGTGAAAAGAAACAATGTGGTGAAAAACCAGATTGTCGCTTGAGTGTTATTGTTATATTTATTAGCATTATGTACATTTCAGAAGGATAATTAAAAAGAATATTGTTTATTAAAATGAGGTAAATTAATTGACAGGGGAAAAAACCTTTACAGCCTGTTAAAATTGCTTTTATAATATTATATGGTAATATGTAATATATAGAAGTATATTCCTGGAAGAGTAAAAATATTTCCAGGCCTTAGTCAAATGGATCTCAAGACTGGATTAAAGAATATTCCCAAACTGCAATTATGTTTTCATGTCTGGCACGATGTACAGTGATAATGACTGATTGAAAGGCTTCATGATGAGCCTTTCCAGCTGAAAATTCATAGTTATAATTCTTTATCTCTAGAGATGTCCTGTCCATTGTTTAATTAATGACAATCAGTTATCCTCTCTTGAAACTGATCCTCTATTTCTATAAGTATTGTTTTATTGTGTCATTTCCCCCCCCCCCCGGCTTTTATTAAGTATGTGTGTTTTCTCCTTCATCTTGCAGCTGAGAGTCTTCAAGCTGGCAAAATCCTGGCCAACTCTGAACATGCTGATAAAAATCATTGGTAATTCAGTGGGTGCCTTGGGGAACCTGACCTTGGTGCTGGCCATCATTGTTTTCATATTTGCTGTAGTGGGGATGCAGCTTTTTGGCAAGAACTACAAGGAATGTGTCTGCAAAATCAATCCTGATTGTACTCTTCCACGATGGCATATGCATGACTTCTTCCACTCTTTTCTTATCGTCTTCCGTGTACTATGTGGAGAATGGATTGAAACTATGTGGGACTGTATGGAAGTGGCAGGACAGGCAATGTGCCTTATTGTCTTCATGATGGTGATGGTCATTGGAAATCTGGTGGTCAGTAAATATCTATGGTTCTTTTTAAGTGGGAAGTGAATGGATATCTTGTAATAATCCTATTTGTTGTTAAAGGTATATGTCTAGGGGTCCTATAAAATGGTACTGAACTACTCATGTAGGTATTCATTTCTCAAAACTAGCATTATTCTGGGATATTGTGAGAAATTTAAATTACAGCTCCCAGATTAAACCACTTTAAAAAAAAGCTTCTAAAGAAGGCATCAGAAGAGAAAACCTAATACGATACTCGAGTCCTTACTGCCCATGAATGCTAAATCCAATGCTGAATCTGGGTAATAATGGACTTAGCAATGTTGCCCCAATATATGTGTTTATGTGTGTGATATTACTTAATAAAATGGTATGGAATGCATGACATAAGGGCAGGGGAAAAAAACTTGTATTATTTATGTCAAGCAGAATGCTTCTGCCATAACAATGGTCCCACAGTGATTCATATTTTAAAAATATGAATATTGAAAAGTTCCAACTTTTCAAACTGCATACAACTTTTAAAATGTTCATGTCTTTTTTAAAAAATGAACATTTTATTACTTCCCCTCCAAGTTGTACAAATTTGTTCCTATATTAAATATTTTAATTAAGCCAGCCCATTCACAAACAATGTGCAAGCTTTCACATTATCCAGAACTATTTTTCAGAAAAGATGACAAATAAAGTATTGGGTGTTGAAATCTAACTTTCACATAAAAATTCATTTTATCTTTCAATCACTTGTTTTTTTCTTTTCTCTTCAATTTGTTTTTGCCTTTTTTATTTTTTTACAAAAGCCACTTCAAGATGAGCCATACCCAAAATGACAGAAATGGGTACCATTGAGAATAAACTAATAAGTTTAGATTGACTGACTGATTAACTATTATGTTCTATCAAGTAGTTGTTGATTCTTAGCAACCGTATAAATAGATTTTCTGTAGGATAATCTGTGCCCAATCTGGTTCTTCAGATCTTCTTATGCTGTATCCAATACTGCTGTAATCCAATCCTTTTTCCTTGCTGCTTGTTGTTCTCTTTTTCTTTTTCCTTCCACTTTTCTCAGCATTTTAGATTTCACAAGACAGCTAGGTCTTTGTGCAATGTATCCAAAATATAATTCAAGTCTGGTCATTTGTACCCTAGAGAGAATTCTGGATTTATTTGTTCTATGATTCATTTGTGTATTTTATTGGCTATCCATGCTGCTATCAAGATTCTTTTCCAACAGTAAAGTTCCATAATGTTAAAATTATTTCTGCACTGCTTCTAATTTCAAATTTTCTATAGAATGTTACAGTAAAAAAACGTTGCCTGCACAATTCTGATTTTTGTGGCTAAAGACACATCAGAGCACCTAAGTATCTTTTTTCAAGACGTTCCTTGTTATTCCACCCATGTGGCATATTTCTTGACTGATTCCTTGACTGTGGTAAATGATCTTAAACAGCAGAAGATATTTGCCATCTTAGTATCTTCACTATCAAATATAAGGCTGGTTGCTGTGCTTCTTGACTTCTTTTCTTCTTTATTATTTAGTCTTAATCTTATTTTTGCACACTCTATTAAGACTCCTTTCTTGGGTACAGGTTATCTAGACTGGCCTCTTCCAGTCTATTGGCCAATATGTCATTCTCCAGATTTGCTGGTATAGTGTGGTCAAAATCTTTATTGATTGTTCATCTGTTGCTTGCCATATTTTTGTGGATACAATATCAACCCAGTATGATTGAAGTACTGGTCTATTAGAGGTTTTTGTAAGTACAGAATATCTTGGAAGTTGATTATTTATTCACTAGTATCCCATAGCATACTACCTCAAATTTGGGACCTCCTTCTAAATTTGGATATCATTTGGAAGACTTTCCTTATCTTTCTATGTGTGTTAAATTCTTCCCTTGAGATCTTGTATTTATTTATTTTGGCTTCTCTTCTTGATAATTTCCACTGTTTGTTCTGACATCCAGTTTCCTTTCTTCTGTTTCTTCATCTTTGGCAATCTGTGTTCACAGTCATCCTCAACAATCTGTTGGACTTCATTCCATAGTTCTCCTTATTCTGTATTAATGAGGTTCACGATTCTGATGTGATTGCTGATATTCTCCTTGAAAATTGTGAATAGATGTTCAAGATTATTTTGTGGATAATGGTTGACTTTCTTCTCCCAGTTTAGCTTGACTTTGAACTTGCACATGATAACTTGTTCCACAATCAGATCCTGGCCATGTTTTTACTGTTACAACTGAGCTTTTCAACCTCCTTGTACCAATAATATAAATTTTTGTTTATGTGATATCTGGTGATGACCATGTTCATAAGCATTTGTTTAAACGTTGTGATTCTCCTGCTTCATTTCTGTTTCCTAAGTCTTACAATCCAATTACATTTTCTTTCTTAATATTTCCAACTTTGGTAGTCCACTCTCTCATTTGCCTGATCTGTTGATTTCAGATTAAATTTGATCATAAAACACATTAACCATCTTATGCATCAGTGGTTGGAGCACAAACTTGGATAATCATCATATTAATGGGTTGTCTGAAGTCTATGTGGTATTATTCAGCAATGGACTGCATAGCCAAGTGCTGCCCATCCTGGGTATGAAATCAAAGCTGTTCCTTTTAAAAAAAATTGTGTCCTTAATAATAAACCATATTATTTTCTGACTGAAAGAGTCCAATTCTAGTCCACTTCAATTGGCTAATGCCTACATTTTAATGTGTAGACTGTTGATTTTATCGTTCATTATGTTGAGTTTACATGTTCAAGCTTACATTCTGTGGTCCCATTGTAAACATAATTAATCTCTGAAAGATCCTCAATTTTTTCCTCAGTAGAAGGTTGACTGCCATCTGAACTGAAAAGCCCATGCCCCAAAACTATATTTTCAATCATTTTATATTGTCTGTCTATTTCTATGGAGATTCTAAGTCATCCAGGTCATGGTTGTTCCAAAGGTGCTTGAAAAAGGTGCACCTTTTGGACATTGTCTCTCCATATGTTTTCTTGGTAAAAATAGAGGAGTGGTTTACCATTGCCTTCTTTTATGCAGTATGAATTTATGTCTTTGCCGTTGTCACAAAACTGATCATCTGCCTCACATCCTCGTACATCACTGCTATTCAATATAGAGTCCTGTTTGCTTTAGCTAGCAGCCACGATGATATTCAGCCTTAGGTTACCCTGCTGGATTGTATACTTTTGGAGTACACACCCAATGTTTCTTACTCAACCTTCCTAGGAACGCACACACAACTGTGATGAGGAAGATCTCTTCACTTGAGGAGATATGATTATGTACTATAGTTTAAAATGGGAAATGAAATAGCCTGCTTAATTCCCTATTAAATATGTTACATTTAAGAACGGTTCCAATGCTAATTTTTCAGTATTATTAGGAGAAACAAGCTGGATCACCCAACAGCTCAAATGCTGAATAGAATACATTTGGAGATCCTTCTGCAAACTGCATTGTATATCTGTGATAATCACCCTCTCTTCAATCATCCCAAAATTTGCTTTCTTTCTGCATGGCTTCTTGATATGCTTTTAACTAGCATCATTATCTTCCAGAATTGAAAATAGAAAAAAGCAACATGTATGAATTATAGCTGTGCCATGCTTCAGATTCAAAGGGAAGATTTTTCCTATTCTAGAAAAGAGTCAGTTGTTTCAAGGAGTTGCAGATAGATGCCATGTTTGTAATCCTGCACAATCAGAAGCATCTTTTTGCCCTTGAATTCAAAATGTTTCACAACCTTCCATATGTGCGTGCAAAAGTGTGGTGGTGGGGAGAACAAATTAATTAAAAATTTAGTCACATTCATCCTGTAACCAAAATGGAAATTCAGTATGAGAAAATATATACTTCCAAATGTTGGGTTTATGATGCAGTTGCTGTCTGAAATTCATAAGATTTTATGTGGCAACCAGACAGCTTCTATTAACCTGACAGGGGTATTTTTTACTACTGTATTTCTAATTATAAGAATGAATGAATACATAAATGAACGAGTGAATGAATGAAACACACGCAGAGACATATTATGTATATAGTGTGTGTGTGTGTGTGAATATGTAATTAAAAATGTATTGTACTATAGGAGTACATACACACACACATACACATGTGCACACATACCATACGTATGTGTGCCACAGAATTACAAAAAGAAAAAGGGAAAGAAGAATCAATAAGCAAATTCATTCTTACTTAGTTGTTATCAGAGAGGACCCTACTGGCAATTTGGTCCTAGCAAAGCTGTCTTACTTCTCTTACTATTGCCCCATGAAACAGTGCCTTTGTGGGAAAAATGCACCAATTGCTGGTTAAGAAGCATCATCCTGATCTGCCTTTTCTGCTCATTCAGGTGCTGAATCTGTTCTTGGCCTTGTTGCTGAGCTCTTTTAGTGCAGACAACCTTGCAGCCAGTGATGATGATGGCGAGATGAACAACTTGCAGATCTCTGTCATCCGGATAAAGAAGGGCATTGCTTGGACAAAGATTAAAGTGCATGAATTTGTGCAGACGCACTTCAAGCAGAGGGAGACAGATGAAGTTAAGCCACTGGATGAGCTGTATGATAAGAAAATGAACTGCATTGCTAACCACACAGGGGCAGATATCAATCGGGAGATTGATTATCAGAAGAATGGGAACGGCACCACCAGTGGCATTGGCAGCAGCGTAGAGAAGTACATCATTGATGAAGACCACATGTCATTCATCAACAACCCTCACCTCACTGTTCGTGTTCCCATTGCTGTGGGTGAGTCTGACTTTGAGAACCTCAACACAGAAGATTTCAGCAGTGACACTGACCCTGATGGCAGCAAAGAGGTATGACCCAATGCTCACTCAAACCATGTTGTCATGCCATCATTTTGGATAGCCATTTGTATTACAGGAGTAACAAAGGAGGACTTGTGACTAAAGAACAAAGCTTCACAATGAAGCAGAGTGATGTTTTGATCAGAGCACTAGGTTGTTGTGAAGCATATGGGGGTTGATAGCTATAGCACAGAGCCTTGCAATCAGCAAATGCCCATAAATTTGGTGCTGTTAGCCATATTTGGAAAAATGCATCTTAAAATATTGAAGTGTTTTGTACAGTATTGATATGTCACTCATAAGAACAAAAGGAAAGGCCAGCTGGAGCAAATCAAAGATACATTTGGGAAATGCAGAAACTGGTAGATAATTAAGTTCCTGTTTGCATCTTTTCCTGCCTACGATGTTCAGGTCAGAATCAGTTTCCTCAATCTGAAAACCAGTTGTTTTATAGGACAAGAAAATATTGTCGATCAACTGCAGTTAATATTAAGTGGTACACTGCTCCATAAAAATGAATGTTTTTATTAATTTGTTCAGGTTCAGCTAGGGCTTATTTTACCATTCCTCTCTTGGCTTTTCCTCTCAATTTTCTGAAGGCTAATCATTCTTGTTCCCTCAGTTCTTCTTTTACAATTTCATTTCGAGTTGCCAGATCATCCTTGTTTTGTTTTGTTTCTATAAAGAATCTCACCTGATGTTCCTGCTATCATTTTTATTCCAGAAGCTGGATGATACAAGCTCATCAGAGGGGAGCACCATAGATATAAAACCAGAGGCAGAAGAGGTACCTGTGGAAGCACCAGAAGAATACTTGGATCCTGACGCATGCTTCACTGAAGGTGATACTAAATACAGGGTATATATAAAAATCCTCAAGACAATGGGAAGAATTCATCCATCATTTTTCATTTCCTACAAAGTCAACAACATAATATCATAATACAATTTGGGGTTGTTGATAGACATTTACATGGCAGCTCATGCAACAATTCTCTTCTGCACGTGTTCTTAGGTGCAGATTCTGCTGTTTGCTCTAATTTTCTCGAGACAGTATAGGAATTTCAAGACAAACTTACCAAGACAAGCAACTGAAAAAGGGAAGGTGGTTGGGTTGTGGAAATGTACAAAAAACTGTTCAAAGGGTAACAGTCATAGGCAAGGAACTTTTTCTTCACTATGGCTTCTATATATTGAACATAGGGCTAAGTGGCAAGTTTATCACATGGTGGGGGGAAGGTACACCTTCTATGATAGACTTGGTGAAGAACAGCTTCCCAAAATGCCTGGCTGAAATATTTATCTGGTCAAGACTGAATATTGTATCATGACAGTTCTGGTGAGTATGCTTAGAGAACCTCAAAAATTGGAGCTTCTGGTAATTGTTGGTAATTGTTGGAGCAGAGGAACTGCACAAAATGACTGAGCTGTGAGTCCTTCTGGAATAAAGATCATGCACATTTGACAGTGTGTTTCTCACAATGTACTTGAGCTCTGAATGAACAGGACAAGGGTTTTGCATAGATGCATCACTCATATGGGTGATGTACGGAAACCACAACAGAGAATCAAATTTACATTTCTGTTCTTGGCCTTTCAATTTGGCTTATGTATTCCTTCTACCTTCAGTTGTTCAATGGCTGGAGGCCTGATTAATCCCATTTGGATGGAAGAGTGAATGTAATAAATCCAACCCTTATGCTTGCCTGGGCTACATTCAGTGAAGAACAATTTTCTTGGGCCTCATATAAAACATGTACTTTTATAATATAAAGTCACATAATAATGTTAAAAGTTTACAATCTTGTGAGGCCACATTACTAGCTGTCCAGGGCCATATGTGGCCATGGGCTGCAGATTGGAGACTCTTGTAATAAATGGAATGGAACCTGAAATTATACTAATATAAATTTTCACCAATCTCTAAAATGCCATTATGAAGAAGGTGCAAGGATGCCTTTTAGCCAAGTGATCTGAAACTCTTGATGCCTCTTATGTTTATAGCAATATTTTACCATATTATTTTATTGAATCACTAACTTGTTTCCTTTTGATGGCATAGCATTAGAGGTGTGAGATTTAGCTATAAGATTTGTACTCCATGTTAATTTTAATTGACAGCATTTTGGAATGAAGGAATAATGGGAAAATACCTTACAGCTGGATAACATATGACTTTTGGGGTTGTTTTCTGTAACAAAATTAATTACAAAGTTAATTCTACCTTTGCAGGCTGTGTTCAACGGTTCAAATGCTGTGAAGTCAGCATAGAAGAAGGACTGGGCAAGTCTTGGTGGAACTTAAGAAAGACATGTTTTCTCATTGTGGAACATAACTGGTTTGAAACCTTCATTATCTTCATGATCTTGCTCAGTAGTGGAGCTTTGGTGAGCAACATTTTATTTTGCTAGTCAAACTGAACAATATGTGAAATTCATGAATTAGGTGCAAATGCCTTCTCTTTTTTGGAAAAAAAATATTAGGTAGCAGCAGCCAGAGGTGCCATAAATGTATGATAGGAAATTATTCCTCCTTGGCATATTCACAATGAAACACCATCCCTTACTAAAGCTACTGCAGAAGGATTTTGTACTAGTATATTTGATGGATTTTTAGGATATCCCAGATATTTCAGCAGGATCTTACACTGATGTTGAGGGGGCCTTTAGTGAAAGATAGACTTGTTCTCTCCTTGAAGCAGTGTTTCATATTCATGACAAGGTCTGAGGTGCTTCATTTTGTCTCAGATGCATGGTATAAGTGTAATAAATAGCAAATGGCCGTTTGTGCATAGCCAGCGAAGCGTGAGAATTACACACTCTAAATCCCTATCTGAAAAAAACACAGTGTTCTTTCCTCTGCTAGTGCTGGTCTCTCCTTAAGTCTAGGCAGTGTGGAAACAAAGAAAAGAGCTGCTCACACATGTCAAATGGAACAATATGGTAATATTTGATTTTAGGAAGGGAAAAGGGTTGGTAATTGGGCTGCAAAGATGTGAACTTAGCTCCTTTGCCTCTTTATGCAGCCTTTGAGTTAATACAGTAGTCCTCAACTTGTGACAGATTTATGTTCATAAGTCAAGTCAACCACATAAGCGACCCAATTTTATAACAATTTTTTGTAAATGTCATTTACTGAATGGGAGGGGGTTGCCTTAAACCAGAAAAAATGTCACAAATTGCTGTCATGTGACCATAGGACAACACAACCAGTCATAAAGGCCAATCCATTGCCAAGCACCCAAAGTGCGGTCACAGGAGGACAGGTGACACAAGGTCAGAAATGTTTTATGAGTGGTAAGTCATCTCATTCAGGCTCATCGTGATTTTAAATGGTCATTAAGCAACTAGCTGTAAGTTGAGGACAACCCAGTTAAATGCTGAGATATCACAAATAAGTAGCAATAGCAATAACACTTAGACTTATATATCGCTTCATAGTGCTTTATAGCCCACTCTAAGCAGTTTACAGAGTCAACGTATTGCCCCCCACAACAATCTGGGCCCTCACTTTACCGACCTCAGAAGGGTGGAAGGCTGAGTCAACCTTGAGCCTGTCAGGATCGAACTCTTGGCAGTGAGCAGTGAGTTAGCCTGCAATACTGCATTCTAACCATTGCGCCGCCACGGTTCAATTACACGTGTAAACTGAGTTTAGGTACTACAGTTTCCTCCAGAAGTACCTATATTAAAACAAAACACTTTTGTAGCTCAGTAATGCCAAGACTAGGATATGATAACAATTACTGTTCTTTTGTTGCTTAGGCCTTTGAAGATATTTATATAGAACAGAGAAAGACAATACGCACTGTCTTGGAGTATGCTGATAAAGTCTTCACCTACATCTTTATCCTTGAAATGTTGTTGAAGTGGTGTGCCTATGGATTTGTGAAATTCTTCACGAATGCCTGGTGTTGGTTGGATTTCCTCATTGTAGCAGTAGGTATCTTTTTGCTTTTTTCAATGCACTGTTTTCCTAAAGATCTAAGATTGTACCTCTATCTAAATAAATAAGACCTAGCATTGTTACTCTTGTTTCTTTCTAAATTTTTTCTAAGGCAAAACATTCTGTTGTTTTCATTCTTGCTTGCCACACCCCAAAATGTTAATTGGTTGAGGAGGTTTCCCATTTCCCATATTTCACTTTCAGGTCCACTTTTTCACTGAGATTTGAATGGTGAATGAACTTCAGAAAATGCCACAGAGATAGTACAAAACACACAAAAACAAATAGAAGTGCAAAGCAAAACTTATTTCTATTACTCTATTAAGGTCCATGAATTCTCCTTCTATTAAAAATCTCAAACTAAGAAACGAATCAGTGAGTTGTACAAATGGACTGAAATAATGAGAACGCAATAGGGCTATCTTACTCATAAAATAAAGTACAAAAAATGAATTGGGAAAATTGAAAAATTCAAAATTAAACTTGACCAATCTTGGTCAAGAGTGAAAGACAGGCTTGCACCACTGCAAGAGTACAATGTTTGCTTCTGCTTAAGAGCTAAGATGTTTGGTAAAAATGCAGTCTCTTTCAATTCCAGTAGAGAAGGTTTAAGTGATTGCCTGTTCAGTTCTTCTCCCACCGTGTTTCTTTTAGTTTCTCTTGAACAATACGGCCTTTCCTTCAAAACCTTCACCAGTCATAAAGCACAGGATATGAGGGGGGCAAATTTTGAATAGTTATAAATATTAGATAAATAATATTCCAAAAGGCGCTTTATAGAACTTTTGTCCTTTTTTTGTCACAATTTACTCTTCAAAAGACTGGGATCCAAAAGGCAAACCGAACACATACTTGCACTCATGCATGTATCTTATATTTATATACCTAATTTTTACATGCTAATTTGATATACGGTATTTTGGGTCTCCAAGTATTTGTTTTCTTGAAGCAATGGGACTTTCCACTGACTGCCTCTCTTATTTATCAGCATGCTATTTTTGTGGAATAGAAGACCTGAAGGTGATGTAATATTTTTGATAGCGCCTTTATTTTCTGGGCCTTATTGGCGTATAGCGTTGTTATTGCTGCTGTTTAAATGAAATTTACAAAAGAGTGCATTAAATGTTTTTAAATTTTGAACAGAAGCAAAATGAAGTTGACCTGGATCTTTTAAAACAAAAGTCCACCCTACTCTTAGATAAAAAGGCATTAGAGGTCTGCACGATTTGACACTGCATTATTAATGGGAAATACTGTGATCAATGATATTTCTGAGATCTGGGGACCATTTTCTGTTCTTGTTCTCTTCAGATTTCAAAAGACATTGAGTATCTTTGTGTGTTTGTTTCCCCACATACATCTTCTATATACAGTAGTTTGTCACTACTGTACTGCCCTGTACTGCTTGACTTTTTGTTTCATTCTTTAGAAAAATGTGATTGCTGCTAGTTCAATATCAAAATATCAAATATATATTTGAATTTTTCATCTGAAAACTAACATTTTATCCCTGTATAAATAAGCAATATGTTTCTAATTAGTCTAGAGTTGCGTTTGAAGGTTCAGAGAAATATACCGTATTTTCTGGCGTATAAGACGACTTTTTAGCCCATGAAAATCTTCTCAAAAGTCAGGGGTCGTCTTATACGCCGGGTGCTGAAACTTTAGGGACAGGGCTGGCTGGAAAACCTGGAGCGGATCTCCCATTTGGTCTGCGCAGGGAAAGCGGGACCAATTGGAGAAGAAGCTGCAGTCTGTGATTTTTTACAGGCTGGGGTCTGGGTGTCTTTCCTTCTAAAGTTGAAGAGCAGCCGCAGTCTATCCCAACTTGAAAGGCAGGTGGGGAATTCAGCAGCCAGAGCAGCTGCTTAGCTCTAAGGACACATTTGACTCAGGAACTGGGCGGGCTGGCTGGAAAACCTGGAGCGGATCTCCCATTTGGTCTGCGCAGGGAAAGCTTTAGAATGAATTAGGAAAAGTTTAATCCACTTGCACTGTTTTATGTTTACATGTTTGATGACAAACAGCCTTATGTTTATAAGTGACAGTTTTCCTACTAAGTACCTGCATAAGCATTTGAATTAAAATTACCATATTAAAATCAAATCTGATGTTTTTTAATTTTTATTTGGTGTGCGTTGGAAGAGGGGTAGTCTTATATGGCGAGTATAGCCCAAAGCCTATAATTTAACAGGAAATGTAGGGGGTCGTCTTATACGCCCAGTCGTCTTATACGCCGGAAAATACAGTATTCTAGATCTTTTTTAAAAAATGATAATAATAATGTTCGATGTCTGTTTGTGTTGAGAAAGAATCATCTCCTTAACTTTCATTCCCCTAGTGTATTTTTTTTTCTATAAGGGGACCTTTAAACTCCAAAATTTAGATTTTTATAAAAAATTTCCTTTTCATTCCTATATTACTTATCTATAAATGCAAACCATAAATGCAATGCAAGATCATGCTAATTCCTGTCAATCAATATTGTGCTAAAATAGAGAATCAGGCACGTTGAACACAGTGGAACTTTCTGTTGAGTAAACATACATAGTTTTGTTCTTTTAGACAAGATGTTGGTGTTTACCCCTAATTTTGAATGAATAGTATTTCCAGAATACAATATCTATATTCACTCCAATACCTGTTCCTCATTAATAGTTACTATTTACCTATAACTGCTAATATTCAGAGTGATTTCTGTAGAGGAGGCAAAGAAGTCAAAATATGGTCATGACCACATGATTGAAACCTCACCCTCTTGCACATGTGTCAGTGTGTCTCACACGCAAAAAAAGCACTGGGGTTTGAGCATGCAATCAGGGCCATCATTCTGAGAAAAAAAAGACATTACCTCACTTATTCAAGTTCCTGCAACTCATAAAACATCCACATCATGTTGTTTCAGAGTGTTGGAGATGTGTGAAAAACATCCAGTCACTTTAATGAATTTCAGAGAGCAACTGAGACGGAAACAGCTTCTTGTAAAACAGCATTGCCCAGTTAGCCTCCTTCAAGAAATAGGAGAAGCTTCTTCCTCCTGAGATCTATAATTGCTGAGACAGGAGACACTGTCACTTATAGGACCCTATAAAAGAGACTATCCTAGAAAATAAAATAACAAAAATCATCAATTTCTCGTTGCTTAAGAGAGCACTTCTGCTCCAAACCCCTAGCATTCATGCAAAATTGGCTAAAAGACAAGTTTTCAAAGTCTGAAAGTCAGTTCCATCTGACAGATTCCAGTGGAAGTGATTAGGCACATCTATTATTCTTTCTTTGAAATCAATGAAATTTAAAATTCAATCATATTCATGTCTGCTAAGAAGTAAGCTTTATTGTGTTCACTGGCTCATATTTGGGGGGGGGGGTAATTGTATCATATTAAAGGAATATTTTCCATACTTAAAATTGTTTATTAAGATATTTTATCTTTCAGTGCTTTTGCATGGATGGACAAAATATTGTTGAAGTACAATTGTGAATTGTCTGGCATTTTAAAAATAGAATTACATTTTTAAAATTAGATATTTTACCATTTTTATCCCAACACTGATACATTTTCAAATACATTTCTGGTTTCATTGATTGTAAGCTTATGTCTCTGTAAGTTTACAATCTCATTTTTTATTTATTGACTTATTTCCACTTTTCAATTATTAGATCCTCAAAATTTCTTTTAATCACCTTCCCTTTAGTTCAGGTATTCTAGTGCTCCTTGATCAACTTACAGAGTCCATCTATCATGTTTTTAACCAATACAAAATAGATAACCTATTGGGCCAGGGAAACATTTGGCATTTTGAAAACATGCAATGGAAATAATGACAAAATAGTTGTCGTAGGAGTTTTGCTTATTCAAAAATGGCTTCATGTTGGACATGGCAATCGGAAATCCACTTGGAGAAGATTAAGGTGAACAACAATGAAACGATCTGAAGACAGACCCATGCTGCCTACCTCATAATTATTTATTTTTTCACATTTGTGCTTTGCCACTATCCTACACAGACTTTCTGGGGCTCACAGAATAAAAGAAAAATAGCAATAACATTGAAAATGTCATAACATAAAACCAGAAGTCAAAACAGACAAACCTAAACTCTGAAGAACATTTGGTCAGTCCCCCAATGCACTCTGGACCTGAAATGCTTCTGGAAGGGAATCAAGATTGGGGCCTTGTGGAAGCCATTCCAGAAGGCCAACCCTTCAATGGACTGATCTCCCCAAATGAGATACAATCAGTTGTCTATGGAGATTCTCAATAATCCAGATAATCATTGTCCCAAATATGCTTTTCAAAAGGCAACTGGACTTTTTTGGTTGACCAACCAAGAAAGTTCAGTTGTCTTTTGAAGAGCACCTTTGAGACAATCAGTTGCTTCTCCCAGCCAGATCAAATATATATTACTAAATTTCGAAACTTCAGCATATTATTCTCCAATCTGGCTGTCATCCCTGAAAAAAACCAGTGTCCTTAACTTTAGTTCTTTGGCAGTTGCTTAAAAGTATTGTCCTCTTCTTTGGAGCATTCCAGGCAGTACTACGGTATTTCATTTAATTAACATAAGTGTTAACTCAAATCAATATTTTAAAACACTCTCTAATAACACTGTTACTTATAGAAGGTTAGGTTTCAGAATGATAGACAAGATGTTTTAAGGAGACATAAGTGAAAATATAGTACCTTCATATGTACATATCTACAATACATCCCATAGCATATCAAAAGAGAGAATGACAGAGACAGAGAGTTCTAATTTCTCCATACTTTATATTATTGTAAATCTTAAATGCTATCAGGACACCACATTATTATTATTACAGTCAGCCAGATCTTTAGACTGGATTTGGCATTCTGATCCACATACTGAGTCTCTCCCAAGGACTGTGGATAGGCAGATGTTACTTTTATTATTTTCCCAAAATATAGGGGGAAATGATGGCTCTAAACTGAAGGTTATGGACCTGTAATTTTGTTGCTCCAGTGCAGGTCAGTGGATAGAATATACAGGGTAGTCCTCAAACTATGACCACAATTAAGCCCAAAATTTATGTTGCTAAGCAAGACATTTGTTAAGTGAATTGTGATCCATTTTACAACCTTTCTTGCCACATTTGTTAAGTGAAATACTTCACTTCAGGAGCTACCAGTGCAAAATGGGAGCCAATCCTGGAAGCAGCAGCGATACTGCAAATGGTAATTTGTGAACTAGCTCCCAGAATGCATTCTGACATTAGAACAGGAATGGGCTTCATATCCTGAACTCCAACTTCAAATGTTGTAGAACCCCAGTCCTACAGTCTCATCAGTCCTATCATGTATGAACACTGACAAGAAGCTAATATATTGCATTCCAACATGATGCACACGTTGCAATAAAGAATATCTGTGGAGTTTCTCAGTCAACCAGGTTATAGTTGTCTGAAAGGTGCTGTTTTTTCCGAGTCCAGTTGCTTTTTGAAAAACACTCCAGTTGCCCGTTGAAAGAGCACCTTTATTCAATAAAGAGTACAGCATCTTCCACCTGGGCCCAACTATCTATTATTCTAGCCAAGGGTAATAGGCTTGTAGCTGAGCACATATAGATGGTACCAGAATTTGGAAGCCTGAGATAAAGAATTCATATGTGATGCATCCACTATATCTTATTAACAACCTAATGTGAGGAAAGGATCTTAGTCCTCACCAGTAGTACAATACAGTCCTGTTATTACTTAGAATAAGAGAAAACAATAACCTTCTCCACTAGATGGCTTCCAGACTCTTTGGATGGCAACAGCTATTCCATGCCACCCATTCCCTACACCAGGAAACAGAAAGCTGGTGATACGAAACCTTCAGAAAGGCTTTGCTCTGACACAAAGGTTGCAAACTCTTAACAGATGAACTGCTTTTTCAGAGGAGAAACACAGAAAACTAGATATTTGTTTTTCTCTTAATTTTGTAATGCTATGTCGGTGGGTCATCCTCATTTCCCCATCCCCGCCCGAATGAGAGAATTAAGGAGCTTTGTGCAGTGTGTGCATTTATCTGTATTCTTTTTCATAGGTCCTTTAAAAATTTGTCTGGCTTAATTTAATGGGAGCTGCTGGGATCCTGCAGACTGTTAAGAGGGCGAGGGTAAGGTTCTTGTCATCCGTTTGGGCTCCTAATCTCCAACAGACCCTGTTTCGTCTGTGTCTGTCTGTGCCTCTCTTTCTCTCTCTCACTTATTTTTCCCCTTTTGTTTTATATTTATGCCTCTCTCAACTGCATTATTTCCTTCCAGGTCCTTTCAGTGAAGTGCTGTAGGCAGCTGATGGCCATGCCTTCTCCGGTGTCACTGTAAATGGGGGTGGCTTGGGCCTGCAGTCCAATTTGGGGGATGGATATATTGCCAGTGCTAGGGGATTTATGCTAACAGTCTGGAACCTCTTCTTTTTTCTTTTTCTTTTTCCTTTCTTTTCCTGTTTTCTGTGTAGGTGTCTTTAGTCAGCCTTATAGCTAATGCCCTGGGCTACTCGGAACTAGGTGCCATTAAATCCCTTAGGACACTCAGAGCCTTGAGGCCTTTAAGAGCGTTGTCCCGATTTGAGGGGATGAGGGTAAGATGCCATTAGTGAGCTGATCCTTCTGCATGCCTGTGGATTATGGTGTTTTTTTTTAAAGCATGCTAGAACCGATCAAACTGGTAGAAAGATGTAACAAACAGAATCATGATGCAGCTGCTGACGTGATCACTTCCCTCCGTTTATGATTCTCCATCACCTTGCTGCACTGTTCTCCCTTTTTTTATTTGGTGATTACCATAATAATAATAATAATAATAAATAATAATAATAATAATAATAATAATAATAACAACAACAATAACAATAACATACTAATAGAAAAAAGGGAGATATATTAAGCTGCCCAAACTACATGTCATTTGTAGATTCTCTGTTGGCACTTGGCTGCTCTTTTTTGGCCTGGCTTTTAATACCTGTAGTATTCAAGGGGGCATTTCTGGCTGTAAATCTGGGATAGGGAGAATCACCAGGTGCAAAGAATCAGAATTTGAACCACCCCAAGTTTTTCTTCTCCCACTCTCCCAAAGTTAAGACCAAAGATGGATAAAAAATGAGATAAAAATACAATGGTTGGTTTTCAAGTTGTTCCTGCCTTGTTTGGGGAGATATTCAGGACTGCAGAAAAGGGCTGGATATTGGGGGGAATCTAGTGCTCCCCTCAAGAAAAGATTTCTGGTTTAATTCCTCTCATTTGCACCTCGTTGTTCTCAGTCCAGTCCATTCGTGACTGGCTGCCTTGACTGATAGCTTTTCTCCCTCTTTTCCGTTTCCTGTTTACATGCTTTATGCCCCCACTCCACTCTCCCCTATCAATCTGATGTTAGCAACAAATCACAAGCAAAGCATAGAATCTGAACTTTCTAGATTTATCACAATATGCCATCTATAGAGTTTGAACTTAACCATGTTTTAAAGGAGATTGCCAATTTAATTTTTTTGTATTGCACAGCCTATATAAAAGATACAAGTCTGAAAGTTGTGATCCTATATTTTATTAAGGAATGAGCCCTTCTGAATGCATAGGTTTGGGCTGCATGTGTGGTGCATTCTAATACAATCTCTTAATTGGAACAATATTGGCAGAATGAAAACTAGGAGGTTGCAGAGAAGAGCTTCAACCCTCATTCAAAAATCTGAATATATCTGTGTTCAAAACAGATCCTAAGGGGGAAAAATATCTGGGATTATTAGTCATTTGCTCAACCTGTACAGAGATTTTGTTTAGTTGAAAGGTTCAATTGAAATCCAATGTTATCCTGAAATTGCATATTATACCTGCTCCAAAAGGACATTGAAGTGGGCGCATTACATAATTATGTTTACTAAATTACATTGCTAAAGTTCCATCAGTTTGGTTTTACATGGAGATTGGATGTTATCTATTATATTAATATCTTCCCGTGCTGTATAACAGTAAAAAGATAATCCTTATTTAACTTTCTCCACATATTAAGGACAAATGTGCAGGGATGGGGGAATTATTCACATGGAGAAACAATATGAAACATTTTGAGCCCTGGGTATATAATTGTATAATAAATTGTGGCCAATCCTAAGAAATTGATGGTTGTAGAACAACCATTCTTTTCAATGGGATTTCAAAATGATCATGTTCAGTTATCATTTTAGGTTTGAGTTCGTTAGTTCTAGACACCAAGCAGAACTAAATTAACAGGACAGTTTTATTCATGTTTATACTGAAATCAGCCCCACTGGTTTTGGTGCGCTTACTCTGGTAATAGTAAATATGTTCAGGACTGCAGTATAGTGTTAGACCTTGGCCCAAATTCAGTGGAATGTACTTCAGATATGAAAGTGGATTGACATTTGTTCTGACCTGTACAAATGTTACTTTTACAAAAAATCTGGACAGCTGCTTTTATTATAGTTACTTTCAAAAGAAACTGGAGTTTCTAATGAAAGTAATGTAACATAAATTATCAGACATTTTAGCTAATTTAACTTGAAAAATTGTTTCCCAGCATCTTTCTAATAGAGAATGGCTCTTTTCTGGTAGGAATTTTAAAGCCAGTTAGAAGTTATTTAAATCCATATATAATTCAAGCCTTATCTTTTTTACCATCAGTATAAACTGACTTCATGAGAATGAAAAAAACCCATTATTTTTTCTAAAGAGCATTAAATATTGTTCTTCGTTTGTCCTCTACCGCCTAACAACTTAATATTTAAAAAAATATCTTCAACTCTATGTATTTGGGGAAAGGGAATTAAAATATTGTTATGAAATATGCATGCCCTTTACTATTTCTAATATATAGATGTCACACAAAAGCCATGTTCCCTTTTTCATGCAATGCAATGGTTTTGATTATTTAAAACTATGTGCATAATGATTACTTTATAAGTGAAAGAGTAGAAAAGTAAAAGATACATTATGCAAGACAAATAGAGAGCAAATAAAAATGCAACAGTGTGTCAAATCACAATAATATGACCAATAAATTTACTTGGTTTTTATTTCCCTCATTATTTCATCTCAAGAATAAAAATGAGATCTTTGAGTTTTCAGTTGGTATCTGAAATATAGGCTGATAACGTTGAGTTTAATAGTTTCTGTTATTTTTGACAGCCCTCTATTCAGAAGTCAATGGGCTGTTGATTGCAATGATTTTTCTGCTTCATATAGCGCCTAACTTTTGCAGAAGATTATGCATCTAAACACAAATTATGCTATGTCACCATTGTGAAACTTAATGTAAAATAATCGTGCCATCTGTTGACACTTAAAAAAATACAGTAATCAGCAGAAAGTAGATGAGGGTTTTTGACTGGAGGAACTTCATGTGATATTTGCCTTCATCCCAGCGGGTAGAGTTGACAGAAGAAGTCAGGGAGATTACAGTGCTATGAGAGCTAATTCCTACTGGCTAGTGGCAGTATTCCAGTATTTGAGGGGCTGCCACAAAGAAAAGAGGGGGGTCAAACTATTCTCCAAAGCATTAGAGGGCAGGACAAGAAACAATGCTTGGAAACTGATCAAAGAGAGAAGCAACCTGGAATGAAGGAGAAACTTCCTAACAGAACAATTAACCAGTGGAACAGCTTACCCCCAGAAATCATGGGCTCTCCATCACTGGAGATTTTTAAAAAGAGGCTACACAGTCACTTGTCTGAGATGGTATAGGTTCTCCTGCTTGAGCAGGGAGCTGGACTAGAAGACCTCCAAGGTCCCTTCCAGATTCTATTCTATTCTATTCTATTCTATTCTATTCTATTCTATTCTATTCTATTCTATTCTATTCTATTCTATTCTATTCCTGTCCAGTCAATGGGAAAGGCTCTAAGAGGAAGGAAGGAAGGAAGGAAGGAAGGAAGGAAGGAAGGAAGGAAGGAAGGAAGGAAGGAAGGAAGGAAGGAAGGAAGGTGAAGCAGAGAAGGGAATATGGCTTTTGTTTTTGAGCTTGCAAATATGCATGCTCAGCTCTTAGGACACTTCTAAAGAATATATAGTACTGATTAATTTTATACTAAGCTACCACTAAGTCTTAGGACCAGTTTGGCACCCTTTCCTACTCCCATTTGAAATATGTGGCTTCATGGGAATAGGAGTAACAGGGCCCACAAGTTTATGAATCTGGTTTTAAAATGGGGAAAGATTGTTGGCTAAGTTAATTTACATGTGTCTGAATTCCAAAAACTTGATTAAGACTTAAATTTTAGACTCTCCTGGACTCACAACATTATCAAGGCAAGGCACCCCCTCCTATCCACATTCTTAATTTTTCTTTTTCTTTTTTTTAATC
Source organism: Vipera ursinii (assembly GCF_947247035.1). NCBI lineage: Eukaryota > Metazoa > Chordata > Lepidosauria > Squamata > Viperidae > Vipera > Vipera ursinii. Next base: position 140,074,943 of record NC_139513.1, on the reverse strand, counting down.
AACCACCTATTGAATGGCAAAAGAAATAAAACAAATTCCTAATATTTGTTTGGATGAGTTATTTAATAAAAGGTTTTTGAAAAACAAAACACTTGGAGACACATGATTCTTTTTGAATTAAGATGAGTATTGTGGGACTAGCCTTGCTTCTGTTCCCCTTGCTAAAACTAGACAGATGGATGTTTTGCTTGTAAAAAAAAAAATAAAACCTCAAGCCCTCCTATTTTCTGTACTGAAGCTTTCTCTCCCTTCCCTCTCCCTCCCAACACAGGTGGTTGTGAATGCCTTGGTGGGTGCCATACCCTCCATTATGAATGTACTGTTGGTCTGCCTTATCTTCTGGCTGATTTTCAGCATTATGGGGGTTAATCTCTTTGCTGGGAAGTATCATTACTGCTTTAATCAGACGGCTGAGTATCTATTTGAAGTAGAAGAAGTCAACAACAAGACAGAGTGTGAGAAGCTGATGTATTCCAATGAGTCTGACATCCGATGGAAGAATGTAAAGATTAATTTTGACAATGTCGGTGCGGGGTACCTGGCCCTTCTACAAATCGTAAGTTTTATTTTGTTGTTGTTGTTGTTGCTTGACAGCTAATGTTGAGATCTTAAAAACGTTTTCCTTTTGTGTAATCCCATGTATCTTTTCCCGTATTCGGATGGATCAGCCAAATATTTTTTGGCTTTTTTAAAATTGTGCTTTGCAGTGATTATCAGGGGGCAATCAAGAAGTTATTTCCATTTTTGAAATAATGAACATGGGAAAGAATCTTAATTATTTTCACTTGCATCCCCTTTATTGGTGAGGATTTAAGAGCAGTATATTTTTTAAGCACAGAATAGAATAGAATAGAATAGAATAGAATAGAATAGAATAGAATAGAATAGAATAGAATAGAGTAGAGTAGAGTAGAGTAGAGTAGAGTAGAGTAGAGTAGAGTAGAGTAGAGTAGAGTAGAGTAGAGTAATAGAATAGAATAGAATAGAATAATAGAATAGAATAGAATAGAATAGAATAGAATAGAATAGAATAGAATAGAATAGAATAGAATAGAATAGAATAGAATAGAATAGACCTTGGAGGTCTTCTAGTCCAGCCCCCTCCTCAACCAGGAGAATAGCAAGGATCTGTTCGTATAAGGCCGGAGCCGCATGCGGCTCTTTCAGCCGTGTCCTGCGGCTCCCAGTCCTCCGGCATGTGCAGTCCCCCCCAAAAAAAAGTGGGACTAAAAAAGTTAATCCAATCAATTCAAACTTCTCACGAAAAAAAAACTAGCAAAGTTAGAATTGATTGGTTGAACTTCTTTGGTTTGTGGGACTGCTCACAAACCTCCTTTCTTCTTTGGACTCCACATGGTGGCAGCGGAGGAGGACTGCTGGAGGACTGCTGGAAAGGTGAGTGGGCCATTTTTCTGTATGCTGTACCTTCCTCTTTCTGCTGCGAAAGAGTGGGGTGGGGAGGGACTTGAGTGAGTCGGCAGCAGCCCTTTTTCCACCTACTGTGCCTTCCTCAGGCTCCCCTTCTGTGAAAACGTTGCTGCTGTCTCTCATTGAGAGAATGGGGCAGCGGAGGCTTGCAGAACGGAGGATTGAGCCTCTGCCGGAGGCTTGCAGAATGGCAGATCGAGCCTCTGCCGGTGGCGGAGGCTTGCAAAACGGTGAATCGAGCCTCTGCCGGCGGCGGCGGCTTACAAAACGGTGGATTAAGCCTCTGCCGGCGGCGGAGGCTTGCAGAATGGCAGATCGAGCCTTTGCCGGCGGCGGAGGCTTGCAAAACGGTGGATCAAGCCTCTGCCGGCGGCGGAGGCTTGCAAAACGGTGGATGGAGCCTCTGCCAGCGGCGGAGGCTTGCAAAACGGTGGATTGAGCCTCTGCCGGAGACTTGCAGAATGGCAGATCGAGCCTCTGCCGGAGGCTTGCAGAATGGCAGATCGAGCCTCTGCCAGCGGCGGAGGTTTGCAAAATGGTGGATCAAGCCTCTGCCGGAGCTGGAGGCTTGCAGAATGGCAGATTGAGCCTCTGCCGGAGGCTTGCAGAATGGCAGATTGAGCCTCTGCCAGCGGCGGAGGTTTGCAAAATGGTGGATCAAGCCTCTGCCGGAGCTGGAGGCTTGCAGAATGGCAGATTGAGCCACTGCCGGAGCCGGAGGCTTGCAGAATGGCAGATTGAGCCTCTGCCAGCGGCTGGGATGGCTCAGCAGAGGGAATGGGCATTTCTCCGTGTGCAGGAAAGGTCTGTTAGGGAGGCGGTGGTCTGGTATTGTTTACCTCCCTCCTGTGTGTGTGTGTGTCGGACCCGCAGGGAATGGCTGGTAGAGGTGGCCGTCTGGCGTTTCCCCCCTCTCCTGTGTGTGTGTCGGGCCCATGGGCTCGACACACAGAGAGACGCAAACACCAGACTGCCGCCGCCTCTACCAGCCATTCCCCACGGGTCTGACACACACACACACACACGGCGGCAGAGGCTCGCAGAACGGCGGATTGAGCCACTGCCGGAGGCTTGCAAAACGGCGGATTGAGCCTCTGCCGGCGGTGGAGGCTTGCAGAGCGCGGATCTAGCCTCTGCTGCCGGCAGAGGCTGGATCCGCCGTTCTACAAGCCTCTGCCACCGGCAGAGGCTCGATCCGCTGTTCTGCAAGCCTCCGCCGCCGGCAGAGGCTCAATCCGCGGTTCTGCAAGCCTCCGCCACCGGCAGAGGCTCGATCCGCCGTTCTGCAAGCCTCCGCCACCGGCAGAGGCTCGATCCGCCGTTCTGCAAGCCTCCGCCGCCGGCAGAGGCTCGATCTGCCGTTCTGCATGCCTCCGCCGCTGGCAGAGGCTCGATCCGCCATTCTGCAAGCCTCCGCCGCTGGCAGAGGCTCGATCCGCCATTTTGCAAGCCACCAGCAGTGGCTCAATCCACCGTTCTGCAAGCCTCTGCCGCCATGTGTGGTGTGTGTGTGTGTGTGTGTGAGAGAGAGAGAGAGAGAGAGAGACGTGGGGAATGGCTGGTAGAGGCGGCAGCAGTCTGGTGTTTGCGTCTCTGTGTGTCGAGCCCGTGGGCCCAACACACACACAGGAGAGGGGGGAAACGCCGGAGGGCCACCTCTACCAGCCGTTCCCTGCGGGTCCGACACACACACACACACACACACAAGAGGGAGGTAAACAATGCCGGACCACCGCCTCCCTAACAGACCTTTCCTGCACACGGAAAAATGCCCATTCCCTCTGCTGAGCCATCCCAGTTGCTTGCGTTGCAGAAGGCAAGTATTTGGGATGAAGACTCGAGATTCAGCGTTTCTCAGCCCTCTCTCGAGTCTTCATCCCAAATGCAGAAATCAACCTGAAACAAAGAGAAGGAGACTGTAAGGAGGGCGAGATCAGCGCGGCCTGAAAAACGCCGAATCTCAAGTCTTCATCCCAAATACTTGCCTTCTGCAACGCAAGCAACTGGGACGGCTCAGCAGAGGGAATGGGTGCACGTGGAGAAACGCAGATTCCCTGTGCGCCCTTGCGAGATATGGAGGTGCTTCAGGGAAGTAACTGGGATGGCTCAGCAGAGGGAATGGGCATTTCTCCGCACGCGCTGATCAGCGGGCGTGGAGAAACGCGGAATCTCGAGTCTTCGTCCCAAATGCAGAAAGCAAACTGAAACAAAGAGAGGGAGACTGTAAGGAGTGCGAGAAACGCCGATCTCGGAGGGAGCAGGGCGGCTGCATATCTCCGCTTAGGCTCCACTGTTCTGTCAAGCGTGTTGTTTTGCGCATGAGCACGCATGCACGTCCTTCTTTGCGGCTCTGAGTTTTTTCTTTTGTGAGGGAACCAGTTCCGAGTGGCTCTTTCACTCTTTCAGGTTGCCGACCCCTGGTATAAGGAGAGGTCTAAGCTAAGTAAATGGCAACTTTAGCTTTAAGGGGAGGAATGGTATATAGCCGTGGTGCTGAACCTATGGCATGCATGCCACAGGTGGCACACAGAGCCCTCTCTGGTATATAGCTTCCTGAAGAATTCTAAAGAATTCTTAATTCCATGTTGCTTCTGGAAAATGCTGCGGGGTGTGTTTCTAGTTTGAATATATTCTAAGCAATACAGTATCTTTTCACTTTTGTTTTTGGATTTTACCAACTGACGTTTAATAGAGGTCATCTTGAAGATAGGCTGTGATCCAAGCGATCTTATTTCATAAGTCCATCTGTTCTTCCAAAAGCAATTAGACTTATATTCATGAGAAGCAGAGGTGGGGTAGTAGAATAAATCACTTGGAAATGAATTGTAGAGCAACTTAGGATTTATTTATTTTTTGAGATTCAAAAATGTATGGTATGTCTGCCATTTTATAGTTTCAAGTTTTCCTGCAAATGTATTTGAAGATTTCAGGAATTGTGGTGCTATAAAAAAAAGACGCTGATTGTATCCTTAAAAAATCCATTAATCTGAAAGTTTAAAAAAAAATAGATGAAGATTCATTATTTTAATTTAAAAAGTGATATTATTTTAATGTTATTTTATTTATTTGATTTCTCTAGCCGCCCAGCTCAGCAAATGACTCTGAGCAACCTACATCATTATACTTAAAAAACAAAGTAAAAACAATAAATATAATTTTTTATATTTCTATGTTGTAAATTACATTTTATTACATGGGATATTTTAATGTATTATTTTGTGAAATATTGTTAACTAAGCAGGAATATTAGGTTTAAATTATTTTACAATTTGCCCCAAATCATAATAACAACATACAAATGTTTTGTTAAGGATTTACAGACTATCCGAGTGCATGTTCCATATACAAAATTGATGCACCATTTACCAAAATAAATGCACTTACAATATACCCCTTGTATGTTTAGAATGAGTGAGAAATTCCACAAAAGTTATTTTTCTTGAAAATAGTGTAATAAAAGCAGTTAATAACATGTAATCAGCATAGCCATACTTTTAACAGAATCAGTACACACAATGTAAATGTTTTAAACTATTCCCAAAATAAAAATAAATGTTTTCATAGTGGCTGAGGAAAAGATTGTTTATTGGTTTCTTCTGCAAAACTTCAGGTTTGCTCAAGGCAGCTGACACCTCCTTCTTATGGAGGGATTGTATCATTTTGACTACATAGGGACCAATATTTGCAGAAGTTAGTATGCTGATGGTGTATATATAATATTATTAAGAGCCTTGGTGGAGCAGTGGGCTAATGCCTCCTTAAGTAACACCAGCTGCCTGCAATTAGTGCAGGTTCACATCCCACCAGGCTCAAGGTTGACTCAGCCTTCCATCCTTCTGAGGTAGGTAAAATGAGGACCCAGATTGTTGGGGGCAATAAGCTGACTTTGTAATAATGCCGCTGGGGTGTGTGTGAAAGCCCTAATAAGCAGGCATATACATAGAATGAAGGCTACTGCTAAGCTTGTTAGCCGCCCTGAATCTTTGGAGAAGGGCGGGATATAAATGGAATTAAAATAAAAAAAATAAAATAAAAAAAATATTATGTATTCTATTAGGTATGCAAAGTAATTGGACTTTGCTTTAAAACCCTTTCAAGCAGGTTACAAAGGTTGGGAATTATAATATTTTATGTTCTGGGATTACAGTCTGAAAGATGTGACAAGAAGGAAAAAAGTTGGGGGGGATGAAACTCAGGCATCTGATATTAAATCACAAAGTGGAAAAGTAGATATATACCTCTTGGGTATTTAGAACGAGATAAAAATGTTAACAAATGAGAATTCCTAGGCCTAATTAAAAGTGAATACAGCATTTCAGATCTTGTTTGTAAGTAAGCGAAAAAATAAATGTTGGTTATTCATGTTGCTCCATGCTACTGTTACCCTGCTTTGTTTTTTCCTCCTCTTTAAAAGAAGCATGTTTTTCCCCCATAGGCTACCTTCAAAGGCTGGATGGATATAATGTATGCAGCAGTAGATTCTAGAAAGGTAATATTGCTATGATCTTTTAAAATAAAGAGTAGACACCCTCAGATTGAGATCAATCCTTGATCTTTGCACAGACAGAACCATTCACTTTGCTTGGCAACAATACAGAAGTGATTTGCTATTACCCTAGTCTAGGATATTTCTCAGCTTCTTGGTCAAATCCATAGCTCTGATTTCTCTGATAATTTTCTCAGCCATACGCTAACCAGGTTTGATTCAGCTTCTGAACCCAAAGAAGGCAAGTCAGCTGCTACTACTTGCAAGAGCAACTTTATTATTTTATATAAGAAAGAATGCTAATCATCATCTCACGGGAAAATAAAAAAAATATCCAATTGTCAGATGCTAGCTGCACCTTCTCTGTACAGGTCTTGATCTCTTTTGTGCACAGAATATTCAGCAATGGCCCCAGAATTAATTTCAGAGTAAAATTAAAAGGGATTTATGTACCTAATGGATCCCTGTGAGCCTTTGAATCAAAGGGCAACTTTACTAATCATTGCATAATGCATAAATTACAATGATTTCCCGGAAGAGGACATCATTTAATCATTTCATTCTTTATTAAATGTGTAGATTTAACCAGAAGCAAAATATTTAAACTGCCCTGTTTATTAGATGTACGTGAGTTTGACACAAAATAGGAAAAAAATAAAAAGAATTTGAATGCAGTGAGAATGGTTATGCAAAAAATATGTATGACATAACACAAGAAGTAATAAAGGTTAATGTCAAAGGAATCTAAATGCAGAACAAAAGTGAATAGTACAAAATAAATACGTGAGAGCTACATGGATTGTATAGAGAGAATGAATAAAGATCAAAACTAAGAACAAACAGAGGAAAAAATATTAAAGGACAAAGATAAGGGAATGAGAAAATTTGTAGGTGGATGGATAAAAGGAGTTCCTCAGAAGTAATGTATAAAGAATAAAAAAGTCAGTGTATAAAGTGAGGCAAGGATATAGTACCAATAAGGGTGGTTTGCAACAATAGGAAGGTTTGCAGTAGTATAATAGATGCTGTTGGTATAAATAAGATTTAGTTAGATTTCATTTTTCTTTTACCTTTGCTTATACCTTTTGACCAGTATTTTATTATTTTTCTGCACAATGTTGCATTATTTAAAACCGAATACACTGTGATTTGTTAGATTAATAGATTAAATATAGATTGGGGTTTCTCTCTTTCACTCTCTTACTTGCTCTCTCCTTCTCTCCCCCCAAAGTATAATTATTTTTTCTTTGCTTATAGCAAGAAGAGCAGCCCAGCTATGAGGACAACATCTATATGTATATCTACTTCGTTATCTTCATCATCTTTGGATCCTTCTTCACTTTGAATCTCTTCATTGGTGTTATTATTGACAACTTCAATCAGCAAAAGAAAAAGATAGGTCAACTTTTCATATTTTCTAGCACACAAGTAGAAGGAAGAGAAGAGAGAAAGATACATCCTAGAATGCGTTTAATTATCTACTAATAAACTTTGGACTCTCCCAAATCTTGCTGCTGTTGATCCAAAATGTAAATGATTAAAAGTCGATTCTCACATGCCAGTCAACTGTTGCAACTGTAAGATAAGATTAAGTGAGTGAAAGAGGCATTGCAGGTGGTCCTTGACTTTGTTGTTGTTGTTAGTTGCGAAGTCGTGTCCGACCCATCACAACCCTATGGACAATGTTCCTCCAGGCCTTCCTGTCCTCTACCATCTTCTGGAGTCCATCTAAGCTCACGCCTACTGCTTCAGTGACTCCATCCAGCCACCTCATTCTCTGTCATCCCCTTCTTCTATTCCCCTCAATCTTTCCCAGCATTAGGCTCTTCTCCAGTGAGTCCTTCCTTCTCATTAGGTGGCCAAAGTATTTGAGTTTTAGCTTCAGGAACTGGCCTTCTAAAGAGAAGTCAGGGTTGATCTCCTCTAGGACTGACCGGTTTGATCGCCTTGCAGTCCAAGGAACTCGCAGGAGTCTTCTCCAGCACCATAGTTCAAAGGCTTCAATTCTTTGGCGCTCAGCCTTTCTTATGGTCCAGCTTTCACTGCCATACACTGCAACTGGGAAGACCATAGCCTTGACTATACGCACTTTTGTTGACAGGGTGATGTCTCTGCTTTTTAGTGTGCTGTCTAGATTTGCCATGGCTTTCCTCCCCAGGAGCAAGCGTCTTTTAACTTCTTGGCTACAGTCCCCATCTGCAGTGATCTTGGAGCCCAGGAAAATAAAATCTGTCACTACCTCCATTTCTTCCCCATCTATTTGCCAGGAATTGAGAGGGCCAGATGCCATGATCTTGGTTTTCTTAATGTTTAGTTTCAACCCAACTTTTGCACTCTCCTTCTTCACCCGCAACAAGAGGCTCTTTAGTTCTTCTTCACTTTCTGCCATTAGAGTGGTATCATCTGCATATCTTAGGTTGTTGATGTTTCTTCCGGCAATCTTAATTCCAACTTTTGATTCATCTAGCCCTGCCTTTCTCATGATGTGCTCTGCATATAAGTTAAATAGGCAAGGCGACAGTATACAGCCTTGCCGGACTCCTTTCCCAATTTTGAACCAATCAGTGGTTCCGTGTCCAGTTCTCACTGTTGCTTCTTGGCCCGCATATAGATTTCTCAAGAGACAAATAAGATGGTCTGGTATGCCCATCTCTTTAAGGACTTGCCAGAGTTTGTTATGATCCACACAATCAAAGGCTTTAGCATAGTCAATGAAGCAGAAGTAGATGTTTTTCTGGAACTCTCTAGCTTTCTCCATGATCCAGCGTATGTTAGCAATTTGATCTCTAGTTCCTCTGCCTCTTCGAAATCCTGCCTGTACTTCTGGTAATTCTCGATCCACATACTGCTGGAGTCTAGCTTGTAGAATTTTAAGCATAACTTTACTAACTTGAGAAATGAGTGCAATGGTGCGATAGTTTGAACATTCTTTGGCACTGCCTTTCTTTCGAATTGGAATGTAAACTGCTCTTTTCCAATCCTGTGGCCACTGTTGAGTTTTCCAAATTTGCTGGCAAATTGAGTGTAGCACTTTTACTGCATCGTCTTTTAAGATTTTGAATAGCTCAGCTGGAATACTGTCACCTCCACTAGCTTTGTTGTTGCTCAGCTTTTCTAAGGCCCACTTCACTTCACATTCTAGGATGTCTGGCTCGAGGTCAGTGACCACCTCATTGTGATTATCAGGGACGTTAAGCTCATTCTTGTATAGTTCTTCTGTGTAATTTTGCCACCTCTTCTTAATCTCTTCTACCTCTGTTAGGTCCCTGCCATTTTGGTCCTTTATCATGCCCATTTTTGCATGAAACGTTCCTTTCATCTCTCCAATTTTCTTGAAAAGATCTCTGGTCCTCCCTATTCTATTGTTTTCTTCTATTTCTTTGCACTGTTCATTTAAGAAGGCATTCTTATCTCTTCTAGCTATTCTTTGGAATTCTGCATTTAATTGGGCATATCTTTTTCTCCCTTGCCTTTCGCTTCCCTCCTTTCCTCAGCTATTTGCAAAGCTTCCTCAGACAGCTATTTTGCTTTCTTGCATTTCTTTTTCTTTGGGATGGTTTTGGTTGCTACCTGTTGTACAATGTTGCGAACCTCTGTCCATAGTTCTTCAGGCACTCTGTCTATCAATCTAATTCCTTAAATCTATTTGTCACCTCTACTGTATATTCAACAGGGATATGATTTAATTCATACCTGACTGGCCTAGCGCTTTTCCCTACTTTCTTTAATTTAAGCCTAAACTTTGCAAGGAGAAGCTCATGGTCTGAGCCACAGTCAGCTCCTGGTCTTGTTTTTACTGACTGTATAGAGCTTCTCCATCTTTGGCTACAGAGCATATAGTCAATCTGATTTCTGTGTTGACCGTCTGGTGATGTCCATGTGTAAAGCCGTCTCTTGGATTGTTGGAAAAGAGTGTTTGCTATGACCATCGTATTCTCTTGACAAAATTCTATCAGCCTGTGCCCTGCTTCATTTTGTACTCCAAGGCCAAACTTGCCTGTTATTCCAGTTATCTTTTGGCTTCCTACTTTAGCATTCCAATCCCCCATGATGATAAGGACATCATTTTTGGGTGTTAGTTCTATAAGGTGCTGTAGGGCTTCATAGAACCGGTCAATTTCATCCTCTTCAGCACCGGTGGTTGGGGCATAGACTTGGACTACTGTGATATTAAATGGTTTGCCTTGGATTCGAACTGAGATCATTCTGTCATTTTGAGGATTGTATCCCAGTATTGCTTTTCCTATTTTTTTATTGACTATGAAGGCTACTCCATTTCTTCTGAGGGATTCTTGCCTGCAGTAGTATACCTGATGGTCATTTGAATTAAATTCACCCATTCCTGTCCATTTTAGTTCACTGATACCTAAGATGTCAATGTTTAGTCTTGTCATCTCTTGTTTGACCACGTCCAGCTTTCCTTGATTCATGGATCTTACATTCCAGGTTCCTATGGAGAAAGAATCTTTACAGCATCGGACTTTCCTTTCACCACCAGACATATCCACAGCTGAGCATCCTTTCGGCTTTGGCCCAGTCGCTTCATTCTTTCTGGCACTACTAGTACTAGCCCTCTGCTCTTCCCCAGTAGCATATTGGACGCCTTCTGACCTGAAGGGCTCATCTTCCAGCGTCATATCGTTTTGCCTTTTGGTGCTGTCCATAGGGTTTTCATGGCAAAGATACTGAAGTGGTTTGCCATTTCCTTCTCCAGTGGATCACGTTTTGTCAGAACTCTCTGCTATGACCTTTCCGTCTTGGGTGGCCCTGCACGGCATAGCTCATAGCTTCATTGAATTACGCAAGCCCCTTCGCCACGACAAGGCAGTAATCCATGAAGGGGGTCCTTGACTTACAACCATTCATTTAGCGACTCTTTGCTCTGAAAAAGATGATTTATGACGCTTCTCACACTTATGACCATTGCAGTATCCCCACCATCACGTAATCAAAATTCGGCAAGTGGCATGTATTTATGATGGTTGCAGCATCCCAGGGTCCTGGGACTGTCATCTGCAATCTTTCTAGGAAGCTCCTGACTAGCAAAGTCAATAGGGGAAGTCAGATTCGCTTATTGACCACATGATTTACTTAACTGCAGTGATTTAAAAACTGTGGCAAAAAGTTCGTAAAATGGGACATGACTCACTTAACAACTGCCTTGCTTATCAATGGAAATTTTGGGCCCAACTGTAGTTGTAGGTTGAGTACTACCTGTATAGATCAAATATAAAGGAAAAGCTTAGTATCCTTTTGTATAATTGGTTCCATTTTGATTCTTCAACTAAGCCCCAGAGAAAGATAACCAGTAAATGCAGAACAGTTATATTTCAGATAAATAATTACCTCTTTGACTAGTTTCTCATGTCTTTCATCACTTCAAACAAAGTATTACAATTTATAATGCTAAAGTGAACCTTTGCTCTACATCAGGCTTCCCTAAACCGATGCAATGGATTAAACATTCCCAGGCATCATAGCCATTAGGCCTGTGGCTGATGGGCATTGTAGTCTGAGATCTAGTGGACACTACATTGACTTAAATGTTCCCACAACAGAACTAAATACAGTAGAACCCAACTCTGTGAGACAATTACTTCCAGAGATGGTACAATTTCTTTGCCACACAAAGTAATAAGAAAAGCCTGCTCATTGAATATGCACCATAATCCTCAAGCATGGTTGAATGGATTGTAACCAACTTCCTTTTCTTCCTCTCTTCCCCTTTACTTTGGAGGTCAGGATATCTTTATGACAGAAGAACAGAAGAAATACTACAATGCCATGAAAAAATTAGGCTCCAAAAAACCTCAAAAGCCAATTCCCAGGCCTCTGGTAAGTTGTTCAATTTTTTTCTAGCATGCCATTCCTTATATGGAACTGCATCTACATGGAGGGAAGTGTGTGGTGGGATGCCTCAAGGCTCTGTTCTGGGCCCAGTGCTCTTCAACATCTTCATCAATGACTTGGATGAGGGGATAGATGGGGAACTCATCAAATTTGCAGATGACACCAAGTTGGCAGGAATAGCCAAAACTCCAGAAGATAGGCTTAAGATACAGAAGGAGAGCACAAAGATGATTAGGGAACTGGAGGCTGAAACATAGAAGGAACAGTTACTGGAATTGGGTATGTCTAGTTTAACGAAGAGAAGGACGAGGGGTGACATAATAGCAGTGTTCCAATATCTCAAGGGGTTGCCACAAAGAAGAGGGAGTCAAGCTATTCTCCAAAGCATCTGAAGGCAGGACAAGAAGGAATGGATGGAAATTAATCCAAGAGAGAAGCAATCTAGAACTAAGGAGAAATTTCCTGACAGTTAGAACAATTAATCAGTGGAACAACCTGCCTCCAGAAGTTGTGAACGCTCCAACACTGGAAATTTTTAAGAAGAGACCGGACAACCATTCATCTGAAATGGTTAAGGTTTCCTGCCTGAGCAGGGGGTTGAACTAGAAGACCCCCAAGGTCCCTTCCAACTCTAGTAGTAGAAGTAGTAGTATTAGTAATAGTATTGTTGTTGTTGTTGTTATTGTAATTATTATTGTTATATAGTCAAGTGTACTCTTTCATTCCTCTCCTCACCCCCAAGTATATTGGGATTATTAGGAATAAAAAGGAAAACTATAATTGCTAATGTGTAAAAATATCAATTGGGAGATTTCTGATTCAAATTTCCATGTTAGAGAGCCTTGAGAAAGTCACAAATCTTTAACCTTTCTTTCATCATTCCACTCCTGGGACTACCGTACTATCTTCCAGAGTTCTTGTAAAAATTATGCCTGAAGAAAAAAAATGAATGCCAGATGAAGCTAATCATACAATTATATTATATGTATTTACATGCAGCAAAGCTTCATTAATACCATGCTAACTGAACATTTTTTCAATCTGCCTTTAAGCGTCCCTTCAAAATAGAAGAAAAAAACCCTCTACTACTGTCTTATTAAAATCTTATTTAACTGGATAATACCAAAGGTACACTGGTTATTTCACAATATTCATATGCATGTTTTCTGTGTATAATAGAACAAAATCCAAGGCGCTGTCTTCGACTTTGTCACCCAGCAAGCCTTTGATATACTAATAATGCTGCTCATCTGTCTCAACATGGTGACTATGATGGTTGAAACAGACACACAAAGCAAAGAGATGGAGGAGATCCTCTACTGGATCAATTTTGTCTTTGTTATCTTTTTCACTTGCGAGTGTGTGCTGAAAATGTTTGCCTTACGTCACTATTATTTCACTATTGGATGGAATATTTTTGATTTTGTGGTTGTGATACTCTCCATTGTGGGTAAGTATATAGAAATATTTTCATGATATTGCATGTATCTAGCACAGTAATCAAAGTGCCTGGAGAAATGGAAAATTCTAATGTAAAGTTGCAAACATCTAAATGAAAATGTGAACTTGTAATACTGAAACTGAGACTTATTAAGAGCTGAAATTTTGGTTCTTTCTATCATTAATCAGTTCTTTTACAGCCAATAGTTCAGCGGTTAAAGGTGCTGAGCTTGTCAGTCAGAAAGTTCAAGGCCTGAGCACTGCGTGACGGGGTGAACTCTTGTTACTCGCCCCAGCTCCTGCCCAGCTAGCAGGTCGAAACCATGCAAAACAAGTAGATAAATAGATACCACTTCAGTGGGAAAGTAACATTATTCCATGGACATAGTCATGCTGGCCACATAATCACGGAAACGTCTTAGGGCAGGGGTAGGGAACCTTGGCTCTTTTATGACTTGTGGACTTCAACTCCCAGAATTCCTGAGTCAGCATGGCTGCTTCAGAAATTCTGGGTATTGAAGTCCACAAGTCATAAAAGAGCCAAGGTTCCCTACCCCTGTCTTAGGGCAATGCTGGCTCCCTCAGGTAAGAAACTGAGATAAGCACCGCCCCCTGGAGTCAGACACGATTGGACAGGGGAAACCTTTACCTTTATAGTCACTAATCTGTTTTGGATTATATTTCTTTACAACATAATTTGAGACTGCCTCTTAAAATTGATACTTATATACAGTAGAATGTTTTCTATTAAAACTAATTGAGGAGCAATGGAGAAATCCCTGGAATATATTAAGTTCCATTGATTCTCATCTTGTTATTCATCTCATCTCAATTCAAAGGACAACTTTTTATATGAACTAACTTGATACACTGAGATTTTCCTTGGCAGCCCTTTGTATCTGCTTTCTGTGTCTAATAAAGTAAGCGGTCATGCAGAGGCTATTTCAGCAGTGGTTACCAAAATGGTGCAGGCCTTCTCTCTTGCTCTTTCCTTTTGTGCCACTTAACAGTTTAACTAACCATGCGCCATTTTTAAGGGTTTCTACTTTTCTACTTTCTACTTGAAACACCGTGGTCATAGGTGTGAAACCCATTGTCTGTTATGGGCATGATTTTGAAGAAAACCGGAACAATCAGTTTTTGGCAAACTGTCCTAAAATATGGTCATGTGCCAGCTGTAACTGCAGGCATGTTACTGAGCACCTGATGCACAGTCAGGTGGCTATGACTTATGACTGTGAGAACTTAAGATCTGGGTCCCATTTTTTCAGGCTGAATGGTCACCAAGCAACCGGTTGTAAGTTGAGGGCTACCTGTAGTTATTACTAAAAGGACCTAATGGTCAAGAGATGGTCACTTTTAAAGCAAGCTGTGATTTTCTTAGACTTATAAACTGTCTTTTAAATTTGCCCATTATTTCCATACTTCTGAAGAAATCATGTGAGATGACTTGACACGATTGTAACTCTCTTTTCTCCCCTCAATATTTTTAAAGGTATGTTTTTGGCAGAAATCATAGAGAAATATTTTGTGTCACCAACTCTCTTCAGAGTCATCCGCCTGGCCCGTATTGGTCGAATTCTGCGCCTAATCAAAGGAGCTAAAGGGATCCGCACCTTGCTTTTTGCCTTAATGATGTCTTTGCCTGCCTTGTTCAACATTGGCCTCCTGCTCTTTTTAGTGATGTTCATCTTTTCCATCTTTGGAATGTCAAACTTCGCTTATGTCAAGCATGAGGCAGGTATTGATGACATGTTCAACTTTGAGACTTTTGGCAACAGCATGATATGCTTATTCCAGATCACTACCTCAGCTGGATGGGATGGGTTGCTCTTACCTATCCTCAACCGTCCTCCAGACTGTGATTTGGAAAAAGAACATCCTGGGAGTGGCTTCAAAGGTGACTGTGGGAATCCTTCCGTAGGGATCTTTTTCTTTGTTAGCTATATCATCATCTCCTTTCTGATTGTGGTAAATATGTACATTGCCATCATTCTAGAGAACTTCAGTGTGGCTACAGAGGAAAGTGCTGATCCACTGAGTGAAGATGACTTTGAAACCTTCTATGAGATCTGGGAGAAGTTTGACCCTGACGCTACCCAGTTCATTGAATACTGCAAGTTGGCAGACTTTGCAGATGCTCTGGAGCACCCTCTTCGTGTTCCTAAGCCCAACACCATTGAACTCATTGCCATGGATTTGCCAATGGTGAGTGGGGACAGAATCCATTGCCTGGACATCCTCTTTGCCTTTACCAAGCGTGTATTGGGTGACAGTGGTGAACTAGACATCTTGAGGCAACAGATGGAAGAGAGATTTGTGGCTTCTAACCCTTCCAAAGTGTCTTATGAGCCCATCACAACCACGTTACGGCGCAAACAGGAGGAGGTCTCTGCAGTGGTGATCCAGAGGGCTTACAGGGTCCGTTTAGCAAGGAGGGGATTTATCTACCGAAAAAACGTCTCCAACAGAATAGAAAATGGAGGGACAAATAGGGAGAAAAAAGAAGGCACTCCATCCACGGCTTCCCTCCCATCGTACGACAGCGTAACTAAGCCTGAAAAAGAGAAACAGCAGGCCGAAGAAGGGAGACGCGAAAGAGCAAAAAGGCAAAAAGACGTCAGGGAATCCAAATACTGAGATGATCTATAATAATAATATTAACTGTAGAAAACCCATGAGCAGAAAAGATTGTTTACAAACTTCCTGATAAAATATATATCAATAGCAAACAGCTGTGGAGAAACTTTTAAAGATCTTATACCAAACATAGTCTGCTTACTGTGTGACCATGTTGCATCTCAAAGCAGTGATCTACCACCTGTTTAATGGACCCATCTAGACCAATATATTAAAAAAAACAGGAAACAATGCAAAGGAGAAAAAGGATTTTATACAGTCTGGGCAGGTGGATACTGCATGTTCCACATCAGTCAATGCAACTTAGGACAAAAAAGCAAAATAAAACACACACACAAACAAGGAAAAAATTGCTGCTTGAGGATTCATATTTTCTTCCAAAGCAGCAAAAATTTATTTTATTTGATTTGATTTGATTTTATTGAAAGGAAATCTGGAAAAATATCACTTAAAGGGTTGATTAGTTCATGCAAAACTAGATTTTCATACTTGACATTTAGTTTAAGCAGCAAAAAACAAAAAAGAAGGAAAAAAAACAAGTAGAGCAACAACAAAAAGCTGAAATGAAATGACACTTATTTAGCCCGTATCATTTAATAATCATCATTCCTTTAGTACTTATTATATGCATACTTTTTATTCTATGGGCTCCACCATGGTTTGTGAGAGTTGGGGGTAATCAGGTATTTTCAGTTTGCCAAACTCGCTCAGGCTGATTCCAAAAATAAATTAAATAAAATTGTGCTCGTTTCAATGCATAGAAATGATTTGCATGATGGCATGCTGTGATCAGGAATCATGCATGAGGAATCATAAAACCACAATATGCTGTCCAGGCCATGTGTTAAGCCATATGTTTGAGGCATTCCACTGACTATGGCACACTGTATTTGGAGAGTTACTCTTAGCTATGATTATGCTTTTCGCCTAGTTCCCAAGTGTTAATCTTTCCATGTACCCTCCCACAAGAGGAGAAAAGTGAAACCAATCAAGGAGTTTATGCGTATTTTTAATAAGCTTCATGCAGTCAACTTCTTTTGTACTTTTTAAAAGTAACTCCCCAAATCAGCACCAAAACGCTGCTCTAAAACCCTTCCAGTTCAAGAAGTGGTTGTAGTACAATCTCAATATCTGGAACATTAGGGTTCAAGAAAACTCACCAAGTAGTTCTGTATCCTGCGATAGTTAGAGTTAAGTATCCATTCTGCCATATGCACTTTTTTTTCCTGTTGGAAATAAGCACTGTAGAAAACAACATATCGTCTCTCAAAGACACATTTTTAGCAGTTATGTAAAGCAATCTTATGGCAGGCAGGCTTATGATAGAGGAGTTTACAGCATTGTGTGCCATATTTACTGGCAAAATATTGCACCCTTTTGGAGTGCTGTTAATGTGAGAAAGGTACCCGGCAGAAGTGGATTTGTTTTTTCACTGACAATTTTCTGCAGCTACATGGTTTTATCCGATTCTTTGAGCTGCATTGTCCCCCTAAGGAAAGCAAACCAAACCTTTTTTAATGATGAGGAAAATAGTTTAAATACGGTATCTGTGAATGCAACATCCTACTCTTGGTGAGCAAAGTAGCAGTGTGACATGGATGCAGCACTGAGAGGAAAAGTGTCATATTAGACATGTGCCTTCACCAGTTCCACATTTCATCCCATATTGTTGTATGATGGTAATTCTAATGGTCCTTCATATTCAGGGAGGGATGAAGAGCTACCTCTCAACCAGTCTTAACTCTAAATTGATGGCCATTCTAAAGGGAGGGGAACTAATATTTATGTTTCTAAGAACTACTTTGGCATGTTTCATTTTTTCTAAAGTGTCCATTATGACCCCTTTTAATAAATCAATCCTCATAGTAATTCATCTTCTAAGGGCACAGATTTATGGAATGGTTCTCGGGTCAGTGTAGGCATTGCACTACAGTCAAGATTGTTCAGCCATACAGCTTTAAAAATTAAAGTTTGCAGAAGGCTGTAAAGAAATATGTTGAATTTCTGCAACATAATGAAAGAGGCTGTTTGAATGTGGACCAAAACCATTTTATCTTATAAAAGGGCAAAAAATATTTTTTAAAAAAGATTTAAAATTTTCCAAAATCAAAAGAAACCTAAGAAAGTTAGCAATGCCTTTTAGTTTAGTGGCAGATGCTTGACATTTAGAATTTTGCAACTTAGATACCAATTACAAGGTTAATCAGAAAGTAAGCCATTTGATAGAGATCTGTGCCAAGCTGAGCTTTTTAAAATGCATAATCAAGCTACCACGACATCAGTGGAATAATTCTGCTGTACCAGATACCACAAGGAGCAAAATATTTCTTTCTTGTTAGGTTTTATTCCAACTACTCATAAAATATGTATGATAAAATTACATGCACTTGTACAGGCAACATTGTAAACAGCACAACAACAACAAGAGCTGAAAAGTGTGACTGAACTTTTTAAGACAATAATATAAATACTGTAATATATCATTTTATTTTACTGGCATGCCTTTTTGTACATGACAAAGGACTACAAAAAATTAAATAGAGTGGCTTCTGGCTTATGCCACTGTCCATATTTAATTTTCTATCTCTCTAAAAATATTTTTTCCACTTTTCAGATGATGTCAATTTAAGTACATCCCTTCAGAGGAAAAATATCCTCTCAAAAGCTTTATTGCAAAAATGTATTTACAACAAAACTATTTAGATTGTATTTTGGCTCTGTGGTGCAATACATTTTGACCACTCTATGCAAGATTTGGCTAAATGTCATACTTATTCTTCAGTGGGACTATGGCTCCAAATGAAAAGCTTGGCACATATAGTGTTTGTGCTATCAAATTTTATTAAGCAAATTTTAGTAAAAATACCCTGCAATCTATATTTATATTTGCTTATTATTTAAGAATACTTGAATTTTCTTACATTACTCTAGCTTCACTTAAGAAAAAAACTATTAAGAAAATACTTCAAAACTGTGAACTATGTCCTACTAAAATTAATATCTTTCTAGTTTCTGCACAATGTTTCTTCAAGTTTCTTTCCATTTTAGATTTCTTTAATCAAATATCCCAATTAACCAGAATCCACTGGGATTAGGAGCCTCACTCTGGTATTTTTATATATAAGCATTACATTTTGGAAATCTTCTTTAAAATGAATCATCTTATAATGGTCTGAACCATTATAATGAAATTTTTAAGGAGATGAAAGAGAAAGGAATTTATTATTTCATCAAAAACAATCAGTGCTTTTTAGAAAAACCTGGTTTAAACTAGGAATCAGTCAAAAGAAATTTCAAATTTATTGAGAAACATTTGAACATGTAAATTTAATTTTAATACCATTTGTTTTTAAATCTCATTGTTTCACTCCACCCTCCTTTCCCCTGGTCAAAACAATTTTGCTAAAATTAATTTTAATAAAAATAACATTACATTTAGTTCATTTGTTTATAAATTCTTTTTTAAAAATTGAAATAATAAGAATAATCTCTTTGGAAACGAAAGTTGATGTCTTCCTAGTGAATGAATGATGTATGGAAAAGAACTGAAAATAACATACATGGGAGATAATCAATATAAACTGAAATGAATAAGCATTCATAATTAAGTAATTTGTCATCCCTTTGATTTCTTTAATTATTGTCAATGACCAGCACAATAAGAGGCCAAATACAATAGTCATAATGCCAAAACTAGAGAAAGGAAAATTTGAATAAAATGCAGTAAAATACTATAAAACATAAGATATAACATAGACATGGAATGAAACTGGAATATAACAGACTAAAAGAAGAAGGGGAAACCCTTCATAATGTCGTGATTCCAAGATTAGGCCATTTTATGTCTTCTTATGGAGATCATTGTAGATAGAAACCTAGCATCTTTAGTGATGGTAGTGGTAAGGCTGAAAATAAAATTTGCTTCCCACTTAGTGTAAATCTAGGGAGAAAACATTTTTTCCAAGTCTACCATTCTGATAATGTTCTTTAAAATAAAGAATCCTATATCTAAAATATTCAAAAAGTATTTTATGAGAGTCATAGTCATTTAAGAGCGATGAATGTTTGGATTGTTAATGTGATGACAACGACAATTCAGTAAAACTGGATTATCTGCAGCTAACTTTGGTATGAATAAATTTTCAATGAAACCAAACAAAGCAAAAGTAAAACAAATTTTTGTACAGAAGGAAGAGAATTCTCAAATATAAAATATCTGACGGGTGAGGGCTGAACAATGGTGTAATGTGTTCCCATTGTAATCAGTTAATTTTGTTCAAGAATAATGGACTTTTGATATTTGAGTATTGAAGAGGAGGATGCAATAATAGACTGAGTCCACATTTCACACTTGCCTAGGTTGACGTTTAAAGGAAAAATGTGCCTATTCTTGCTTGCAGGTGTGTTTGGTAAGTGGCACAGCTAGCAAATCATCTATTTTTGGTAGTTAAGAACTGGGCACGTTGTTAAAACACAACACAATCAGCCAGAAGAACAGCCCTAAGCCAAGTTCTCTAATTACTAGGCATCAGTTAAAAATCTTACTCCATTGCAAATAATTGTATCATTCATCACATAGCAATTTCCCAATGAATCAATTTTCTTTAGCTTAGATAGCAAAACAAAAGAAAGGGGGGTATATTCTCCTATCTACGAGAAATTACACTGAAATGTTTTTAATTTACAGTACTGCTCTCTTTTTTATATTTTGTTTCATAAAATAATGCAGCCTATATCATCTTGCACTTGGTCTTCTTTCTAAACCTTCTGATAAAGAGTAAATGGAAAGAAAAAGAATCATACACTGAGTTAATCCTGGAGACAGTTATTGGAATTTCCACAAATCTGTCTGGGTTTTTAATTTGTTTCAAGTAGTATTACAAGAGCAGGTAACCAACCATTGGAGAATATCTGAATATTATTATTCTTGGGAAAGGTCCATAATCATGCAAATGAGCTGTATGTATGCAGATGATCTTGGTTCAGTCTTGGTTCAATTAAAGAGGATGTATAGGAGATAATGGGAAGGACCCTTTTCTGCCTGAGACCTCGGGAAAGACGCTGCCAACCAAACTGAACAATAATAGTTTAGATGGAAAAATTAGGATCTTCCTAATTATGTCCTGGTTTAGAAAGTTATTCCAATTGTTAACCAACAAAGAATCACGTGTTTGGAAAGCTATGTAGTCCCATACACCAAAGAGCCCAAAATAAACATTCCTGGTTTTATTTTACCAAGGTATCAGTTTGATCTTTTGGGTAGTTCACTTTGTAAGGTTAAAAAAAGTTATTTGATGTTAACTGTAAAAATAATAAATAACAATGTAGGAACAGATGTTAGGAATAAGCCAGTAAGACTAACAATTTATACTGTACTGAGTTATCTTTTTTTCCCAGTGGATATTATGGGCATATAGAAATGGCCAGTTTCAGATTGAGTGTAGTTTTTGACCATAATGCTTTGTTGAAAAACTGTTGAAAACTATTGCTAAGTTAATATTGCTAAATTACTATTATCCTACAAACCTTTATGGTTTTGATGCTTCGAAATCCAAGAGAGGGGAAAAGTAAGGACCAGAAAGACTGGGACAAGTTGGAAAGCAAATGATTGAGCATTGTTACTCAGCTACAACACTCCCTGTCATACAGGGTACATTCAGGTATAATGAACTGGGCCAGACTTGGTCCAGTGATAATATTTCCTTGGACTGAGTTTTGGATGTATAATATTGTCTCTTGGCAACCAGTATTTGGGAACAGAGTAATTAGATACAGATAGATAGATAGATAGATAGATAGATAGATAGATAGATAGATAGATAGATAGATAGGTAGATAGATAGAGAAAATGCAGCCTCCTACACGCAGCTGGGGAGGTCACATTATATTTCATGGTGCAAGGTGTTTTCTATGTGTATATAGCTCCTTTTGAAAAAGTGATATATAGTACATGGTTCCTGGGTTTGCATATATTTTCTCTTCAAATGCTTTGGTGATTATGAGGCTTGGAAGCATTCTGCATAATCAATAATGGAAAAACAGTAAAAACATCTGAAAATTCACAGTCACCTCTTGTGGTGGGAGGGAACAAATAGAATTGGATCAAGCTGGTTTTTGTTTGGACGGTTATAAACAGAAAGGGCTTAAATACTATGTTGACAAAAATGATAAAAGAAAATCAGCTTGAAGGACTATCTGTCCTCTTATGACATTAAGAACCTCAGCTTCATGCACTAGTGTGTAAACACCCTTATCTGCTAAGACAGGTAAGCTCTTGAGAAAAACCAGTATTGTTTGCAGCATAACAATCACTCTTTCACATATAGGTTCTCAGGTGGAGGCTGCATTTACCTTGGCACAGGAAATGGGTAGTTTTGCAGTACTCTGTTTCATGCCTTTTTTTCCTTTCCCTAATCTTTATGTACTAGTGACACTCTCTCCAGAAACAGCTATGTGCTAGGGCGTTAGCTGTGTGTTTGTCAGTGGACACCCAGACCTCAGCTTGTGCAGTTTAGTATCCATCCAGTGAATACCGTAGCAGCAGTGTGCCAATGTCTTATTCTTAAATTCTTTGTTCCAGCAGGCTTTTTCTTTAAAGCTTTCCATTTGAAGGGCTGAGATGAGACATCCTTGCTTTACGCACTTGCTTTGCTAGGAGTTAAGAGCAAAAGAAGACCAGATGTTATGTTTTTAATAAGTCTCCCAAGGGAGACAGTTCACGGTCCACTTGCTCTCTTAAACACTTGTATGGTAATACGTGGCCAGAAAAGAAAATTCTTCTGTGCTACTTCTCCTATGTGGAGATCATCTGTGTCAACAAACAAATGTATGCTGTGTTGCTGCGGTGCCTATTTTTGTCATCAATACTTTAATTGGGAATCATACTATGATTGGGAAGAATTGCATGAGATTTATGCAAGTTGTCCTTCTGAGAGGAATACAACCATGCAACAACTTTTTCTGCATATAATTACTTTTGTGCATCTGTTTGTGATATTGCTGAGAACTGACATTTGCTTTGGAACAAGCCTGTTTTGTATGAATGTGTGGTATACATGTCTGCAGATCTCCCTTTCATACTATGATTTTTTTTTCTATCGTAGTCTTCCTTCCAAAGTTCACCATTTTAGCTACAATAAGAATTTCACAGCCACAGAATACAAGTATTGTGTTTATGAAAGCAGCACTGAGTAGATGTTTTGTCAATACCCTTTACAAAGAATCAGTATGTTTTGGACCATGCAGGAGAAGCACTAAGCATTCACTGTTTTAAAATTCACCAGGACTATTGTGATCCCCAGTTAGGATAAATAGCACATGTGGAATCCTTTTAAAAGGGAAGTTAATATTAACAGTCCACTCAGCCACTCCAGAATGCAAAGTATTATTTTTAAAGTTCCTATCTATCAATGAAAAGGAGAGATTTTCAATTTAAGGCTAGTGTTAAACTAAATTGGAACATTTTGATGGAGAGAAATTCAAGACAACAATCATATGGATTTCAATGTCTACTAGAATTGTGCCACATTAAATTGTGTCATATTAAATATACATCCATATAAAAATTTCTCATATGTTGCATGTTGCATTTATATAGGGAGGTATACTTGTGTGTATATGTTTTTGTGGGTGTGTGTGGGGAAGAGAAAATGAGAGAATTAGAGGGCATGATGAAAGACTGATTTTGTAAAAGAATGGGAAAATGTCTTTTTCAGGTATTAGAATTTGATAATTCTCTAACAGAGCTCTAGTGATTTCTGTTTTCAGCTTTGTGTGAATGAGTGATCGAATGGCAGATTGATCTCGGGCAAATTATCTAACCTCTCTGTGCGTGCCTCAGTTTTACCCATCTGTATAACGGGTAATTACCTACCTCACAGGGGTGTTGTGAGGTTCAACTTAATTCACATCTGTTCAAATGCTTTTCTGAGGTTCACATGAACAGTGTGCTCTAGACATGTATGTGATAGAACCATGGACTAAAGGAAAAAGAAAATAAGATGGTGTTGTCAATGCTGCTAAAATCTCCATGAAAGCTTTTTTTCCCCAATAGGTATCAGGGCAAATACTTTTTTTTTCCTGCTGCATTCTGCTTGTTATGACATCTCATGAATGTGTTTATTGTCCACATCTTTAAACCCCAGCCAGTAGGTTTGCTTGGTTTAAGATAACAGTAGCAAATGAGAGAAAGGTGTTTTGGGAGAAGGGAGAAAAAATAACATGCATTTTAAAAGTAACAAAACAGGTTGAAAGAACAGCATCTGACTTCTCCAATTTCCTTTGTACTGTACATCTTTTTACTTTGGAATTTGCAATAAAAAGGTATGTCCATATTGTTTTACCCTCTTCTCTTGGATTAAATGTTATTCCATGTCTGAGGCTGAAAAGCTAACAGGGCAGATTTGCAGTGTCTCATTTCAGTTGTGCCACTTCAGAGTCAGTGGTTTCCATGGAAATGAAGTCAAGGATAACAAATAAAATTAAACTCCGCCCAAGGGCAGTTTAGGCAACTTAGAAAGTCTTCTACAGCAGGGGTCTCCAACCTTGATAACTTTACGACTTGTGGACTTCAACTACTAGAATTCCTCAGCCAGCCATCCTGGCTGAAGAATTATGGGAGTTGAAGTCCACAAGTCTTAAGCTACGAAGGTTGGAGACCCCTGCTCTATGAGAAGGGAAGCTGATGCATTCCCAGAAAGCTTTACAGGCAAATTAGTCTGGGAGGACTTGTCTGAAAGAGAGGACTGGAGCAGGTCTGGGGTCTCTGATCTGAAGTAGCTCATTCAATGAACAAATCCCGCTCTAGCCATAGAACTTCTCTGACCTCAA
Source organism: Vipera ursinii (assembly GCF_947247035.1). Classification (NCBI taxonomy): domain Eukaryota; kingdom Metazoa; phylum Chordata; class Lepidosauria; order Squamata; family Viperidae; genus Vipera; species Vipera ursinii. The sequence goes on along the minus strand of NC_139513.1, from coordinate 140,050,270 downwards.
GCCATCACCCACTAGACCTCTGCATGCATGCTAAAAGCACACTTTGGGAATCTGAGCATAACAGATAGGTAATTCCTAAATTTTTTAAAAAATCTGCCTTATTCCTTTTCTTCCTATTGATTCCCACGAGAAGAGAAACTTGAAAGGAAAATAATTGATTAAAAAAATATAAGAATTATAATTGATTAAAAAAATAAAGAATTATATTCTAGTCATTAGACACAGCACTAGTTGCACTACGAATTCTCACTTCCCTTCCGTATATTTGGTATTGTTCCTGACTGCCTATGTGGTTCTCTAGCTGATTTATAAGCCAAATCAAAGAAAACATTTACGTTTTTAAAAAATTGTGTTCACGTTTATTCCAGTGGGTCTTAGGTACAATTAACTCAATTAAGATTTACTCTAAACTTTATTACTTTAAGGCAACTGGGGCTAATTTCAAAAAACCCAAACATTTTTTAAATAAGGTGGCCTGATGACAAGAAGAATACTAGTCTGTGTGATTATGAAAATAGAGCTTCTTTTCTTCTCTGGTAATGATTTCCAAGCTATGCCCGTTAATATACTAACTAGAATATTACACATATACCAGCAGCAATAGCAGCCACCTCCAAAATGAAATACTGTTAAGTAAATCCACTTCAGGATGAACACCTCTTTATTAAAAATTATAAGCCATAATCTACTATGTTTATCCAGTTGGTGTAGTGCAGGGGTGTCAAACTCAATTTCATTGAGGGCCGCATCAGCATTGCGGTTGCCCTCAGGGGGCCGGGTGGGTATGGCCAGGGTGGGCGTGGCCTACTGGGTGGGTGTGGCATCATTCGCATCAAGGGTGCCTATGGGGGCCTGGGCAGGAGTGGGACAGATCTGAGGGTCTCTGGCAGGAGGAGGGTCTCTGGCTAAGGCAGTGGGGGCCGTTCCCTCACTGTTTCCAGGATGGCTTCGCGGGCCACATGAAACCACTTCGCGGGCCGGATCCGGCCCCCGGGCCTTGTGTTTGATATGTCTGGTGTAGTGGTTAAGGTGCTGGTCTAGAATCCAGGAGATAGTGACTTTTAGTCCCACCTTAGCCAGGAAAGCCAGCTGAGTGACCTTGGGCCTGCCAGTCTTTCTCAGCCCAACCCACCTCACAGGGTTGTTGTTCTGGGGGAAATAGGAGAAGAAAGGAGCTTTATTTATGTTCACCATCTTGAGTTATTTATAACAAAAATAATAAAGGGAGGATAAAAATCTAATAAATAAAATAAAATAAAATAAAATAGGTTGACAGATATATGTTAGGGCTCTGAAAGTATGATTGGCCCAAAGATACCCACCGAGCTTGTTTGCCCAATGGAGGATTAGACTCCATAGTCCTGGTCCAGCATCCTAACCACTCTCCTAAAATATACATACATAGACATATATATATGTGTGTGTTTGTGTGTGAATTTTAATCCAGGAAGATAATATCCAATTTTAAGTAGTTTTGGAAGCTATGGCCTGTGAACCATCCATTGATTATTCAGAAAATATATGTAAATAAATACAGCTATGTCATGGATGTCCTAAAATAGTCAAAGGGATATTGATACTGTCCCCTAGTCTCCAAAGGGCTGCCACATAGTAGGATAGAGATGTTCAGAATTGTCTCAGAAGGAACAGAAACAGTATTGGAAACTATAGGTTTGATTTATAAGGCAGGTGATTTTGGGTTCACATTAGGAAAAACATCCTATTGTTAAAAAGCTGTTCAATAATGAAAGAAACAGTCTAGGGACATGGAGGACTCTGCTTTACTGAACTGACTAAAGGGCTCTCTGTCAGGAATGGAATAGCAGGAATAGAATAGCAATCCTGCCTAGGGTAGATTGCCAATCATGGGTGGGGAATGATGGTCCTTTTACGATCTGTGAATGAACCTTTATTGTCAAAGTACAACCATGTATACATTGAGATTGGCTGAGCCTCCCTTCGTGCCCCCACCCCCCAACTTACAGTGACACAAACCCTCCATCTTATTACACCATGCCCAGAAATTCTGGGAGTTGAAGTTCACAGAGTGTAAAAGGGCCATAATTCCCCACCCCTGGCCAAGATGATCATTGGGTTCCCTTCCATCCTATTTTATTTACCCAATATCCATTGACATTGATTAAATAGTGACTGGCTAAAAAACGCTTTGACAGTCTGATCTGTATATTGAGGTTGGGACTATATGTGGTACCAGATCTTCTTCTGCAGGCCTTGAAACCCCTTTGATCAGCAGTCTCTAGGACACAGGTCGGCAACCCGTGGCTCCGGAGCCGCATGCGGCTCTTTCAACCATCTCCTGCGGCTCCCAGTCATCTGCCGCCGCCATATGCAGTCCAGGAAAAAAAAGTGGGACTAAAAAAGTTCAACCAATCAATTCAAACTTCTCATGGGAAAAAAAAACTTGTGAAGTTTGAATTGATTGGTTGAAGTTCTTTGGTTTGTGGGACTGCCCACAAACCTCTTCTTCAGACAGCACATGGCGGCAGCGGAGGAAGAGATGGGAGGACTGCTGGAAAGGTGAGTGGGTTGGTCAGATGGAGCATGCGGTGGTGGGTGGTGGTGGTGGTGTTTCTGAGCAGCATACGGAGTCTTGGACGCTGCCAGACCCCCTCCTTCTTTCCCCCCTTTTCTCTTTCTCTTTCTCTCTCTCTGTTTGTGTGTGTGTGTGTGTGTGAGAGAGAGAGAGAGAGACCAAGTCAATTGATTTTCCAGTGAACTACCACTGCCTCATCTCCTCCCCTTGCTGCCTCTCCTGTGGAGATGCGTTTGCGTCTCTCTGTGTCTCTCTCTGCCACTCAAAGCCATCCTGCAGCAGTTTCAATTGGCCCCAATTGCCAAGCATCCCCATGGAAGTCAGTGGAGGTCCGCAGCGCCTCGAAAGGACAGCCACGGCACCTCCAAGTCTGTTGGTTTTACCGGAGAGCCACCGCCTCCTGCAGCTTCTCACCACCTTCTTTCACTCTGAACTGCGGCCCGTGAGGATTCCTCTCCCCACAGCTGCCACGATGGTACATTCCTCGCCCTGTTGGTGCTGCGAGCTGCGGGGAGGCCTTGCTCCAGCAGCGTCGCTGGCCCACCTCCGCTGGCTTCTCTGTGCTCATCGGGCCACCTGGCTTCCTGTCAGCACATCCCATAGGGGAGGTCTGCTAGGGAGGCAGCGGTCCGGCATTGTTTCCCCCTTTGTGCGTGCGTGTGTGTGAGAGAGAGACCTACAGGAACGGCTGGTAGAGGTGCCGGCACCCCGGCGTTGTTTCCCCCCCTTGTACATTTGTATATGTGTCAGACCCGCGGGAATGGCTGGAAGAGGCAGCCGGTAGTCCGGCGTTGTTTCCCCCCTCGTGCATGTGCGTGTTTGTGTCAGACCCACAGAAACGGCTGGAAGAGGCAGCCGGCAGTCTGGCATTTGTGCTTCTCTGTGTGTCGAGCCCCTTGGGCCCGACACACAGGAGGGAGGGAATGCCGGACCGCTGCCGCCCTACCAGCCATTTACTGCGGGTCTGACACACATACAAACATACAAGGGGGGAAACAACGCCGGACTGCCGGCTGCCTCTTCCAGCCGTTCCCGTGGCTCTGTCACACACACACACACGCACAAGGGGGGGTAAACAACGCCGGATTGCCGGTTACCTCTACCAGCCATTCCCGCGGGTCTGACACACACATACAAATGTATGAGGGGGGGAAACAACACCGGACTGCCGACTGCCTCTTCCAGCCGTTCCCGCAAGTCTGACACACATACAAATGTACGAGGGGGGAAAACAACGCCGGATTGCTGGTTGCCTCTTCCAGCCATTCCCGTGGGTCTGACATACACATACAAATGTACGAGGGGGGGAAACAACACTGGACTGCTGACAGCCTCTTCCAGCCATTCCCGTGGGTCTGACACACCTACAAAGGTACGAGGGGGGGGGAACAATGCCGGACTGCCAGCTGCCTCTTCCAGCCTTTCCTGCAGTTCTGACACAAACACACACACGCACAAGGGGGAAAACAACGCCGGACCACTGCCTCCCTAGCAGACCTCCCCTGCAGGATATGCTGCCAGGAAGCTGGGCGGCCCGATGAGACCGTGTGGACTACAGCCCATCGGCCAAGGCCGAGCCAGCTCCGCCAGAGTCAACGAGAGGCTCGGCACGGTTCTGACATTGTCGGCACAGCTGGAGCACAGAGGAGCCAGCGGAGGCGGGCCAGCGACACCACCAGGGAGAGAGTCCCCACGGTTCGCAACACCAACAGGGCGAAGGATGAACTGGTGTAGCAGCTATGGGGAGAGGAATCCTCGCTGGCCATGGTTCAGAGTGAAAGAAGGTGGTGCGGAGCTGCAGGAGGCAGTGGCTCGCCGGTAAAACCAACTGACTGTCACTTGGAGGTGCCACGGCTGGCCTGTTGAGGCACCGTGGACCTCCATTGATTTCCACAGGGGTGCTTGGCAATTGGAGCCGATTGAAACTGCTGCAGGATGGCTTTGAGTGGCAGAGAGAGACACAGAGAGACGCAAACGCGTCTCCACAGGAGAGACAGCAAGGGCAGGAGATGAGGCAGTGGTAGCTGGCTGGAAAATCAATGGACTTGGTCTCTCTCTCTCTCTCTCTCTCTCTCTCATGGATAACATGGAACATCTGAAGGATGATAGAGGTACCAAGGAAACCAATATCTAAGGGGCTGCCACAAAGACGAGGGGGGTCAACCTATTTTCCAAAGCACCAGAAGGCAGCACAAGAAGTAACAAAAGGAAACTTACCAATGCAAGTTCTAACCTAAAAGTAAGGAGAAATTTCCTGACAGTTAGAACAATAAATCAGTAGAACGGCTTGTCTCCAAAGGTTGTGAATGCTCCAGCAGTACAGCATCTCTTTTAAGAATAGATTGGACAATCATTTGTCTGAAATGGTATAGGGCCGTGGTGGCGAACCTATGGCATGTGTGCCACAGGTGGCATGCAGAGCCCTCTTTGTGGGCACGCGTGCCGTCGCCCCCGTCCTAGGTCTTCAGCTAGATTTTATAAAATCTTTTCACTTTAGGCCTCCGCCGCCATGTGCAAAAAAAAAAGGTTCAATCAATCAATTTCAACTTCTCGCGGGAGAGGGGAAAAGATCTCGTAAAGTTGGAATTGATGGGTTGAACTTTTTAGTCCCACCCAGTCTGCCATTACCACCGCAGCCACACCCACCCAATTGGCCACACCCAGCCAATGGGCCCCGCACACCCAGCACCCGATGATACATAAGTGGGTTTTGGGTTGCAGTTTGGGCACTCGGTCTCTAAAAGGTTTGCCATCACTGGTATAGGGTTTCCTGCTTGAGCAGGGGGTTGGACTAGAAGACCTCAAAGGCCCCTTCCAACTCTATTATTCTGTTCTGTTCTATTCTGTTCTGAAACTAGAGAGCCTCTCCGGCTTTATCAAACAGCTTCTCCGCTTCCACTGAAGGAAGTCCCCCCCCTCCCCAGATAGAAGAAGAAATCTTGAGGCAGGAAAAATAATTAAATCACAAAATACCGTAATTAAAACAGAACAGTTTAATCCTTTTAAAAAATAGCACACAAACCTTATCTAACTCATTTCCAGATCTTACAACCTCAGGTGAGCCCAAGTGCAAACATTTAAGAATACCACAAAACTGCAAAGAACGCAGTCTAGCACAAGAATGTAACAAAATGTAATAAAATACTTGTTAAACCAATTAGCAAAGGCCCCTTCCAACTCTATTATTCTGTTCTGTTCTGAAACTAGAGAGCAAATCTGGCTTTATCAAACAGCTTCTCCACTTCCACTGAAGGAAGTCCCCCCCCCTCCCCAGATAGAAGAAAAAATCTTGAGGCAGGAAAAATAACTAAATCACAAAATAATTAAAACGCAACAGTTTGATCCTTTTTAAAAATAGCACACAAACCTTATCTGACTCATTTCCACAGATTACAACCTCAGGCGAGCCCAAGGGCAAACACTTAAGAATACCACAAAACTGCAAAGAATGCAGTTTTAGTACAAAATGTACCAAAACACTTGTTAAACCAATTAGCAAGACAAACAGATACAGGAATTAACCAGATTTGCCAAACCCCCCCCCCCTTCTTTTAGGAACAGGGATTAGCCCATTTCCCTCCAAATAAAGCCAAATAGGAAAATTATCCCATCAACAGGCACAGGATTATACAGGTTTTAGCATATGTTAGACTGGAACCTCATAAAACGTTATACAGAATAAACTCACATTTGGATATCAATCTTCCTAGCTAGCCAGGAAACTTTGCTGACTCATCTTGGTTTCTTGCCATTAAAGACGTCTTCCGGGCAGCTCTGCTTCAATTGAATTATTCTTCAAAGGCTGATCGTTTCATCCCGACTGGAAGAATCCTTGGGGGAGGGGCATTTTCCTCTCCCCACCACTTTGCCACTTATTTTTCTTAAGCTGTTCTAGTCAACATATTTTCATAATGAAATAATTAATAGAATGCTTAGATTCATATATCAGTCCAATTTCTTTAAAATCTTTCTTGCAACTCCTCTCTCTACCACAGCACCTCCTCTGCCCAGTTTCTCTATTCCAAAGTGGGGTAAATATTTTCAAAATTACTTTTACAGGGACCATATATCTTTATTAATATAAAAGACGGTCAATTATTTCATGCAACTGTCTTTTAGATTTATTTACTTATTAATTTTCTTGGTTTTGCTCTAAAATTTTCCTTTGTAAAGCTAAGCTTTCAATATACACACACACATCTCAATCTCTTTCTGATTTACCCATTTTACAGGTTCATCCTTTATTTTATCTAAGAAAATACTGTCACTGTATTTTTGGGCACACTTCCGGTTTCCTTAATTCTGAAATGTTTCAGCTACCAGGTGTTTCTCAAAAAATTCTGCAATAAGACTTTGGAGAGCTATTGATGTTAAAGTGATCTAATTTTTTTTCTATTCGTTGTGGATTTTTATGCTATTAAAGTTTATTATAAAATAAAAATACAAAAAAGAAACAAAAGTTAGAAAGCTAAGGGAAATAAATGTGCAAAGAGAAAGATTGAAAAAGTAATTTCAGGCTTTTTTCAGAGCAATAGCCACCCCCCCCCAAAAAAAAAAAAGAATTAGGACTTGAACCTTTTGTTTTACATTTCTAAACATTTGAAGCCGTTTCTAGAACAAAATCATTCTAATCATCAAAACCTAAAATCAATTTTAAAGATGTCTAATTTCTTTTCAAAAATGCGTAATTCCTGAGATTTCCTCAGAAACAGACATATTAAAGAAAAATATGAAAAATGTCTTGCAGATTTACTTTAAACACCTGCCAACGCAGTAGACAATTATGTGTGTGGGGGGTGGGGTGTAATTCATTACCTTGAGCCAGTTTTAAATTGGAGGTTGGACTAGAAGACCTCCAAGGTCTCTTCCAGCCCTACGATTCTATGGAAACAATTTGCATTTTAAATCAAATTCAAATATTGTGAATTACAATATCCACTGGGTATTTTTTTTTTCAACAACTGGCCGAAAGAGTCGCTGTCGCTTTAAGGAAGAACTGGAACAGATCCCAACCGGGGGAACGGATATGATCGGTTTTACTTGCGCAACTTCATTAAGGGAACGGGGAGGAGCGGACTATATTTAAAGCAAACCTTTGAGGGAGTAAAAGTTGCTTTGCTGCAGGGAGGGCTTCTCTTCCTAATCCGGCGACGATGCTGCTTTTCATCTTGCAACAATGCCTGAAAATCCTCACCCTGCCCATCCATGTGCTTGCCTATTTTGGCTTATGGGACCCCATTTGTAAAAAAACCTTCCCATTTTTCATGAAGAAGTTGAGCAAAGACTACAATAAAAAACTGCACAAGGAAAAGGAGACGCTGTTCAAGAACATGGAGGACTTCGCCGACGCCTCGGGAAAGCTCCGCCTGCTAGAGATCGGCGTGGGCACCGGCACCAACTTTCAGTTTTATCCACCCAACTCGCGCGTTACCTGCGTGGACTACAATCCCAACTTTCAAAAGTTCCTCCTGGAGAGCATGGCTCAGAACAAGCACCTGCACTTCGAGAACTTTGTGGTCGGCTCCGCCGAGAACATCTCTTCGGTACCGGACGGCTCTGTGGATGTGGTGGTGTGCACGCTACTGCTTTGCTCTATCAACAGCATCCAGGCTGTCCTGAAGGAGGTTCTGCGAGTGCTCAGACCGGTAAGTCAAAGGGCAAAGACCACCGAATAAGTGGTGTGCATGCTTTAAAAATGATGGGGAGCAGGAGCTTCAGATCCTCCAAAACAGTACCTCTCTGCTGCGCTTTACGCTGCCGATTTTCAGACTTAACTAAATAGGATTCCTGCCTGCCTGTGTTTCTGGATCATTTTCAGACAAACTACTTTTGAATTGTTTCCAAAAATGCCCTCCCCACGTGGAAGTCTGCATGAAATCACCAGGGATCAAGTTTGATATGGAGGAGACTTGAGTAGGAACCAGAGTAGATCAAGCTGACATTGTAGCAGGAGGACAAAGAGGGTTACATGAGGAAAACATGGGGGAAAGAGCATTATGCTGTCACCGCACAGATCGAAGCCTTTGAGCTCTGGTGCTGGAGAAGACTCCTGCAAGTCCCTTGGACTGCAAGGCGATCAAACCAGTCAGTCCTAGAGGAGATCAACCCTGACTGCTCTTTAGAAGGATAGATCCTGAAGCTGAAACTCAAATACTTTGGCCACCTAATGAGAAGGAAGGACTCACTGGAGAAGAGCCTAATGCTGGGAAATGTTGAGGGCAAGAGAAGAAGGGGACGACAGAGAATGAGGTGGCTGGATGGAGTCACTGAAGCAGTAGGCGTGAGCTTAAATGGACTCCAGAAGATGGTAGAGGACAGGAGGAACATTGTCCATAGGGTCGCGATGGGTCGGACACGACTTCGCAACTAACTAACAACAAGAGTGAATGCAGCTTCACTGGATAGTCACAATAAAAAAGTAGCATTTTTAGAGGGGAAAGAATTGAGACAACAAATGAGTTAGGGGACTGTTATCCAAATATAAGTTGTTACTGTACATATATTACAGCTTGTTTGTCCTTTAATAGGACTTGTTTGACTTCATGGTCAAGTGTATCTTTTTATTCATTTAGCAATAGATAAATCAGCTTCCTTCATAGTATCTTGATGTATTGAGTTCAAGTCCTGCCTTGGCCATGAAAGCCACCTGGGTGACTTTGGGTCAGCCACTCTCCTCAGCCAACTTGCCTCACAGATTTGAGGAGGAGGAGGAGAGTGTGTTGGATGTGCTCGCCGCCTTGAGTTATTTATAAAAATAAGAAAGCAAGTTTTTAAATAAAAGAATAAATTATTAAAATTTTGAGTTTGATATGCAAAAATATATTGAACTGGTTCAGCTACTTTGTCACCATCCTTAAATAAAAAAGGCCAATTCTGCAGTTTTCCTTGAACTTGAATTTCCTGTAAATCATTAATGGCTAAATTGTATTCCAGTTTCATTTTGTCTCTATACTTAATTATTGCTTCAGATCCCCAGGAAGTTATATAACAACAATTTTGATTACAGTGTGAATTTTCTATATAATATCAAAGTGTTCTGCTTCAAATTCTTTCTTTTTTGTACTATTTTACTTTTTCCAGGGTGGTGCATTCTATTTCATGGAACATGTAGCAGCTGACAGATCAACCTGGACCTACTTCTGGCAACAAGTCTGTAATCCTACCTGGAAATATGTGGGAGATGGGTGCTCCTTGTTAAGAGAGACCTGGAAAGATTTGGAGAATGCAGGGTTTTCCAAACTGAACTTGCAACACTTCATAGGCCCATTGTCCATAAGTATAGTTCGTCCCCATATTTATGGATATGGAGTGAAGTAATTGTTCAAACTGGAGAAAAGCGTCTTTCAGATTTCTGAGTGTAAGGAATTAACACTAACAATGCATATACTGCTATAAGAAAAGGGTTTCCCCTATTCTATATGATTCAGAATGAAGAAAGGTTCCTAAGAGTTCAGGCTTCACTAAACTTAAAGGGTACCTTGGATCAGATTTGGAGGGAGGGCAAATAATAAACATAAAAATTAATATAAAAGAAAAAAAACAATCCTACTGTTCAAAGACTATGTGGGGGGGGGAGTCCACACCATTTTGCTGTGGCATCACTCAGTCTACGGTGTCAGCTACCCAGGAAGGAAAGCTATAGGAGGTCTGTTTTAGGATATTACTCACAACCTGTGTGGAGTTCTCTAATAAAGTGGTAATGGACAAAGCTCTAACTCAGGGAGGTCAAACTTGCTGTGTCACGTGACATATCACAACTTTTTTTCCCTTGCCGGAGCTGGGTGGACGTGGCTTCCATGTGATGCTTCTGGCCCGTGGGCCGGCAGTTTGACACCCCTGCTCTAACTTAAGCAGAAGCAGTGCAGGGAATCTTGCTTAAATAGTACTTCAGGCAGAAGCCTTTGATGGCCTTTAGGCAGTGGTGGGATTCATCCAGTTCAGCAGAACTGGTAGCTAATTTTTTTGTTGCCCAGGCCCAGAATGGACTTCTGGAAGTGGCATCCACACAGAGAACTGGTTGTTCACATATTTGAATCTCACCACTGCCTATAGGAGAGGCCTACACAGAAAGATTTTTCTCAGCTTCTTACTCCCTGTACATGTAGAGTGGTTAAAGCTAAATATATTATCATGGAATTAGACTGAAAGCTAAGACTTAGCATTTAGAAACTGATAATTTTGTATCAAAACTTGCTAACTGCTGAATTATGTATTATTTCCTACTTATCATGCTTTTCGTTTTCAATAAAAAAAGGCTTTGGGTTTTTTTTTTCTCTCTCTCTGGTGAACCTCGTCTCATGACTTTTTCTGAGCATGGGCAAATGCAAATATTGTGTCCTCTGGTTCTGGGATATATTGTGAGTTGAGTAACTGATCCATGGAAAAGCCTGGCTGTCAGGACCCACCCCCCATCCACATATTAGGAAATAAGAACTCTTGGAGCCAGCGTTGTCCAAAAGGAAAAAGTTTACTAGCATGAGATCGGTTGTGGCAATACAAGACGGGATCTAACAGAATTACATTTCAATCCTATATAAAGCATTCCCATTTCAGCCCCCTCCCCTCATCCATTTGGTCAGGCTCACATCATTTACTTAGGTGTCAGGCCCTTTCATGGGAAAGGGAACTCTCCTTGTGTTTATTGTTATTGCTTCTTCCTTTCAGTTGCAAATGGAGATGCAACCCAGATCTCTCCCCCTGTTCCCCCCAGATCAAAAGCTTCCTTGGTCTTTGAAAACAGCCTACTGCAATCTGAATAACCATCCTCTCCCCCCCCTCGGAGAGATGGCAGAATCCCCAGAATAAGCACAATATGCTAACCATACATTTATGAAATGTGATATAAATGGATTCTGACAATCGGCTCTCCTTTCAGAAAAAAGATGGGTCCATCTGCGGGGAAAAGAAATCATATAAATGTTAGCCTGGTTTGTTCGGATATTCTGTATGAAACCTCTTAAGCAACTTTTGTGCTTTAACATGGAGTTTGTTAACCCACACATTTTCTGAGGAGGGGAGGTGTTTCCATGCCACTAAATATTGTATCGTTCCATGGTGTTTTCTGGAATCTAAGATTTCTTTCACTTCAAAATGTTCTCCTTCCACCATGATGGAGGGTGGTGGTGGTGGGATTTTTGTTCGTAGGGGTGATTGTTCTTCTCTCTTTATTAAACTGCAGTGAAAGGTTGGGTGTATTTGACTAAGATTTTTGGGTAGTTCTAATTCAACTGTTACTGGGTTTATGATTCTTTTAATTGGAAAAGGTCCAATATACTTTGGTCCTAGTTTTTTACAGGGTTGGAGCGATTTCAGGTATTTTGTGGATAAATCTCTCCTACCCTGAATGGTGTGGGATCGGTTCTTTTTTTGTCTGCCTGTGTCTTGTATGCTTTTCTGGCATCTTCCAACGCTTTCCTAACGATTGGCCAGGTATTTTGTAATTGAGCAATCCATTCCTTCAGTTCAGGAATGACCGGTTCTTATGGGGTTAGTTCTGGTATTGGGTTGAAACTCTGGCCTGTAGCTACTTGAAAAGGAGTGTAACCTGTGCTTAAGTGGACTGCATTATTATATGCTACTTCTGTGAAAGGCAGTAGGTCCGTCCAGTCGGACTGCTGAAAATTAATAAAGCATCTTAAATATTGTTCAAGTACAGAGTTAAGTCGTTCAGAAGCCCCGTCCGTTTGAGGGTGGTGACTAGATGACAGTCCTTGGGTGGTTCCTAAGAGGGATAAAAATTCTTTCCAAAATGCCGACATAAATTGCACCCCTCTATCAGATATGATGCATTGTGGTACCCCGTGCAATCTGTAAATATGCTGTACAAAAAGTTTTGCTAATGCTTTTGCAGTCAGGATTTTTTGGCAAGGTATGAAATGTACTTGCTTAGAGAACAGATGTGTGACAGTCCAGACTACGGTGCTTCCATTACTTTCTGGCAGTTCTACGATAAAATCCATGGCTATTTCTTTCCATGGGGCTGAGGGGTTCGCCACCGGTTGTAACAGACCTGGCGGTTTCCCTTGCAGTCTTTTGGCCATCGCACAAATTTGACAGCTACCCACATAGCTTTCTATGTCCTTTTTCATAGATGGGCCACCAAAATTGCCTTTTAGTTACCGTAAGTGTAAGGTTTTTACAAAACCAAAGTGTCCTGCTGATTTTGTATCATGGCACAATTGCATGAAATTGATTCTCTGGGTGGCAGGTATATATAGCTTCTCCCCCACCCAAGGCAGTCCATCTTTAATTGTACACACATGTCTATTTTTCTGGAATGATTCATCACTTTCCAAAGACTTCCTGAATTCTATTCCAGTTTGGCTATCTGCCTTCGGCTTCATTTTTTCTTGTGCCCTGGTGGTGACTGGTGCTGCCAGTTGTTGTTCCGGCACAAGTGGTTTAAAGTCACTAACTCTTGTGCTGTTATATTGGGGCATGCGGGATAATGCATCTGCCAGGAAGTTCTTTCCCCCCGGTAAGTGTTTGAGGGTGAAATTGAATCGGTGAAAATGTTGGGACTAGCGGGCTTGCTTAGGAGTGAGCTTCCTGGGTGTTTTTAGTGCTTCCAAATTCTTGTGGTCTGTCCAGACCTGGAAAGGTATTTTATTTCCTTCTAAAAATTGGCGCCATGTTAGTAATGCCCACCTCAATGAGAATGCCTCTTTTTCCCATATTGGCCAATGTTTTTCTGTTTCTGTGAGTTTTCTGGATGTGTATGCGCATGGTTGCAACATCCCCCCATCATTTTCTTGTAATAATATGGCTCCTACTGCTACATCACTCGCATCTGCCTGTATTACAAAAGGTTTGTCGGGATCTGGGTGTTTTAGGACAGGTTCAGCAGAAAAAAGTCTCTAGCCTCTCAAATGCTGCTTGACACTCCATTGTCCACTTTACAGGCTGGCTGGATTTCACGGGGGACCCCCCCTTTCGTTTTCAACAAGTTTGTCAGGGGCATGGCTATTTGGCCAAATGCAGGGATGAATTGGCGGTAGAAATTTGCAAACCCCAGGAAACTTTGCAATTGCTTCCGTGTGCGGGGGGGTGCCTACTCTAATACTGCCCTGACTTTCTCAGGGTCCATTTCGATGCCCTCTGGGGATATGCGATATCCCAGGTAGTCAATTTTTTCCTGGTGGAATTCGCACTTTGATAGTTTAGCATATAGGTGGGCAGCTCGCAACGTTTTCAGGACTGCTCTGACTAGGTTGATGTGTTCCTCTTTGGTCTCAGTGAAGTTAAGGATGTCATCCAGGTAAACCAGGACCCCCTTATAAAGGTGCTCCCTTAGCACGTCATTAATTAATTGTATGAATACTGCAGGGGCCCCTTGCAGTCCAAATGGCAGTACTTTGAACTGGTAGCAACCCAATGGGCAGTTGAATGCAGTCTTCCATTCATCTCCTTCCTTAATCCTAATGTGGTAATATGCTTCCCTCAGGTCTAGTTTAGTGAAAATCCTTTTTGATAGGTGGGATAGCATATCCTTCATTAGGGGTAAGGGGTACAGATTGCATTCACTAATTGTGTTCAGATTCCTATAATCTAGACAACAGCAGTAAGAACCATCCTTCTTCTCCCTGAGCAGAACTGGGGCGGCCACTTTGGGTCTGGCAGGCTCAGTGAAGCCTCTTTCTAATTTTTTCTTTATGAATCTTTCCATTTCTGCCATTTCCCTTGGGCTCATGGCATACATCCTGGGTTTTGGGAGTTTTGCCCCGGGTTTGAATTCTATAGCACAGTCTGTGGGGCGGTGGGGGGGAAGCTCATCTGCCCGTTCCTCACTGAAAACCTCAGCAAAGTCCCTGTATTCCTCCGGTATCTCTGGTAACTTCTTCTCTTCCCCCACTGCTGCTGTCTCCTCCCTCCGGGTTGGGGGGATGCTTTTGGAGTCTAAGTTCTTCTGCCCCCCCCCTTTTGGGAAATTGAGTTCTGCTGTCCTCCAGTTTATCCTGGGGTTCCATTTCTTCAGCCATTCCAGTCCTAGAATCATTGGGCATTCCATGCCTGGGGCCACTATAAACGTTCCATGCCTGGGGCCACTGGGGTCCTCCTCATGGGACCCCAGTGATAGGTGGATTGGTAAAGTGGCTAGGGTGGCTAGTCCCCCCCCCCTGCTATTGACCCATCTAATTGACTAAAAGAGATTGGTTGTTTTAGCCTCCTCACTGGGATGCTCAATCTGTCCACCAGCGTTGGGCTGATGAGGCAGCGGATGCAACCAGAGTCTATCAGAGCTTTTATTTTGGCTGCTTCAGGCATAGAGGAAGCTAATATAGTCACTGTCTTAAGTATGGGTGGAAGGGGTCCGCTTACCAATGGTTCTCCCTCTGAGCTGTCTTCCGAGTTGTCCACCATCCCTGCAGTGCAGGCCGGAGTCCAATCCCAGTTCCTGGCAGGAGTTGTGAACTCTACAGCCTCTGTCCCCTTCATGGAAGATTCTTTTGTGTTGCCTTGGGACTTCCCCGGCTTCTTGGAGGATGATGCCTCTGGTTTTCGTGGGGGGGGGCTTTTGAACGACATTCTGCAGCACGGTGGTCCTTTCTCCCGCAGTTGAAACAACCCGTTGATTTTTTGGCTGTGGCTGGTGGTTTTTCCCCCTCACGTGTTTGCTTGGGTGGCAGGCAGCCCCATGGTTTTCCTCTGCGTTGTCTCTTCAGTGGGTCTATTTCCACTTCCTCCGCCAGGATGTACCAGTCATCAAGATGGGGTGGGTCTCCTCGAGGCAGGCAAGCGTCATACAGGTCGTAGTTTAGACCGTCTTTGAAGTGGCTAAGGAGGATATCTTCTGGCCAGTTCAGCTTGCTGGCAATGGCTCAGAATTCTTGGGTATATTCGGCCACTTCTCGCCTGCTCTGCCTCACCATTTTGATTCTCTCCCAGGCCTTACGGTCAGCCAAAGGATCCTCGAACCGCCGCCTCAAAGATGACATGAATCGGTTGAAATTGTCGAGTTCTGGGGCATTGGAGTCATGCAAGTTCACCACCCAGTCTGCAGCTGATCTGTCCAGGGCAGATTGCACAATTCAGATGCGTGTTTTGTCACTAGGGATATCCCGGCCGTATTCTTCCACATAGCTGAGGACTTGGGTTAGGAAGAATCCCAGTCGTGATGGCTCCCCCTTGAATTTGACTTCCCGGGGCGGGAGTATTTGGCTGGAGCGTTGTCTGTGCTGCAGCCGGTATCGCTCCTCATCCTGGTCCCCGTCTGTGGTTCGGGGGGGTACTGCTGAGGCAGCAATTTCTGTTCCATTGGACGGCCCCGGGGTTTCAGGTGCTGGATCCCCTCCGTTACCTCTCCATTTGCGGCCCCAGGCGCTGCCTCGGTTGCAGTTTTCAGCTCTCTCCTCCCTTAGTGAGCTCAGGGTTGCTTTCATCAGATCAATGGCTTTTTCCAGGATCCGCTCCTCACTGGCGTGCAGGGAACTCTCCATCTCTTGCCTCCATTCCGGTTGGTGGTCGCTCCGTCTCAGGGTCACTTCTCTCGATGCCTTTTCCCACTCACTTTTCCTTCCAATGCCCATCGACCACCGGGGTTTTCGGTCGTGGTGCTCCACTGCTTCTTGCCCGGGGAAATATGCCACTTCAGCTTCCCATCGTCTCTGGGATTCCATTCGGGGGGAAGACTCCATCTCCATGGGGCTTCCCTCCTCTCTTGCTTCATCGCCAGACATTGTATTTGTTGCAAAGTCCCCCGGTAAGGTTTTCCCTTCCAGGTTGACTCTTATAGCAGATCCCGTCTACTGTCAGGACCCACCCCCATCCACATCTTAGGAAATAAGAACTCTTGGAGCCAGGGTTGTCCAAAAGGAAAAAGTTTACTAGGATGAGATCGGTTGTGGCAATACAAGACGGGATCTAACAGAGTTACATTTCAATCCTATATAAAGCATTCCCATTTCAGCCCCCTCCCCTCATCCATTTGGTCAGGCTCACATCATTTACTTAGGTGTCAGGCCCTTTCCTGGGAAAGGGAACTCTCCTTGTGTTTATTGTTATTGCTTCTTCCTTACAGTTGCAGATGGAGATGCAACCCAGATCTCTCTTTCCCCCTGTTCCCCCCCAGATCAAAAGCTTCCCTGGTCTTTGAAAACAGCCTACTGCAATCTGAATAACCATCCTCTCTCCCCCCCCCCCTCGGAGAGATGGCAGAATCCCCAGAATAAGCACAATATTCTAACCATACATTTATGAAATGTGATATAAATGGATTCTGACACTGGCCCTCAATAATCATTTTAAGTGGTGACTGAGAAGAGATGTGTTGTTAAATTTTAACCTGATATTTACGTACATGTTTGCAGAAACATTTTTGGAAAATAATTTGGCACATTTGTTTAGTGCCACCCCATCCCATTTCTATCATTTACAAAAGGTCCCAGATCAGCAGGGAGTCACTTTGTGGCCAATTAACAAAAAGAAGTGGGGCAGCACAAAGAATCTTCCCTGTTGTTGGACCCTGGGAGATTCCAGAATTGCAAAATCCAGCTTTAAATGCCCTCAGCCTAGTGTGTTTTTTTATTTTTTAAATTTATTACAGTCAAAGACTTATACAGAAAAAACAAACTTTAGAAATAAAAGTATGGATATAAAACACAAGGTAAAAGAATATACATAATATTACAGATAGCCCTTAATTTAGGACCTGTCGCTTAGCAACCATTCAAAATTATAACTGACCTGAAAATAACAACAACAACAATAATAAAGTTGGAAGGAACCTTGGAGGTCATCTAGTCCAACCCCCTGCTCAGACAGGAAACCCTATACCATTTCAGACAAATGGCTGTCCAGTCTCTTCTTAAAAACTTCCAGTGTTGGAGCATTCATGGCTTCTGGAGGCAGGTTGTTCCACTGATTAATTGTCCTAATTGTCAGAAAATTTCTCCTTACTTCTAGGTTGCTTCTCTCTGGTTAGTTTCCATTTGTTGCTTCTTGTCCTGCCTTCAGGCACTTTGGAGAATAGCTTGACTCCCTCTTCTTTGTGGCAGCCCCTGAGATATTGGAACACTGCTATCATGTCCCCCCTCTCCCTTTTCTTCATTAGACTAGACATACCCAATTCCAGTAACCATTCCTTACATGATTTAGCCTCCAGTCCTCTAATCATCTTTGTTGCTCTTCTCTGTACTCTTTCTAGAGTCTCAACAATTTTTTTACACCGTGGTGACCAAAACTGGATGCAGTATTCCAAGTGTGGCCTTACCAAGATATTGTAAACTGGTATTAACACTTCACGTGATCTTTATTCTATCCCTCTGTTAATGCAGCCTAGCACTGTGTTGACTTTTTTTGCAGCTGCAGCACGCTGCTGGCTCACATTTAAGTGATTGACCACTAGGACTCCGAGATCCCTCTCACAGTTGCTACTATTGAGCAAGGTACCACCTATACCCATGGTGGCGAACCAATGGCGAGCTCTCTCTGGGGTCACATGTGCCGTCGCCCCAGTCTTCAGCTGGGTTTTATAAAATGTTTTCACTTTAGGCCTCCACTGCCTTATGCAAAATTTAAAAAAGGTTCAATCAATCAATTTCAACTTCTTGCAGGAAACAAAATCTGGCAAAGTTGGAATATGATTGATTGAACTTTATTTTTAGTCACACAGCAGCGGAGGAAGAGACACGGAGCTGAAGAGAAGGTGCCGTGTGGGCGTGGGGGGAGTGGCGGGAGCAGGGCGCTGCATGTGAGGGGTGGGGTGGGGCCTGTGGATAGGTGGAGAAGGAATGCGGCAGCGCTAGCATAGTGGTAGACCAGTTGCTTTCCTCCTTCTGCCAGACACCTGCCGAAGCCGTGCAAGGTAAGGTTGCCGGGCCCACCCCTGCCCAGATGCCGTCGCCTCCCTCAAGCTTTTTTTACTAACCTGCCTTTCAGCTGCATTCCATTTCTCTGTTCGCTTCTCAGCCTTTCCCGCGTGTTTGTGGGACTATCGTTTAAAAAAAAAAGTTCCATGAGACTTTCTAACTTCTTGTGAAATCTAACGAGAAGTTAGAAAGTCTCATGGAACTTTTTTTTAAAAACCCATTGTCCCACAAACATGCAGCAAAGGCTGAAAAGCCAATGGAGAAATGGAATGCAGCTGAAAGGCAGGTTAATAAAATGCTTGCGGGAGGAGAGGGCATCTAGGTAGGGGCGGGCCCGGCAAGCTTACCCTGCATGGTGGTGAGAGGGTGGGGCCCGGGCCCGTCCCATGCCAGGACAGCCCCTTCAGCCCCGGGTCAGCTGTGCTAGACGGCGGTGGGCAGGTCGTTGAGGTGGGGGCTGGCAGACCAACCAAAGCAGCAGGTGGAGCACTGGAGGCTCGGGGAGGGAGGGCGCTGAAGTGGGCCTAGGCAAGAGCAACACGTCTGAGCAGAAAGCAGCCTAGAAGCAAGTGGGGGAGGTAAAGAAAGAAATCCTTGCTCCTGCCAGAAACTGCCTTTCTTTCCTTACCTGACTTCTAGCCCCATGCAGTTGCTCGTTTGCGATCCCCCACTGCTGCCGCATGCAAGGAAACAAAAGATTTTTGGCGGAAATAAAGGTCAATGAATCAATTCCAACTTCTCGTGAAAGATCGCGAAGGCCGAGTCAACTCTCCCCCCCCTCATTATTTTGTCAGAGATGTGGAAAGTGTTTCTTGCTTCTACATTCTCTCATCTGCTCTTTTATAATTTAATCCAGCCTTACCCAAACTAATGTCTTTTGGGTGTCATGGACCACAGTTCCCATAATCCTGTGGCTATGCTGGCTGGGAATGCAATGCCTTATTTCCTTTGCAGTATGCGCCTAGGAGGCAGTAGGTCTGTGGGATTTAGACCTATTTAAACATTTGTTTCTTCTGCCTAATTTATTAAATCAACATCTAATTCAAAATTAGATGGGGGGAAAATGGAGATAGTAACAGATTTTATTTTCCTGGGCTCCAAGATCACAGCACACGGGGACTGCAGCCAAGAAATTAAAAGACACTTGCTCATGGGGAGGAAAGCCATGGCAAATCTAGACAGCACACTAAAAAGCAGAGACATCACCCTGCCAACATGCGTATAGTCAAGGCTGTGGTCTTCCCAGTTGCAATGTATGGCTGTGAAAGTTGGACCATAAGAAAGGCTAAGCGCCAAAGAATTGAGGCCTTTGAACTATGGTGCTGGAGAAGACTCCTACGAGTCCCTTGGACTGCAAGGCGATCAAATTGGTCAGTCCTGGAGGAGAATCAACCCTGACTGCTCTTTAGAAGGCCAGATCCTGAAGTTGAAACTCAAATACTTTGGCCACCTAATGAGAAGGAAGGACTCACTGGAGAAGAACCTAATGCTGGGAAAGATTGAGGGCAAGAGAAGAAGGGGACAACAGAGAATGAGGTGGCTGGATGGAGTCACTGAAGCAGTAGGCATGAGCCTAAATGGACTCCAGAAGATGGTAGAGGACAGGAAGGCCTGAAGGAACATTGTCCATGGGGTAGCGATGGGTCGGACACAACTTCGCAACTAACAACAAAAACAATCTAATATTACCCTCAAATTATTTTTTATTTGTCTCTTTGGCAAAAATCCATTTTGATCTAGGTGTATAAATTCAGTCAAAAATCTTTTCAGCCTCTCAGCTATTATTGAAGTGAAGACTTTATAGTCCACATTCAGTAGTGGTATCGGTCTATAGATTTGATCTGGGTCGAATCTGAGTTCTCTTTTTGTATCAAAGTAACATTAGCTTCTGACCATGTATTTCGGAGTTTTGCTTCCAATAAAAGTTCATTACATACATTTTTCAATGGTGAACTTAATATATCTTGTAAATATTTATAATACTCTGCTGGGAGTCTATCTGGTCTGGGTGTTTTTTTTCCTTTTTTGGTCTTTTTATTGCCTCTGTCAATTACATCATTGTTATTTTTTCATTTAACATAGTCTAGAATTTTTGGTAAATTATTTTCTTCCATATATTGTATCATTTTCTCCCTTGGAGTTTCTTCCTTGTACAGTTTCTCATAGTATTCTTTAATTATCTTTTTATTGCTTCATTTTAAAATTATAAACAGCCTTTTTCATCTACTAAATTGTTTATCAATTTTTTCTCCTTTTTTAAGTTTATAAGCTAACTGTCAAGCCCTACGGGCTCGACACTTCACGGGGAGCCAGGGGAGCACGGTTACGGTTACCCGCGCAGCACCGGGAGCCCAGCCACGGCCACACCTACCAGCTGTCCAGCGGGCGAGCGTCGGATCCACGGGCGTGCTGCAAGCTGTGCGGCGGGCGAAGGCAGACGCCCGCGCAGCACCAGGTGCCCAGCCATGCCCACGCCTACCAGTTGGCCGGCGGGCGAGCGCCGGACCCACGGCAGCGCTACGGGAGGCCGCGCTGGTGCTGGCGGCCGGGAGACAGTCCGTCTCGACTCAATCAGCTGGGAGGCGGATGGAAGCTGTTGCCGAGGCCCGTAGAGTTCGATCGGCTGGGAGGTGGCTGCAAGCTGAGCGGCGGCCTGAAACGGCTACGGCTGCGACTGTAGGCACGCCGGCAGCGACGCAGGGTGCTGAACAGTTGCGCCCGGACTTTGGGGACCGCCAAGGGGCCATGGGTGTGACGCAGGGGGTTACAATGGTGGAGGGGAGCACAACCGGGACTTTAGGAGGGGGGTGGGCTTGTGTCTTTTTCCGCGCTGGGAATCACGGTGGCGGTGGAGGGAGTTGGGCGTGGGGTAATGAAGTAGGGGGGTGGAGTATTTATGCAGGCCAGGCGGATGCTGGTCTGCACGGGGGAGGGGTGGGGCCTAAGGGTGGGGCTGCTACCTAGTTACAGGCATCGAATAAAAGGCGCGTTGGAGAGTGTGACTCTCAACGCTGACTTTGTTATTGCTTGGAGATCCTGCATTAAAGGTATTCTCGCAGTCATCCGTACTATGTCGTGGTTTTTCCTGTGTGCTTGCTTTTCCCGGCGTAGACGAGGATTTGACACCATCTTCCTGGTTTGTTTGCATTTTCAAAAAAGTTTTGCTTTGCCCTTTTAATTTGTTGTGCCAATTTTTCATTCTATTAAATTTAATTTATGTTTTATTATTTCCATTTGCCTTTTCAATATTTTCTTTTATGGGTTTATTTGTAGTTCAAGTTCTAATTTTTTTAATTCTTCACTTAACAACTGACATTGTTGTCTCTTTTCTTTATTTTTTTTCACCATGTATGTTATCGCTATGTCTCAAAAATATGCTCTGGTGTATCCCATACATTTTGTAATGTATCTTTTTTATTTTCTTTGAAGTAAAATTCCATTTCTTTTGTTGCTAAGTCTATAAATTCTTTCTCTTTTAATATGGATTAATTCAAAGTCCATCTTAATTTTTTCTGCATTCTTTTCCACACTATTTTTAAAGGGTTATGATCTGCCCAAATACCTAATTCTATTTCAATTTCTGCATATTAACCCTTATTTTAGGCATCATCCAAATCATACCATTTCTAGACCAATATTTATGACTATTAGAATAAAATGTGTATTGTGATTTTCCTGGATTCGTTTCTCTCCAGATATCTTGTATACCAATTTCCTCTATCATATTGGAAAAAAGTCTTAGGTAAACTTTTTCTTTCTTGTTTCCCTGATTTACTGCTTTTATAGTCTAATGTCCGATCTACTATTGCATTGAAATCCCCAATTAAACATATAATTTGGTATTCCATTTCTACTATTTTTCTGTGAAGGTTTTAATAAAAATCTTCTTGTTTATTATTTGGTGCATAAATTGATATCAAAAGTATCTGTTTTTGATTAAAAATATTTCTACCATTAATATTCTTCCTTCTTCATCTGCACAAATCATTTTGGAATATATTGTCTCTTTGACATATATAGCCACTCCTCTTTTTTTTTTTCCAGGTTTTGGATTTTCCCAAAATTTATAATGTTGGGTTTTTCTATGTGTGTCATCTGGATCCCAAGCAGTAGTATCTGGTGGGTTATTTACAACAGTCCATAGTCCTTCCTTGCGCAAAAGCAAGCAACATTTTGTGGACCAGGAAACATAGTTTGTCCCATCCAACCGGGTTATCCAGGAGATGCCTGACAACAGTTCCTGTGCCATTTTACACCAAAAAACTAACACAAACTCAGCTAGGAATACTGTGTGTACTAACTCTCAGTACAGGCCTGGGCCCATAACCAGTGTTAAGGAATTTGTTGTGCAGGGTCTCCTTGTGCTACCAAAGAGTTGCACAGACAAGGAAGGGTACTGAGAGTAGTAAAAGTCACACACAGGAATACACTGAGTTATTAAAAACAAAAAGTAGTTTACTTTTGAGGTGGTGTAAGAACAAAAATGCACAGTCAAAAATAAACAGTCCAGGTCATAAACAATAGCAACAGTCCAAGCTACAAAGTCTTCTTACCGGTCCAGAGGTCAATACACAGTTCAGGTTACAACAGTAGTAAACCAACAGCAGAGCAAAAACAGTAGTA
Source organism: Vipera ursinii (assembly GCF_947247035.1). Taxonomy (NCBI): domain Eukaryota; kingdom Metazoa; phylum Chordata; class Lepidosauria; order Squamata; family Viperidae; genus Vipera; species Vipera ursinii. Next base: position 140,027,287 of record NC_139513.1, on the reverse strand, counting down.
GTAGAGATCAGTGAATTCAGAGAGAGAGAGAAGCTACGTTCCTAGCTTCCTCTTATGGCCATGAGAACACTTACACACCCATTGGCCAATTAACATCTTAAAGCCATAGCATTATGGTTAATATATTTTCAACCCAACATTGTAGGCTAACACCATATGCCTAACATTCTCCCCTTTGGGTAGAATAATATATAACTCTTACAATCTTATGCACATTCTTTCACAATTAGCATTGTGTTTCACAGCACTTTGTACCTTCGTAAAATGGTCTGCAATATTTACATCAGATGAACAATACTCTAGCTGTATTAATTTATCCTTGATACATTGTCTGACATTTAAATAACGAAGATCAGTATGTTTAGATCTTGTTCTTACTGCAGCATTGTTAGCCATCTTTATCGCAGCTTGATTGTCCTCATACACAATGAATGGATCCTTTACATTTAAACCCATATCTAACAATAATTGTTTGTACACTAGCAGTTCTGTACATAACACTGATAAACATGAGAATTCAGCCTCCATTGTAGACAAGCTTATATGCTTTTGTCTAATGGACTTCCATCCAATCAAAGAATCACCCAACATTATAGCCAACCCTGAAGGAGATTTACGAGTGTTTGTATCAGAGGCAAAACTCGCATCTGCATATGCAGTAAGGATTAACTCACGATTTGGCTCTAGATATAACGAGTAGTGAATAGTCTGCTTCAAATACCTTAATACTCGTTTAGCTGATTGCCAGTGTCTAACAGTTGGATTATTGTTGTACCTAGCTAATTGATTTACACAGTAAGAAATATCAGGTCTAGTCCAATTACTCAAATACATAAGACTTCCTATCAAAGATTGGTACATAGTCTTATCAAATACAGGACTCTCAACATTAGTGTCCTTAAAATCCCTATTTATTGCAGCTTTCCATGATGCTTGTTCCTTTTCAGGATACATCCTGATCTCATCATAGTTAGATGGCTCTACACTAACTTGACATATACTAGCTTCATAGCGATCAGGTGGATGTCTGATACGCGTTGAACGCCAAGGAATTACAGGGCTTTGAATTTCTGACTCCTCTCCTTCCTCTGATTCATTTTTTATCTTCCCTATCTCCTCTTCATCTTTTATATTTACAGGAGATGTATTATCATTACTACTTACATTATCAGAGGAGTCCTTAAACACTAGAGGATCAGTATTAACAGTTTCTTGCTCTAACCTATCCCAACCAACGTGCTCAAGGAATTTTGCACTCGCACTGTTATATACATTAGTTGTGCCTCGTTCCCAGAAACGATAGGATCTATGGTTAGCTTCATATCCTACAAAGTATAATTGCCTAGCCCTATGTTGGCCTTTACTCCTGAGTTGTGCAGGAATGTGGACCCAAGCTGGGGTGCCAAACGTGTGCAGGTAATCAAGGTTTGGTCTTCTACCATGCCATATAGTGTATGGTATTTTACCAGTAGAAGTATTAACAACTATATTCAGAACATGGTTTGCACATTTTGCTGCCTCCCCCCACAGTCTATCTGTTAAGCCTGAATCTCTTAACATGGTTCTCATCATGGCTTGTAATGTTTGCCCACGTCTCTCAACAAATGTATTATGTTGAGGCCTATAAGGGGCTGAACGTTTATGCTCAGTGCCAGAAGATTCTAACATATCAACAAAACGCTTGTTTGTAAATTCAGTACCATTATCAGTAATTATGCACTGAACCTTTCTCTTTGTTTTTCTTTCCACAAACTTCAGCCAGTTTGCAAATTGTTGGAAAGTGTCTGCCTTTGATTTAAGCAGATAACAAAATCCATATCGAGAGTAGTGGTCCAATATACTTAAAATATAACATGACCCTCCTAAACTTGGTTTCATGGGTCCAATTAACTCAGCAAACACAACTTCCAAAGGAACAGTTCTTTTGAAGCTGTTTAACCTGTTTGCAGGAGTTGCCTTACTCTTTTCCTGATTACAGGCATTGCAATTCAAATACTTACTACATGGCTTCAGTTTAATTCCGTCTACTAACTCAACTGTTTTATGTAGTGAGTTAAAGTTTACATGCCCTAACCGCCTATGCAATAAATGTATACATTCATCATGTGGCTTCTTGTTCTCACATATTGAGTTAGCTTTAACTGTACTAACCTGGTTACTTGTGAGAAAGAATAAACCATTTTTCAAATTAGCGGTTACACAGGTTCCATTCCTCTCAATAGTGCATTGCTCCCCTCTGAATGTTACCAGAAACCCAACCTTAACCAATTCCCTTACAGATAAACGGTTGAATCTTAGCTTAGGTATATATAACATAGGTAACTGTTCATCAATGCATGGACAATAGGAATTACCTTCACCAGAGGCCTTCATCCTCCAACCGTTGGCTAGTGAAACATATTGGTTGCTATTTTTCATATTAACAAACCTCTCTTTAGTAATGCATTGTGAAGCCCCACTATCAACAACCCACAATTCATTATTTTTGGATGTTGGTTCACCAGAAACAGCCAAACCAATGCCCTTTTTAGCCTTTCCACTGCTATTTACATTCTGTTTTCTACCCTTTCTACAGAATTTGGCTATATGCCCTCTAGCTCCACAAGAATAACATTTCTTGACGTTGTAAGCAGTGGTGAATGGCTGCTCCTCTCGTGGCTGTGTCTCTCTCAGCTGGTCTCTGTCACGCCTTCTCCTGGACTCTTCCAGCAGTCTCCCCGTAATGTTAGTTAATGTCAGTTCCTCTCTGGTCAGGACTTCCAAAGAAGAAACATACCCATCATAACTCTCATCGAAAGATGACAGAATAATGTAGACCTGATGCAACTCTGAAAAAATCAGCTCCTTTTCATGAAGCTCTTGAAAAATTGCCTTCATGTAATTTAAATGGGTCAGCATATCTCCATTCTTCTGCAGACGAGTCCTAAACAGCTTACGTGTAAGGTGTATATGTGCACCCACACTGTCTCGAACATAAAGCCTTCGCAAAACGCCCCAACACCTAGCAGCAGACTCCTCACCACGAATATGGACAAGCTGCTGGTCATTCAGTGTTAGTCCAATAATGCAAAGAGTTTTCTCATTGCTATGTTTAAAGTCGTCTAACTTCTTTGCATCCTCTTCGTCATCTGGATCCCAAGCAGTAGTATCTGGTGGGTTATTTACAACAGTCCATAGTCCTTCCTTGCGCAAAAGCAAGCAACATTTTGTGGACCAGGAAACATAGTTTGTCCCATCCAACCGGGTTATCCAGGAGATGCCTGACAACAGTTCCTGTGCCATTTTACACCAAAAAACTAACACAAACTCAGCTAGGAATACTGTGTGTACTAACTCTCAGTACAGGCCTGGGCCCATAACCAGTGTTAAGGAATTTGTTGTGCAGGGTCTCCTTGTGCTACCAAAGAGTTGCACAGACAAGGAAGGGTACTGAGAGTAGTAAAAGTCACACACAGGAATACACTGAGTTATTAAAAACAAAAAGTAGTTTACTTTTGAGGTGGTGTAAGAACAAAAATGCACAGTCAAAAATAAACAGTCCAGGTCATAAACAATAGCAACAGTCCAAGCTACAAAGTCTTCTTACCGGTCCAGAGGTCAATACACAGTTCAGGTTACAACAGTAGTAAACCAACAGCAGAGCAAAAACAGTAGTAGTAGAGATCAGTGAATTCAGAGAGAGAGAGAAGCTACGTTCCTAGCTTCCTCTTATGGCCATGAGAACACTTACACACCCATTGGCCAATTAACATCTTAAAGCCATAGCATTATGGTTAATATATTTTCAACCCAACATTGTAGGCTAACACCATATGCCTAACATCCTTCTTTGCTGATCACTCCACGATCAGCAACGGCTCGTTTAGCCGCTCGGTAGAGAGAAAACAAAGCTCGGCAGTTCAAGAAAATTTTCCCTACCGCTCCGCTTGCCTCTGACGTCGCACTGGAAGTCTTCTTGATTCATCTTCTCTTTTTCCCTCTTCCACCTGTGTAATTGTTTCCTCTATTGTTTGTTCTGTCTGTTTCTGGCTTTTTCCATCCTCTTGTTGATATTGTGTTCTTTCTCCCAGAAATGTTCTATATCCTTCATCAAAACCCTCTGCCTTCCACAGAGTCCAAATGATATCCTGTGTTATTCCAATTGATTAAAATCCCTTCTGGCACCAGCCATCTAAAATTTACTCCTTTTGCAATCAGCTTTGTAGTCAAGAAATGATATTGTCTTCAAGTATCCCTTATTCTCTTGGGAATCTCTTTCAACACTACTATTTTTTTATCTTTATATTGTAATGAATCATCCCCGACTCTTCTTAATATCTCATCCCTCATTGTTTTCTTCATTTTACATGGACTTCTCTGGGCAATTTGTGTTTCCTTGCGTAACTTGAATTCATTCTAAATATTTCATCCACTTCTTGCTGCATCTCTGATCTTTCCATTTCTAGGGCCTCTGTTAATAGATTAATAATCACTTCTGCTATATTTTCCTCTTTATCTTCGGGTATGTTCTGGAATCTCAAATAGAGTACTGCCTTCTCCATTTCCAAAGCAATGACCGCTCCTTCTAGGTTTTGATTTGCTTGTTCTAATCTTTCATTCTCTGTCATTAGTGCTTCAATTTTTCCCCCAGTATCTTCTGATTGATCTTCCACCTTCAGAATTCTTTGGTCATTTTTAAGGATCATTTGTTGGTGAACCTCAAATTGTGTCTTTATGTCAAGAATTTGTTTGTTTAGCTTATTAAGATTGCTTTTTCTTTCTTGATGTTTCTTCTGCATCATTTCTTGCATTAGTTGTAAAGTCGCATGCATCTTTTTTGCAGATTGTTTGCCTTCTCTCGTTGTAACATTGCTTCAATAGATCCCTGACTTGCTCAACTAGATGTTCTAGAAGAGGGTGCAGAAGCAGGTATTTTTGTAATTTTAGTGAGGTTTGGTACACTCATTTTTCAATCAGGTAGATTTTGTAAATCCACAGGGAGAAGGGGGAAAAAAGCCAACTGCTTTAGGCTATAATCGAACTTTAAAAAGAGCCAACTGTTTTAGGCTAAAATCCAACTTTAAAAAGGAGCCAACTATTTTAGGCTATAATCCAAATTTAAAAAGAAGCCAACTGCTTTAGGCTATAATCCAGGTTTAAAAGGGAGTCAACTGCTTTAGGCTAATCAAAGTTTTTTTTAAAAAAATCCATCTACTTTAAACTGTAGCCCAGAAAAATAAAAAACACCAACTGCATAAGTCTAATCCAAATATTTCTGTCAGTTGAAAGATATTAGAGAAAAAAAGAAAAAGGAAAAAAAGCCCTGTCTCTAAATCGTTTCTATAATAGTTATGTCTAAAGTTGAAAGATGTAGTTAAAAAAATATTTTTTTTTCCTTTTGTAGAAACACAGGATGTTCTTTGTTTAGCACAGGTGTTGTTTCAAGGTCATCACTCTTCTGACTGTATTATTGTAGTATCTTTGTTCACCACTAGATGTCCTCATTAGTTAAAGTGTCTCTATCCAGTAGTAAAACTTTTTATTTAAAATGCTCTTTCACAACAAAGTAAAAAAAAATCTTCCCAAATCAAAAAAATTAGCCAACAACAGATTATCATTTTTTCATATTATCATATATATTTTTATATTCCTTAATTTTGTTCCCCCATTCCAGATTTCTTGCCACTTTTAACTCTCTTCTTCCCAAGTCTTCCTAGGTTTTTTTACTTTTAAAAGTTATCCAATTCTGGGAATTATATTTTAAAAGTCCATAGGGAAGAGAAATAAAGGAGAATCTCACCCAGATCAAACACGTTGTTGACAGTCAACAGTTCGGCGGCACTGCTGCAGCTCTTTGCTTCTTCTTGGGCTGTCTGCGTACTTGCCAGCAGCTTTTGTCCCATCTGTTTAAAAAGTTTCCTCAGTCTGTTTGGGCCAACCACCATTGGCTCCAAACTCCCAAGGTTTCCCTTCCTCCTCGTTGCCTCTCCAGGGTGACTTTCTGACTTCTTTCGGTCTCCAGATGAAGCAAAATCAGACTAGTAAACTGGATCTCTGGTTTCTTTCATCTGTGTTGCCATGACCACTGGGGTGAACTTTTATCAAATGCCTTATTGAAGTCCAAGTAAATTATATCAACTGCATTCCTCTGGTCATCTAATTTTGTCACTTCGTCAAAGAATGCAATAAGATTTGTCTGGCGTGAACTGTTTTTGACAAGTGCCAAGATGTACAATTGTTGCGTTGGGTGGTTGCGCTGGGTTCTGGCCTCAACTCTTAGAGCCCCGTGACAGGGGTGAGAATTTAGAGGGACCCTCGCAAGGGTGAACACCTTGAATATGGAAAGATCCTGCCCTTTGCCACCGACCCAGTATGCCGGACATTCCGACGGTCACACTTGGGAACTGCGATGACTTCAGGAACAGAGTTCCAGGAGAAACTGAGGCACCGACACAAGTTTGCTCAAGGTGAGAGCACAAAGTGCCCGGGGTGGATGTTATGCCCCCAGAACAGCTTTGGAAACCCTCTTTTTATTAGGCTGTTTCATTTGGGAGGGGGAGGTACACACATGAGGGAGCAACATATGGAAGGTCAAAGGGAAAACATAACTCATTGTATACAAGAGCAAAAGTCATCACAGGAAACAGTAAAACATAGCTTATGCTAACAGAGAACTGCTAATGGAGAGGGCAAAGGTCATTACAGGAAACAATAATGCATAGCTATCTATACAAATGTTAACAAAGTTGACAAGGTTTATCATAGGAAGACATAACTTGAGGCAGAAATAATTGCAGAAGACAGGACCATATCTTGAGGCATGGGCAATTACATGAAACAAGTCTTTGTTGTATACACATGTGAATCAGAGACAGGAATGTGGTTGTAAAAGAAAGAGCTTATCACCAGAGGCAGAAATGGAATGTAGGAATGTGACCTTACAATTGCAGATTTGGAGAAAAGGCAGAAGTGTTAAACTGAATGCAGGAATGTAACTTTGCAAATGGGGGGGAAGGCAGAAGTGTTAAACTTTTAATATGGGAATCAAAAAAGGTCTTTTGCAGGCAGAGGAAAGCAGATTTTACACTTACAGAAATATTATCACTAGAGACAGGAAGGGAGAATTTTGTGATTTTTAAGATAGGAATCAAAAAAGGTCTTTTGGGAGACTGGGATATCTACATACAATAGCATCCACAATACAGTCCTTGCTGGCATTCTTGACTATCTTAAGAATACGCTTCTTGTCCCTACTGGCAATAGCACCTGGAAGACACCTGACCTCTTTCAAAATCTCTATATCCTTTCCTAAATTTATATCACTTATAATTGAATCACCAATCGAAAGGTGGCTTCTCTTTTTGGATGCCTTGTTCTTCTTGCATAACTGATGTGCAATACCTGATTCACACTTTTCCCTGTCCAAAACAAATTCTTCATCTCAGACCACGATCCCCTGCTGATTTGAGTTATCATCATCATAAATATCTTGACTTGCCTCCTTAGTGTATCCCTATTAAGATCAGCAAGGGCACTGTATCTATTATGCAGGTACACAGCGAAAGCTTTGTGTTTATGGTTCACAGCTCTCGCCCTGCCAGATCCCACGGTTGTCCATACTGCCCTTCTCCTGCAGGATCATTGTGGTACAGGGGGCTGATAGCATGGCAGCTCAATAGACCAGAAGAGCTGAACTGGACAACTAATTTCTTTCTGAAGAGCACAGATGCAGACCCTAGATAAGTAATCTGTCTTTGTAGATTAGTGATTTGTTTACAAATAGGACAGTTTCCAAATTTGAAAAGAATATTGCAAAAGACAGCTGCAAAACAAGTATTGCACTGAACTAAGCCAAACATTCTAAAATAAAATGAAGTCACAATCTCAGACACACTTGCCCTGAATGTATTACTGCTGTTTTAGATTTTTAGTTACCGTAGTTTCCGGCGTATAAGACTACTTTTTAACCCATGAAAATCTTCTCAAAAGTCAGGGGTCATCTTATATGCCAGGTGCTGAAAATTTAGGGACAGTGCTGGCTGGAAAACCTGGAGCGGATCTCCCATTTAGTCTGCGCAGGGAAAGCGGGACCAATTGGAGAAGAAGCTGCAGTCTGTGATTTTTTACAGGCTGGGGTCTGGGCGTCTTTCTTTCTAAAATTGAAGAGCAGCTGTAGTATATCCCAACTTGAAAGGCAGGTGGGGAAGGCAGCAGCCAGAGCAGCGGCTTAGCTCTAAGGACACATTTGACTCAGGAACTGGGCGGGCTGGCTAGAAAACCTGGAGCGGATCTCCCATTTGGTCTTTTTTTAAAAAAAAAATCCCATTTATATCCTGCCCTTCTCCGAAGACTCAGGGTGGCTTACAATTTAAAGCACAAATCAATGTACTTAGCAATAGCCTTCATTCTGTGTATATGCCTGTTTATTAGGGCTTTCACCCCCCCCCCCAAGCAGCATTATTACAAAGTCAGATTATTGCCCCCAACAATCTGGGTCCTCATTTTACCTACCTTGGAAGGATGGAAAGCTGAGTCAACCTTGAGCCTGGTGGGATGTGAACCTGCACTAATTGCAGGCAGCTGGTGTTACTTAAGGCTCTGCGCAGGGAAATCTTTAGAGTGAATTAGGAAAAGTGAAAAAGTGAATTAGGAAAATAAGGAATGGTTGCTGGAATCAGGGGCTGCCACAAAGAAGAGGGAGTCAAGCTATTCTCCAAAGCACCTGAAAGCAGGACAAGAAGTAATGGATGGAAACTAATCAAGGAGAGAAGCAACCTAGAACTAAGGAGAAACTTCCTGACAGTTAGAACAATTAACCAGTGGAACAACCTGCCTCCAGAAGTGATGAATGCTCCAACACTTGAAGTTTTTAAGAAGAGACTGGACAGCCATTTGTCTGAAATGGTATAGGGTTTCCTGCCTTAGCAGGGGGTTGGACTAGATGACCTCCAAGGTCCCCTCCAACTACTTCTTCTTCTTCTTCTTCTTCTTCTTCTTATTATTATTATTATTATTATTATTATTATTGTTGTTGTTGTTGTTGTTGTTGTTGTTGTTTAATCCACTTGCACTGTTTTATGTTTACATGTTTGATGACAAACAGCCTTATGTTTATAAGTGACAGTTTTCCTACTAAGCACCTGCATGTCATAAGCATTTGAATTAAAATTACCATATTAAAATCAAATCTGATGTTTTTTAATTTTTATTTGGTGTGCGTTGGAAGTGGGGTAGTCTTATACGGCGAGTATAGCCCAAACCCTATAATTTAACAGGAAATGTAGGGGGTCGTCTTATACGCCCAGTCTTATACGCCGGAAAATATGGTACATGATTTGTACACTGTTAACTCACAGCTTGCAGCTCCTCCCAGCAGCCTTTAGGCAGTTCAAATGTAATCCAAAAAAGGAGAGTTACAATCCAGTTCTGAAATTCCAATGGTCACCCTCACCCTACAATCACATGACTGCAATTCAGGCATTTAGCAACACAGCTGCATTTACTCCTTGTTCTTGGGTGTCCCATCTTCTAGGATTAAGTCTTTCTCATAGATCAGAGAATAAGCCCTTGGAACTAATTTACTTGGACTTCATTAAGGCATTTGATAAAGTAGATCACAATCTATTACTTGATAAGATAGAAAAATGTGGGTTAGACAGTATCACCACCAGATGGATTTGTAGCTAGCTGACCGGCCGTACTCAGCATGTAGTCCTCAAAGGAAATGCATCTACCTGGAGGGAAGTGTGTAGTGGGGTGTCCCAGGGGTCTGTTCTAGGCCCAGTGCTCTTCAACATCTTCATCAACGATTTGGACAAGGGGATAGATGGGGAATTCATCAAATTTGCAGATGACAGCAAGCTGGCAGGAATAGCCAACACTCTAGAAGATAGGTTTAAGATACAGGAGGATCTGGACAGACTTGAAGGCTGGGAACTATCTAACAAAATGAAATTCAATGGTGTAAAAAGTAAGATTCTTCATTTAGGCAAGAAAAACCAAATGTACAGGTATAGTATAGGTAGTACCTTGCTCAATAGTAGCAACTATGAAAGAGATCTAGTGGACAATCACTTAGATATGAGCTAGCAGTGTGCTGCAGCTGCCAAAAAAGTAAGCACAGTGTTAGGCTGCATTAACAGAGGGATAGAATCAAGATCACGTGAAGTATTAATGCCACTTTACAATGCCTTTGTAAAGCCACACTTGGAATACTGCTTCCAGTTTTGGTGACCATGATGTAAAAAAGATGTTGAGACTCTAGAAAGAGTACAGAGAAGAGCAACAAAGATGATTAGAGGACCGGAGGCTAAAACATATAAGGAACGGTTGCTGGAATTGGGTATGTGTAGGTTAATGAAGAGAAGGGCGAGGGAGGGCATGATAGCAGTGTTCCCATATCTCAGGGGCTGCCACAAAGAAGAGGGAAGTGCCTGGAGGTAGGACAAGAAGCAACGGATGGAAACTAATCAAGGAGAGTAGCAACCTAGAACTAAGGAAAAACTTCCTGACAGTTAGAACAATTAACCAATTGAACAACCTGCCTCCAGAAGCGGTGAATGCTCCAACACTGGAAGCTTTTAAGAAGAGACAGGACAGCCATTTGTCTGAAATGATATAATATGGTTTTCTGCCTGAGCAGGGGATTGGACTAGGTGACCTCTAAGGTCCCTTCCATCATCATCATCATCATCATCATCATCATCATCATCATCATCATCATCATTATTAATATTATTATTATTATTATTGCTTTTTTCTGAAAAAAGGTGCCAAAACTCAGAGGTGATGTCACTGGCAGCGATGCTGGTGTCTTGCTATGGCATCGCCGCTCGTCCTTTGCACCCCCACGGCTCGGAGCCACAGACCACAAGGATTCCCCTCCCCACAGCCGCCATGGGGATTCCCCTCCCCACAGTTCCCATGCCACAGCCCGTGCTGAGCCCCCACCTGGAGCTACTCCACACCCCGACCCAGAGCTCTGTTCCTCATGGCAGTGGTCTCCGGCGCCAAACAGCTGATGGCCTCCGGCACCAGCACTCATTCACTTACTGCCCCGTTGCTTCCAAATGCAATAAGTGAGCAAGCGAGCAAGTGGCGTTTGGAAGCGTTTGGAAGCGATGGGGCAGTAGGTGAGTGAGTGAATGAGCAAATGGTGTTTGGAAGCGACAGGGCAGTAAGTGAGCGAGTGAGCAAGAGGCCTTTGAAAGAGATGGAGTGAGTGGGGGAGAGACTGGAGAGGTGCCTTTGAAAGAGACAGAGGAGTGAGTGAGAGTGACTGGAGGCTTTTGTGAGCAAAGTGTGAGTGAGTGGGGGGACATTTGCAAGTGAAGGGTGAGAGGAAAAGGGAAAAGTGAGGGGGAGAAGGGAAAGAGAAAAGCACTGACTTCTGACTTCCTCTGTTGCAGGAGTAGAAGGAAGCATTAACATTGAACTTCAACTTTTTGCTTTTCTATAATATTATAAACTAGCCATTTCTATAACAATAAATGAATCTAATGAAACCCAAAATACCCCCCCTTTTTAGTCAAGTTTTTAACAACTTATTAAGCACTGGTGGTACTTGAATATTGTCATGTCCTAAAAGTGGAACAATTTCTGAAAAGGTTGAAAAGCCTGATGTAAATGCAGCCTAAACTGTTTCTTGCCATCCTATTTGCAAATAATATCTTACTTACCTAGTTCAGATGGTGTAGTTGGGCAACAGGGAGGGGTGCAAAGTTCCTGCCTTCACTGCAGACAACTTGCCTGTGGAACGTTTGCTGGCTGGGTTTTTTGGCAGGCTCAGCAGCAATTCCTATTGGCTTTTGAAAACCAATAGGCCTGGGGTAAGCAACCTTGGCTCTTTTATGACTCATGGACTTAAACTCCCAGAAGATGTTACATAACATAACATCAACTGGAAGATGTTAAACTGTCCTTCTGTTTCTTTCTTTCCCAAAAATTGTGTTAATGAGTCCTCTCTAAGCTCTGCTAATCAGCTTGTCCTGGACTGTTTTGCCACAAAATGGAAGTTTGCAAGTTGCAGTTGAGACAGCCCATCTCATTTTAGATATATCACATATAATTGAAGATTGTAATTAGTTGCATGTGCACATTCAGCAAGTGTGATGTATTTGTGCTGGCATTTCTAGGCCTCTTTCCAACCACATCCAGAAACATTTGTAACAAACATTGAAATTCTCAAGGCCATGTTTGGTATTTACCAGCAATCTGTTACTGGAAGGAAAAAGCAATCCTTGCTGCGTTACTGATCACAGAGAAGCATTTGCACATATGCAGGTATCCTTAGACTGCCATAGTTATGGATGAGAAATATTGGTTGCAAAGTTGGCATTTCTGGATGTAATACAGATATTTTGGACTTATTTTTGTTTCTTTGCATGTTTGATGTTTTTAAAAAGGCATATGCTACTGACTATTCTTATGCACATATGTAACATCTTTTGCTAGGTTATATGACCATTGCTTGTCCAGAATGTGAAAAGTGAAAGATTGTGACTAAACAAAATTTTAATGTACAGATAATACCACCAGAAATTATTTTAGCCTTTTAAATAAATGTTGTTATTGATGTTAAGCTCACTATGGAAAACATCGTATATTGTTATGTATATACTAAGTTAATTATTATTTTCTCCACAAGATGGCGGTGCGTTCACACGCAGCGGCTCTGAGCTCCCGGTACTGGTGTGTGGTGATTGGATTAATATGCGTATGGATGAATGTGTACAGTGTAGTGCAAGGGGCTAAAATAGCCCACTCACATATAGAGCTGTTAAACATCGGGCTTGCAAGGCAATCTGAAATTACTAGTGATTTTCAGCAGTCACAAAACATACCGAACTGCATAGCGAGGCCTCCAGGATCTCCATGGATTGTCTTCGGGCTGGGGAGGAGACGACGTAAGCAAAAGAGAAAGGAGCGAAAGCAAAAACGTGGCTGCAGGGCTGGAATTCTGACTAGACTTCGAAGGCAGCCTTTTAGACCAACATTGCCGAGTCTTTTTCTGAGCAATGCCAGATCCTTCGTCCATAAAATTGACGAATTACAGCTGCAGTTAGCAGAAAGCAGGCTTCTCCAGGAATGTTGTGTGATAGTTGTCACGGAGACCTGGCTACATTCAGAGATACCGAATGAAGCTGTGGAGTTGATAAGCCGAGTTTTTCACCACTCTGACAGAGATAAACGCTCCGGGAAGCGTAAAGGAGGAGGACTGTGTGTGTATATACGCTGTGAATGGTGTGTTAACAGCAGATTGGTATACACGTATTGCTCCCCAGATGTGGAACTGATGACTGTTATATGTAGGCCTTTCTATCTGCCTAGAGAAATTACTGTGGTAATTATTATAGCTGTTTATGTTCCACCTGATGCCAATGTCAACATGGCACTTTCTAAGCTGTATGACGTCATCACCAGGCAGCAGCAAACTCACCCAGAGGGTGCTCTTGTTGTGGCTGGGGACTTCAATCAAGCTTGTCTGAAGACAGTTCTCCCTAAGTTTGCACAGTATGTGCAAGTTTCCACCAGAGGGAAGAACACTTTGGACCACGTGTATTCCAATCTGAAGCAGGCATACAGAGCTTTTCCTCTTCCCCACCTGGGTACATCTGACCATCTTTCACTCCTGTTGTGCCCAAAGTATGTTCCTCTCAGGAAAAGGACTCAGGCAGTCACAAAAAGGGTCAGAACCTGGCCAGTGGGTGCTCTCAGTCAGTTGCAGGACTGCTTTGAAACCACTGACTGGAGTGTATTTGAAGAACAAGATCTAAATTCATATACAGATGCCGTACTCTCTTATATTAGAACATGCACGGACAGTGTAACAACGGATAAGTGCATTAGAGTTTACGGGAACTGTAAACCCTGGATGACTGCAGAGATACGAACACTCCTGAGAGCCCGGGATTCTGCCTTTAAGGCGGGGGACAGGGACAGATACAGAGAGGCCAGGGCAAATCTCAGAAGAGGCATTAGGATGGCAAAACAACAATACAAACAAAAGGTGGAGAACCACTTAGCGAACAACAATCCGAGGCAAGTATGGCAGGGACTGCAGCACTTAACCAACTATAAGGGCAGCACGAGGAGCATGGCAAACACCGATGCCTCATTGGCTGAGGAGCTGAATATCTTCTTCGCCCGCTACGAGGTTAAAAGACCAGACCCCGTAGCCTTTGCTGGCCGGCCTTCTGACTCTCAGCCACTCACCCTGTGTGAACACCAAGTGAGAGCTGTATTGAAGGCTGTGAATCCCAGCAAAGCCGCAGGCCCAGATGGGGTGCTGGGGATAGTGGTCAGGAATTGTGCCAATCAATTAGCAGGGGTCCTGACAAGGATTTTTAACATCTCCTTGCAAACGGCATGTGTACCATCGTGCTTGAAAGCAACTACCATTGTCCCAGTCCCCAAGAAAACTGAAGTTGACTGCCTGAATGACTACAGACCTATTGCATTAACGTCTGTAGTCATGAAATGCTTCGAAAGATTGGTTCTCCAACATCTTAGGACATGCCTCCCACTAGACTTTGATAAACATCAGTTTGCCTACAGGGGGAATAGGTCGACAGACGATGCCATAGCTACTGCTTTACACTCCATAGCAAGTCATCTCGAGAAACCTGGAAGTTACATCAGGATGCTTTTTGTTGACTACAGCTCGGCTTTCAACACCATTTTGCCAGCATTCTCATTGAGAAGCTGACTGACTTGAAATTCTCTCCCGCCATCTGCGATTGGATTCAAGACTTTCTTAGGGATCGGTTACAAACAGTGAGGGTCGGGTCTGTTTTGTCCACCCCCCTGAAGCTTTGCACTGGCACGCCACAGGGCTGTGTGCTTAGCCCCTACCTGTACTCTTTATACACTTATGATTCTGTATCATCTGACCCATCTACTGCAATAATCAAGTTTGCAGATGATACAACTGTGGTGGGTCTTATTACAGGTGGGGATGAGACAGCATATAGGGCGGAGGTACAAAAACTATCCATATGGTGTAGTAACAACAACTTGCACCTAAACGTTGGCAAGACGAAAGAGATGGTGTTAGACTTCCGGAGAAAAAAGGAGGAACCTGCCCCACTTTACATTGGGGAGGACTGTGTAGACAGTTTCCTTCTTTAAATTTCTGGGAGTCTACCTCTGTGAAGATCTGACCTGGAAAGTTAACACAACCCAGGTGGCTAGAAAGGCCCAACAGAGGCTACACTTTCTTAGGGTCTTGCGGAAGAACAGGGTAGAACAATGGCTAATGACCCTCTTTTACCGGTCTACTATAGAGATCGTCCTCTCATATGGTATTGTGGTTTGGTATGCTGGTCTGACAGCCGCGGACAGGAAAGTATTACAGAGGGTAGTGAGCACAGCACAAGACATTGTGGGCTGTTCCCTGGCATCACTGGATGACATCGCCAGGGCTCGTTGCCTTGGAAGAGTGAGGAAGATTCTCAGGGATGACTCACACCCTGGACAGTATCTCTGTACTCTCCTACCATCCGGTAGGAGATATAGGAATATAGCCAGCCGTACCAACAGGCTGAAAAATAGCTTTTATCCGTGGGCTGTTAGGCTTTTAAATGTGACATAATTTTATGCAGAATTGACTTGGGAGGCCGGTGTGTGGTGTAGTTGGTTCACATGGTGTGGTAGGATGGAGGGTTTGTTGTTACTGTGTGCTGGGGGGAGAGAGCACAGGAGGAGGCTCAGCTAATCTCAATGTACACATGTTGTACTTTGGCAATAAAGGTTTATTATTTATTATTTATTTAAAGACTGAAGTGCAACTTAACTAGATTCTAAATAATCTATTTTTCAAAACACAAAACAGTCCAAACAGTAAAAGTAAAGTCCAAATTAAGAATATTTCATTCTTAAGAATTGTTTAATTTAAAGTGGTTTAGTTGTAATAGAGTATTTACAAAAGATACTATTTTTTCTAGCATCAGCTAAATTAGACATATTACATTGAGAAAAATGTTTCTCATTTCTTTCCTGTTACCTTTATTGATTTCATTGCAGAGATGTTAACATAGGAAATAGATTATTTTGTTATCTAATTTTACCTTCCAAAAAACAGAAGCAGATGAAAAATGTGAGGTTCTCTCCTGTTGGCTTTTTCAAATTAGCTGTTTTAGATTCTAAAAGTTTAGTTCCTAAAGAAGTAACCTTGTAAATAATTTTAATGTCCTCCTCTAGTGCAGGGTAGGCAACCTTGGCTCTTTTTTGACTCAAGGACTTCAACTCCCAGAATTCCTGAGCCAGCATGGCTCAGCTTGGAAACCTCTCTCTTTCCCCTCAGCATGGCTGGCTCAGGATTTCTGGGAGTTGAAGTCCACGAGTTAAAAGCCAAGATTGCCTACCCCCTGCAATAGGCTTTCGAAAGCCAATAGGGGGAGCTCTCTTTTTTGCAAAAAAAGGTGCCGGAACGCCGTTCTGAGCATTCTATGAGAAAAAAACCCTGATTAAAAAAGATGTCGAGACTCTAGAAAGAGTACAGAGAAGAGCAACAAAGATGATTGGGGGACTGGAGGCTAAAACATATAGGGAACGGTTGCTGGAATTGGCTATGTGTAGTTTAATGAAGAGGAGGGTGAGGGGTGACATGATAGCAGTGTTCCAATATCTCAGGGGCTGCCACAAAGAAGAGGGAGTCAAGCTATTCTCCAAAGCACCTGAAAGCAGGACAAGAAGCAACGGATGGAAACTAGTCAAGGAGAGAAGCAACCTAGAACTAAGGAAAAACTTCCTGACAGTTAGAACAATTATCCAGTGGAACAACCTGCCTCCAGAAGTGGTGAATACTCCAACACTGGAAGTTTTTAAGAAGAGACTGGCCAGCAATTTGTCTGAAATGGTATAAGGTTTCCTACCTGAGCAGGGGGTTGGACTAGATGACCTCCAAGGTCCCTTCCAACTTATTATTATTATTATTATTATTATTATTATTATTATTATTATTATTATTAATAATAATAATAATAATAATAGTGACCATCAGCCTGTAAGCATGACATTGCGAGGCCGCTCAGATTTAAGACCATATAACATGGCTGACAGATGATTCACCAAAAAGGTAGAGGTGAGCCAAAATAAAAGGTTAATTTGTGCCAAAGTTGATACTAAGGCAATATTAGAATGCCTTAAAACAGAGAATGCTACTATGTGGGCTAGAACAATCCAGTCATCTACTACTGACTGGATGTCAGCCTTGCCAGCAAGTGAAAAAGAAATTGAAGGCAGCCATGAGGCTTGCCCAGAGGAATCCTACTGCCCATATACAAGCTAAGATGCTGCACACAAGAAGGGAATATTAAAAAAACTATAACATTAAAGAAAAAAGTTTTGCCATTTCAATCTGGTCAGAACTCGAGTTGGCTGCCAGAAGCCATAACTCAGTATTATTTTGGCACTCTGTAGCAGGTATCCTGAAGGAATGGAGATTTGCATTTGACATATCAATCTCTGCTACGGACTGGGAGAATTATTATCAGTGCTTGTTTGCTCCCACCGAACCAGTAAAGAAACTATCTTTAAACAGTGATTTAGTAAACCCTAGAACTCCCCCCCTTGGCCACCAGTCTCAGAAAAGGAGATACAGTCCATCATTAAAAGCTTAAAGAGCAATAAAGGCCCAGGCGAGGATTTTTTACCAGCAGAATTATTTAAGAAATTTCCCAATTGGTGGGGCCCTGTATTAGCAGGTCTTTTTACACACATAAATAACACCTGCCATATACCAGACGGGTGGAAGATGGCAATAGTTGTCCCCATATATAAAAAAGGGAATAAAAAGGATCCTAGTAACTACAGGCCCATCAGCCTGATTGACATTGTAGCAAAAATATATGCTAGGTACCTTTTGAACAGAATAGAAATCTGGGTAGAGGAAAACAACATCCTCACAGAGGAACAAGCAGATTTTAGACAAAACAGATCTACTATTGATAACTATTTTGTCTTGAACCATCTAATTGCCAAATATACCTATAAGAGGAGACCCCTGTCTGCTGCTTTCATAGAAATTACAGCAGCATTTGATATGGTAAATAGAGACGTACTATGGAGTAAATTGACATCCCTTAAAATAGAACCCAGACTCCTGGCTTTGATTAAAGCCCTTTACACAAGTACCTGTTTGCGGGTGCAGTATGGGGTTAATGGGGTCCTGACTAACAGGATTCACACAAATAAAGGGATAAGGCAAGGTTGTATCCTGGCCCCATTATTTGTTTTATTTATTTATTTATTTATTTATTTATTTATTTATTTATTTATTTATTTATTTATTTATTTAGATTTATATACTGCCCTTTCCCGAAGGACTCAGGGCAGTTTACAGGATATTTTATTTATTTTTTTATTTTATTTTAGTTATATTTATATATCGCCCTATTCCCTGAGGACTCAGGGCGGTTTACAGGGAATTAAAAATCCAAAATACAAAAATTAAGAACAAATTAAAAAGTATTAAATTAACCCTGTAGTCAGTTAAAAAGAACCCCAAATTAAAAATTCTTCCTCAGTCTGGGCCCGAGAGCTGAAAAAGCCAGGTCTTCAGGCCCCGGCGGAATGATCGGAGGTCGGGGGCAGTCCTCAGCTCCACCGGCAGCTGGTTCCAGAGGGCAGGCGCTCCCACTGAGAAGGCCCTATCCCTGGGTGTCACCCGCCGGCAATCTCTCACCGGCGGAACCCTGAGCAGACCCTCCCTGTGGGAGCGCACTGGGCGAAGGGCGTTTGATGCCGGCAGCAGGTGTTCCCTCAAATATCCCGGACCCAGGCCATGTAGGGCTTTATAGGTGATAACCAGCACCTTGAATTTCACCCGGAGGGCAACCGGAAGCCAATGCAGCTCGCGGAGTAGAGGTGTTACATGGGAGTATCGGGAAACCCCCATTACAACTCGCGCGGCCGCATTCTGCACCAGTTGAAGCCTCCGAGTGGTCTTCAAGGGCAGCCCCATGTACAGAGCGTTACAGTAGTCCAAACGGGAGGTCACAAGCGCATCAGTGACTGTGCGTAGGGCGTCTCGGTCCAGATAGGGACGCAACTGGCGCACCAGGCGAACCTGTGCAAAAGCCCCCCTGGTCACGGCTCCTATGTGATCTTCAAAATTGAGCCGTGAATCCAGGAGGACGCCCAAGTTGCGAGCCCTATCAACGGGGGGTAACACCTCACCCCCCATCATTAGAAGTGGAATAACATGGTTAACCCGAGACGCCGATATGCACAGCCACTCGGTCTTGGCGGGATTGAGACGAAGCCTGTTTCTCCCCATCCAGACCTGAACCGCCTCCAGGCACCGGGACATCACGGAGAGGGCATCACTGGGTTGGTTCGGGGTGGAAAGAAAAAGTTGGGTATCATCAGCATACTGGTGATACCCCACCCCAAAACCACGAATGATCTCGCCCAGCGGCTTCATGTAGATGTTGAACAGGAGAGGTGAGAGAACCGACCCCTGAGGAACTCCACAAATGAGAGACCTCGGGGCGGATCTCTGCCCTCCTGTCAACACCGACTGCGAGCGGCCCCGGAGGTAGGAGGAGAACCACCGTAGAACGGTGCCTCCCACTCCCAACCCCCTGAGACGCCGCAGCAGGATACCATGGTCGATGGTATCAAAAGCCGCTGAGAGATCTAATAGGACCAGGACAGAGGAGCAACCCCTGTCCCTAGCCCTCCAGAGATCATTCACCAGTGCGACCAATGCCGTCTCCGTGCTGTGTCCGGGTCTGAAGCCCGATTGGTACGGGTCCAGATAATCAGTTTCCTCCAGGAACAGAGGGAGCTGATGCGCCACCACGCTCTCAACAACCTTCGCCAGAAAGCGAAGGTTGGAGACTGGACGATAGTTGTTTAAAACAGCCGGGTCCAAAGCAGGCTTCTTGAGGAGGGGTCTCACCACCGCCTCCTTCAGGGCGGCAGGGAAGACACCCTCCTTCAAAGAAGCAGTTATTACTGCATGGAACCAGCCTCGTGTTCCCTCCCGAGCCGCATAAGCTAGCCAGGAGGGGCATGGATCCAACAAACAGGTGGTGGAGCTCAGTCTCCCCATGATCCTGTCCACATCATCAGGGGAAACAATACAAAAGTTAAAAACAAATTAAAAAAGATTAAATGGAACCCTGAGAAAAATTTATACATCAATGACTTGCCTGGGTTAATGTATACCATGGTACACATGCCGATGATCCTAAATACTTACTGTAACAGCTTGCTTTATGCTGATGATATGATTTTATTAACATACTCACAAGTAGGATTATGTAGGCTATTAAGAAGATTCAGCTCTTATTGCCAGGATAACTCCCTAATCATTAGCAAATCTAAATAAAAAATAATGGTGTTTGGAAGAAACCATCAGAGACATAAGTGGCAATTAGATGGTGAACCAATTGAACAAGTTAACCCCTTTGTATATTTGGGTGTAACTTTTCCCAAGACTGGATCTTGGGCCTGCCATCATCAACAGAGTACATTTAGAGCAAAAGCCCATTTGAATTTACTGCTCATACTAAAGAACCATAGTTAGCCAGGGTCCCTAGCCCCATTAATCAAGGTTTATAAGTTTAAGTTTAAGTTTATTCAATTTATATACCGCCTTTTTCCCGTAGGACTCAGGGCGGTTTACAAAGTATTTAAAAATGTCAATACAATACAAAAGTTAAAAACAGTTAAAAATAATTAAATTTGATCCCTGAAAAAATATAAAACCCCATTTAAAAACTCTCAGCCTGGGCCGGAAAGCTCAAAGAGCCAGGTCTTCAGGTCCCGGCAGAATGACCGAAGGTCGAGGGCAGTCCTAAGCTCCACGGGCAGCTGGTTCCAAAGGGCAGGTGCACCCACTGAGAAGGCCCTCCCCCTGAGTGTTATCCGCCGGCAGTCTTTTACCGGCGGCACCCTGAGAAGGCCCTCCATATGGGAGTGCACAGGACGAAGGGAACTTGATGCCGGCAGCAGGTGTTCCCTCAAATATCCTGGACCTAAGCCATTTAGGGCTTTATAGGTCATCACGAGCACCTTGAATCTCACCCAGAGGGCAACCGGAAGCCAATGCAGCTCACAGAGTAGAGGTGTTACATGGGAGTATCACAACTCGCGCAGCAGCATTCTGCACCAGCTGAACCCTCCGAGTGGTCCTCGAGGACAGCCCCATATAGAGAGCATTGCAGTAGTCTAACCGGGAGGTCACAAGCACATGGGTGACTGTGCGTAGGGCATCTTGGTCCAGATAGGGTTGCAACTGGCGCACCAGGCAAACCTGGGCAAAAGCCCCTCTGGTCACGGATCCTATGTGATCTTCAAAATTGAGCCGTGAATCCAGGAGGACACCCAAGTTGCGAGCCCTATCAACAGGGGGTAACACCTCACCCCCCATCATTAAAGATGGAATAGTCTGGTTAACCCAAGATGCCGGTATGCACAGCCACTCAGTCTTGGCAGGATTGAGGCGAAGCCTGTTTCTCCCCATCCACACCTGGACCACCTCCAGGCAACGAAACATCACGGCGAGGGCATCACTGGGTTGGTTCGGGGTGGAGAGAAAAAGTTGGGTATCATCAGCATACTGATGATACCCCACCCCGAAACCATGAATGATCTCGCCCAGCGGCTTCATATAGATGTTGAACAGGAGGGGAGAGAGAACCGACCCCTGAGGAACTCCATAAACGAGAGGCCTCAGGGCGGATCTCTGCCCTCCCTTCAACACCGACTGCGAGCAGCCCAGGAGATAGGAGGAGAACCACCGTAAAACGGTGCCTCCCACTCCCAAATCCCTGAGACGCCGCAGTAGGATACCATGGTCGATGGTATCAAAAGCCGCTGAGAGGTCTAATAGGACTAGGACAGAGAAACAACCCCTGTCCCGAGCCCGCCAGAGATCATTTACCAGCACGACCAATGCCGTCTCCGTGCTGTGACCGGGCCTGAAACCCGATTGGTATGGATCCAAATAATCAGTTTCCTCCAGGAACAGACGAAGCTGGTGCGCCACCACACTCTCAACAAACTTCACCAGAAAGCAAAGGTTGGAGACCGGACGATAGTTATTTAAAACAGCCGGGTCCAGGGCAGGCTTCTTGAGGAGGGGTCTCACCACCGTCTCCTTTAAGGCGGTGGGGAAGATACCCTCTTTCAAGGAAGCAGTTATTACTGCCTGGAACCAGCCTCGTGTCTCCTCCCGAGCCGCATAAACCAGCCAAGAGAGGCATGGGTCCAACAAACAGGTGGTAAGGTGGGTAACTTAAAATGGCTGAGTAAATACAAACGTACTTTTCAAGTAGACAGTTATTTGAAGTCACAACTCCCAAAACATCTCAGGGTGATATTTACGCAAGCGAGTTTCAAACAGCTTGACACAATGGTCAGATATGGGAGATTTCATGCTATACCCTATAATGAATATCTTCTGCATTTGCGGAGCAGCAGAAGTAGAAGACCTGGCTCACATCCTATTTGACTGTTGCCTGTATAAGAGGGTGAGAGACAAGTATCTTGGTCTATATACCAAACGAATGACCCATTGAGATCCCCATATCAAAACAACTTACCTTATGTCAAGCCAGAACTTGAAAATAACATTTAATGTAGCACAGTACCTAAACAAAATGGTCCAGTTGAGATCTGCATATGTGGGGCTGATTGGGGTAGATTGCAAGGATGACTCTGAAATATAATTTTATCATATTTTATCTATATCTTAAATTATTGTACATTATTACCATTTCATTTTAAGTTGTATTTTATTCTAATTCCATTTTATATTGCTTTTATCAAATTTTAGTAACAATTTGTGCTGGAACTTTGCACTTTCAATATGGCCCAAGGGCTAATCAATAAAGTTGTTGTTGTTATAAGACCCTGGTAAGACCACACCTGGAAAACTGCATCCAGTTTTGGTCACCATATCACAAAAAAGATGTTGAGTTTGGAAAAAATTCAGAGAAGAGCTACTAAGAGGATTGGAGGCCTGGAGACTAAAACATATGAAGAACAGCTGCAGGACCTGGGTTTGGCTAGTCCAAAGAAAAGAAGAATTAGGGGAGAGATGATAGCAGTGTTCCAGTATCTGAGGGGCTGCCACAAGGCAGAGGGGGCCAGGTTGTTCACCAAAGCACCAGAGGGAAGGAAGAGAAACAATGGTTGGAAATTGATCAAAGAGAGAAGCAACCTGGAATTAAGGAGAAATTTCCTGACAGAGGACAACCAACCAGTGGAACAGTTTACCCCCAGAAATCATGGGCGCTCCATCACTGAAGATGGAGAGAGAGGAGACTGGACATTCACCTGTCTGAGATGGTATAGGTTCTCCTGCTTAAGCAGGGGGCTGGACTAGAAGACCTCCAAGGTACCTTCCAGCTCTATTCTATTCTAAGGATACATGAATACAATAAGGCAGATTCTTAGGTATCTCAGTGCAAAGACTCCATGTGAGATAGATGAAATAGAGGACCTGGTTGTGTGTTAAATATTGGGCTAATTATTTATTCCCATTCCTTGTTGTCATTAAATACTGGAATGCTGAAAATAAATTGAATTTCTCCCTATAAGGTACCAGTCAATTTGTGACACAGGAAGTTGCTATCTTTGCAATTAAAGAAGCAAGGCTAAGAGGGAAAGGGTTAAAATTACTGACTTTAATGATGCCAAAAATCCTCAGACTCTTGATTCTAATGCAACCATTGGTTGGTTGGTTCATGCAAAAAGCTGGGAATATTCAGTTGAGGGAATATTATGTTGGATCCATGTTTTGGCACCATAACAGAGCCAATAATGTTGGATTTTTTAATTATTATTTTGGTGATGGCTCACTGCCTGCAGACAAACATGATTTGTGATTTGATGTGGACTGTAAATAAAAATTATGTGAAATGAACAGTATCTGCACTGTGGTGAAGTCAAAAGTTATTGATTAACTTTTATTTGATGATACTTTATGTTAATTCTTTGCAAAGGTTATAGGATATCAAGATAATCTATGTTTGGGTTCATGGATCATTTAGTCTTTTCCTTATATAACACAGATAAAAAGATCAGCTTCTGTTTAAATTCCTAGTACAGTCAGTTCCGTTTACTGCTGCAGAACAAATTGTGAATTGCACTTAGAAACTTGACTACACCTGGCTAGACACAGATTAAAATAAACAACCTTAGAATCCATCTTTGCAGCATCCACAAGTGAAGCTTTATTTCCATTTTTAATAGCAAATAGATGAAGGGACCACTACTGAGTTTCTGAATGTATAGAGAATCGATTTATGGTATTTCCTATTGCTTGTGCCGATAGCTACTTAACTACCAACAATGAGCATGAGTAGGTTTCTCTCTAACACAGACATGTGAAACACAAGGTCCACAGGCCAGATCCAGCCCATGATGGGCTCAGATTTGGCTGTGAGGCCACCCGAGAGACAGTGAGGCATCAGCCCCTGCTACCCCAGCCCCAGCCCACCCTACCCCTGATGCCCCTCCCAGCACATGTAGAGGAGGTGGCGAGCATGAGGGGCCCAGCAATCTCCAGCAACAGCTGCAGCTGGCCAGCCCCTCACCCAGTGCACTCTGGGTTCCACAGCCCACTATGTCAACCAGGCTGGTCCTCCAAGCAGTGGGTACAGCAGCAGCAGCAGCAGCAGCAGGCGGAACCAAAAGCATGGGCGTGTGGGAGGCACGCAATCCGGCCCGCTGGATGAGCCTGCTACATCCCACCTTCTGTCTTTGCGAGGCCCCCTGCACCTCTGCCTCTGGCCTCCAAGAAGCAGGTGTGGCGGCAGCACTGGCAGCAGGTGGAGGCAGAAGCGCATGGGGAGGGATGCAATCCGGCCCACCGAATGAGCCTGGAGGCTGCAAAGACCAAGACTAGAACAGAGCAGGCGTGTCCAGGGGGGCGGTTAGCATACCTTCCACTGCCTGCACCTCTGCCTCCACCTGCTGCTGGTGCCACCATTGAGCCTGCTGCTTGGAGGGCTGGCCCAATGGTCACAGCAGGCTGTGGCTGCTGCCGGATACTGTCAGCCAACACATACTCAATATGTTCTCTGCACATGCCAGCAAGGCAAGGCAGGTGATGGGCCCAGGATAGCACCATTCCACGGCTCCTGCACATTTGGCCCCCCATCCAACTTCATCCTCCAGCAAGCCCCCTAGGAGGTCAAGGGCCCTGGAAAGCCCACACTGCCATCTGGGGCCCTCAGTGCAGCCAAAGAGGGTCAGCAAAGTTCCTCCAATGGATCAGGCCCAGGCACCCACCTTGGTCCTCACCCCCTCCACCAGAGACCCCTGGCATTCCCCCACAGCCCTGCCCAGGCACTCCCCAACACGAGCAACCTCAAGATGGCCATGCCTACCCCAGCCACATCCACCCAGTTGGCTGTGACCACCCAGGCCATCCTCACCCACTCACCCCAGGGGAACCCCAATGCTGATGTGGCCCTCAATGAAATCATGTTTGACACCCCTGCTCTAACAGAAGAAAATAATGCTTAGTTGCAAGGACAGGGAACTTCCTAGCCTGGATATAGAACTTCCTTTCCTCCCAAAGTTTTGAACTTCAACATCCCATCAATCCCTGTCTACATGTTCCAAGACACTGAGCATAATAAACTCTCACATCTGCCACCTTTCTTCATTTACATCACTACTGATCTGGGCACATCCAAGGGATATAAGTTGAGCAAAACTCTCCTAGCCTCTGTTCTTGGCAGCAAAGTCTTTTTGGAAAGATTGCAAAAGGCTTTGTAAATGGAGAAAAGGCTGCGATGTTTCAGGCCTTCCCTCTATTTGCAAAGCCTTTTGCCACAGATTTCGTGCTACTGATCTTGCGGTGTTCTTGAAGTACTTTATGCCTCCATTCTCTGTGTACACACCAAAGGCCTAAAGTGTTGAAATAAGCCAAGAAAGTGAAGGCTCTCTAGATCTTTGCAAGGTGAGTATCCACACGTCTAGTGCCTATGGAGACCTGGTAGGGGTGGGGGAATAGGCAGGCAAATGTTGCAGTGCCTTTGTGGTTGTTCATAAGGGTGAACAACTGCCATGGTGCTGCAACATTTACAATTTCAGGACATGTTTGTAAACACTAGGGGGCATTTATCGTGTAATTTTGAATGGTGTAACTCGGGGATTACCTGTATAGACAAGAAACCTAAGGTAGAACAACCTGAAAAAGGTGGTACTGATGAAGAAGATACAGCTGAGATATCTGTACAGCAAGGGTGTCAAACTTCCGGCCTGCAGGCCGGATGTGTCACAATGAAACCGCGCCCACCCCATTGCCGGCAATGGGGAAAAAGCTCCAATATGTCATGCGATGTCACATGACATCACGGGTTTGACATGTCTGCTGTAGAAGAACCTGCTACTTCATTTAAAGATGAAGATTCAGTCTATCACATGAAATATTAATGGGGTAAATGCCCATCTAATTGTAAAAACCTATTTCATTATCTGAGGAAACTCAATGTTGATATAATTTCACTTTGTTCTGTACCAGCCTATTACCGGCCCTGCAGATAAGGCAGGAACTGGAACTAAGCCTGCCAAATTTATGGACACAAAAGCAAACAGAGCAAAAACAAGACACGAACCATGAAACAGGAGCTATTCAAACGGTTGCCTTCAGCAAACCAGCCCTCCCACGCATTCCCCTTTTAAACAGTTCAGGGACATCTCTCACTGGGCCTGTGCTCTCCCTTTTTGGAGCTTGTATACTTGCCTGCTCTTGCTGCTTAGCCTTTGGCTTTATGTAATAAACACCACCAATCAACATTGTTTCAGCAACAATATCTCCATCTTTAACTACATAACTTGCTTTTTCGAGATGATGGACCTGGAATTTTGACACCCTAGACAAGTGACTCTGACTAAGCAAACTACTATTAGCTGATGGTACGTAGTAAACATCAGGAATGAATGCACCGAGCTCCTCAATGTAGACAGTTCCTTTTCCCATGACCTGAACAGGATGATTTGAAAAAGAGTACAGTTCATGAAGTTCAGGTTCAGGCTTGTGCATCTCTGTGTACCGCTCTTTTCTGTAGGTAACACAATGAGTTTTTGGAGAAGATCCCACTCCTTTTGCAGGAATGCTCCATAGTGACCTCTTTTTGCAATCATCTGAGGACACCCCAGATTCAGGTCAACTGCATCACAATAGTCTTGAGCTAACAAGGCAGCCTCGACAAATACTGCTGGATCGTTGGCACAGAACTGTACAATCAAAGGTCTGTCTTCAGGGCACACTTCACAATACAAGTTTTCCTTACGATAATTGGCATCTCTGACAAAGACCTGAGCATGCAGCATAGGAATATAACATAGGTGGGCCCCATGACGGCAGATTAACAGTCTCCAAGCCAGTTCACTTTGATCCACCATAGGAGCAACCACAAAACGGGCCCCTCTCAGTGTGTTTTTCCAAAATTCAAAACCCTTGGGTTTGGGCATCATCCTTTCACTTTTGATGATGGCCAAGCATTATTCTATAGGTCTAGCAGGGAAAGCTTCATCCCTGAGCAAAGCCCATTCCTTATATATCTCCCTTGCTCATTTTCTCTTCATACTGGCTAGGATGGGCACTCGCCTCTCATCCCACACCACCAAAAAGCTCCTAGGAGGGTTCCTGTCCCATGTTCCCTTTCCGATGTAGAGTCCAATTGGCTTAGCTGGGTCTCCCTTTGCGGCCAAACTCTGCCACTCCGCCTGTCAGTTTTTGGACAAAAAAAAGACATATGGGAGGACTCTGGTTCCCTAAGAGAATAGGCACCTCTAACCAGGGAACACAACCCTGCTCACTTTGTGGACCAAAAAGGGGTCCAGCAGGACCGGTCACCCCCAACACAGCAGGTACGGGCACCTCCTTCAACTGCCGGTCACTTTTTAGACTCAGGAGAGTTTGGGAGGACTGCTGCTTTTTCCACACAGCAGGTACAAGCACCTCCTAATCCAGGCTTTGCTCACTGACTTCCCAGCTGATTGCCTAAATCCAATTCTCCCATCTTCTCTTCCATTCCATTTTCACACAGCCTCTCCCTTTTCCCTAACAAAAGGTCCTGTGCTCTGACCAAACCCCCATGCTTTCCAGGGTCTGTCACTTGAACAGATCTTTTTTGTGTTAGGAAAGGCCAGAAAGAACAAGATGCAACTGTGATTGGGGAAAGGGTCTTCTCACACACACAGACATACACACATTTCCCTCTCTCCCCTGGGCTTTAAAGTTAAAATTTAGAGATACTCACCTTCTTTCCAAAGCAGCCCTTGAGCTCAAATTTAAAACTTCTTTACTTCACCTGCTCCAAATGGGCAGGGTCTGGGAAACCCATGTACAGACACAAGGGATCTGCTGCTGGCAAGATAAAAGCTTACCCAGTCCCAGTCCATTGGTGAGGTTAGCTTGAAGTCCCAGCTGGCATGCCAAATTGTTGGAAAAAAAATCTTCATCAAGGTCCAGTCCAAGCTGGGAATAAACAAAACAGACTGCTTTAGAAAGAAGATTCTTGTTTATTGAAAAGCAGAACCACAATAGCATGTGGCTCTGGAGCAGCTGACCATAAGGGGCTGCGAGTGGTGGGTTTTTATACCTTCTTGGGCTTTTGTGTTTGGAATTGTTTCTGTTCCTAAGGCATGAACTTTGACTTGAGCTTTTGTGCATGTCCTTTTGGTATTCTTTTTTTAAAATAAATGTTTTATTGATTTTCTATTTTCACAAACAAGTGCTCAATAAACAACATGGTGAATGAGTCCATTAATAATTTGGTGATGCATATAAGTTTTCCCAACTATGTACAATGTTACACCCGCCATTACATCCTCTCTTCTTCTGGTAATAACAATTGTTCCACATTAGGCAAATACAATTCTTATTATTCTTAGTAAATATACAATTGCATGTCAACATTTATCACCTTTTTCTAATCATACCAATAATATCAGTTTAAAATATCTTTCCTACCCAAAACATATCTTAATTGCATTTGCATTCAATTTCCATATATTTAATCCATATCCTATTTTTGCTTTTTTTCAATTTTAGTTTCCCATCCATATTCAAAGTATCCAATCATTTATAATTTCAAAGCAAGTTATATTTGGGCAACCAAAAGAATCCCTTATTCAAAGTTCTTAACATATTCTTATTTCCCTTTTCATAGCAAGATACAATATTCTGACTACAAATCCTAACTGTCTAGTTATGATAATATTTCTATTTCTAACAATCTATTCTTAATCATGTTCAAACCTCTAATCAATAAAATAGCAGCCCTCTAAACTAATAGGTCAAAGTTTCTGTTTTCTTCAGTCTAAACAATGTGGTTAAAATGCTTATCGAAGAGCTTGCCATAGATGTTCTTCTCTGGTTCCCCACAGTTCTGTTAATGACTTTATCTCCTATTCCATCAGGTGTCCTTTCTTGTCCTCCAGTATATTCTGAAACCTTGGTTTATAAAATGTCTTTTCCATTTCCAATATTATTCTTATATTTTCTGAGTTTTCATTTATCTCAGTCTGGTAATCTCTTTCCCCCTTTAAATCAGTATTCTCTAGTTTTCCTTCTTTTTTCTGGGTTGCTGGTTCCTTCTCTGTAGTTGTCTTCAAAGTTTGTAGATTTGGGTTAGAAAATTGTTCTTTTATCTCCTTTGTGTTATTCTTAACCTGTTCATGAGCTAGAATAATTGTGTTTTGTATTAATTTCAGCATGGAGAGTATTTCTTTCTGTTTCATCAGTATTTTCTTGGTGATATGGCAAGTTAAGGCTGCTAGGAACAGACATTAAAGATGATGTTTTACTATTTAACACTGAGTCTGAAACATCATTTTATGTTGTTTTATTTTATTTTAGCTTTATAAGTAGCCTTTATGGATTTATCCAAC
This sequence comes from Vipera ursinii, assembly GCF_947247035.1. Taxonomy (NCBI): domain Eukaryota; kingdom Metazoa; phylum Chordata; class Lepidosauria; order Squamata; family Viperidae; genus Vipera; species Vipera ursinii. Next base: position 139,997,440 of record NC_139513.1, on the reverse strand, counting down.
CAACTGTCCATTCTTGAATCTCCCCTAAGCAGATATAAGTAAAGTTCAATTTTTTCTGTCCAATAAGAAAATATCCTTTCTGTCCAGGGAGAAAAAAGAATCATTGAGGCTTGATTACCAGGGAGAAAAAAGAATCATTGAGGCTTGATTACCAGCCAAAATTTATATCCAAAGTGTTCCATATATTTCTTCTACAAAAAAAAGAAGAAGAATAGATCCACAATACAGTTCTGGAAGACTGTATTTGTGTTCAAAATTCAGAAAGGCCAAGTTTAAAATGTTTATCATCTCTGCCACATAGATAAGCAGCCCCCAAGCCTGTTGCCATAAGTCACCACTAGATGTCATTAATGCCACTTTCCGGTTTTTAGATCCAAAACATATTGTTAAACTTTTCAAGTCTTTTTCTCTAGAAAAAATAAAAATAAAAAGGTCTTAAACAAACATTTTAATCCCCAAATTAGTAAGTATACTTTAGTTCCAGTTAAGTATTATAGGTTCGCCAGTATCCCCAAGTATTAATTCGCTGCTTTTCTTTTCTGAGGGAGCAGGACAAAAATTCCCTTTCCTCTTTCATTGGGGGGGGGAGTCCTTTGGGCAGCTTTTCAGGAAGAGGTCTCAAAATCATAAAGAAAGGATCAAGTCTCATCCAGTTTCATCCACCACCCCACGATCAATGAGCATCCCCTTCTTGCTTGCCACCTCTGCGGGATGACTCTCGACCCTATCCAGGGCCCCCAGCGGGGTGAAAACAGATGCAAGAGATGGAGCCCCATCTTTAAGCATATGCATTGCCACGAGATCCCAACCGGAAGTGTATTTCTGGTATTCTGATGGTCATGTCCTGCTTCCCTGGGGCTGTGACTGATGGCTATGTCCTGTGTTGGATTTTTGGGTGAGGGGATGCTGGTTCTAGGGATCTTTGTCTTTCTAATCCCATCAGCTCCAAGCTTCCTGGCTCTAGTCCTTCTGAAAGGATGATCGAATCTGCAATTCTACAGAGCTGATTTCTGCTTGGGACAGACAGACTTAGGGGTAGTGGTTTCTGCCTAAGATTTATTATTCCTTCGGGGAAATATACTCTACTTTTTTTTTAATATCCCCCAAACTATTTCCTTTTCTGGGCGGGGGGGGGTGCTGTCTTCCTGCATATGTTTATTATAAATGACAGTCCTTTATTTTGTACAGATATTTTTAGATTTATTTATTTATTTATTTTCTTGGTTTTGCTCTAGAATTTTCCTTTGTAAAGCTAAGCTTTTAACACACAAACAATTGTCTAAATCTCTTTCTGATTTGCCCATTTTACAGGTTTGTCCTTTACTTTTTCTAAGAAAATAGTGTCATTATATTTTGGGGCACAGCTCCAGTTTCCTTAATTCTGAAATGTTTCAGCTATCAGGCATTTCTCAAAAAATTCTCCAACAAGATTAAAGTTTATTATAAAATAAAAACACAAAAAAGAAACAAAAGTTAGAAAGCTAAGGGAAATAAGTGTGCATAGAGAAAGATAGAAAAAGTGAAAAAGATTTTTTTCAGAGCAATACACTACAAAAAAAAAAGAATTAGGACCTGAAACTTTCACTTTACCTTTCTAAACACTTGAAGCCATTTCTAGAACAAAATTATTCTAATCATCAAAACCTAAAATCAAAGTTTCATTTTTTCAATTTCAAGCAAAGATGTCTACTTTCTTTTCATAAATGTATAATTCCTGAGATTTCCACAGAAACAGACATTTAAAGAAAAATATGAAAAATGGCTTTGGCAGATTTACTTTAAACACCTGCCAACATTGTAGACAAAGTGTGTGTATGGGGGGGGCATGTTTTAATTCATTACCCTGAGGTAGTTTAAAACCGGAGGTTGGACTAGAATACCTCCAAGGTCTCTCCCAGCCCTACAATTCTATGGAAACAATCTGCATTTATATCAAATTCAAATATACGCTGGGTATTTTTTTTGCAAAAGGTGACTAAAAGAGTCGCTGACACTTTAAGGAAGAACTGGAACAGTTTTCAGGAAGACAGTGAGCAAAGTCTATGTAACTTTAATATTTTAATTATCTTTTACTTGTTTTATAACTTGTAAGCCACCCAGAGTCACCTTGCAAAGGAGAGGAATGACATAAAAGTTGAATTAATAAATACAATTTGCATTTAAATAAAATTCAAATATACGCTGGAAGACTCGCTGATACTTTAAGGAAGAACTGGAATAATTTTCATGAAGACAGCAAGCAAACTCTACAATGTGAGAATGCATGACGGTGCTTTGCTCTGTCAACAACATCCAGGCTGTCCTGAAGGAGGTTCTTTGGGTGCTCAGACCGGTAAGTCAAAGGGCAAAGAGGGGAATTCAGTCTGGTTTGTTCAGACTACCGAATAAGGGGTGTGCATGCTTTGAAAATCATGGGGAGCAGGAGCTTCAGATCACCTCAAACAGCACCTTTCTGCTGTTCTTTATGCTGCCGATTTTCAGACTTAACTTAAGCTATGAATGGGATTCCTTCTTAAACCAACCGCACCTTTCCAGCCTGCCTGTGTTTCTGAATCATTTTCAGACAGTGTACAACTTTAATGAATATATGCACAACTTTAATATTAGAGAGAGGAAGGAGTCCTGGAGCCATTGGCCCTCAAGTGAAGCCTCAGAAGACAACTAGGAAAACTATGGGGGGAGGGCAGAAACTCATTGTAAAGTTTTCATTCTTGCCTCATTTACTTTGTAATTAGTCCATCAATTGGATTCATGGAGATGGCATTTGGGAATAGTTGGCACAGCAAGTATTGAACAACTTGGATTTCTGTCTGGTGGGAGGGAAAATTTGTCCAGGATGTTTGTATTACCATATTTTCCGGCGTATAAGACAACTGGGCACATAAGACGACCACCTACATTTCCTTTTAAATTATAGGGTTTGGGCTATACTCGCAGTATAAGACTACCCCTCTTCCAATGCACACCAAATAAAAATTAAAAAACATCAGATTTGATTTTAATATGGTAATTTTAATTCAAATGCTTATGACATGCAGGTACTTAGTAGGAAAACTGTCACTTATAAACATAAGGCTGTTTGCCATCAAACATGTAAACATAAAACAGTGCAAGTGGATTAAACTTTTCCTAATTCACTCTAAAGCTTTCCCTGCGCAGACCAAATGGGACATCCGCTCCAGGTTTTCCAGCCATCCCGCCCAGTTCTTGAGTCAAATGTGTCCTTAGAGCTAAGCAGCTGCTCTGGCTGCTGCATTCCCCACCTGCCTTTCAAGTTGGGATAGACTGCAGCTGCTCTTCAACTTTAGAAGGAAAGATGCCCAGACCCCAGCCTGTAAAAAATCACAGACTGCAGCTTCTTCTCCAATTGGTCCCGCTTTCCCTGCGCAAACCAAATGGGAGATCCGCTCCAGGTTTTCCAGCCAGCCCTGTCCCTAAAAGTTTAGCACCCGGCGTATAAGACGACCCCTGACTTTTGAGAAGATTTTAATGGGTTAAAAAGTCATCTTATATGCCAGAAAATAAGGTACCTGTCTTGTAGAAGTAGCTACATGCACATGCACACACCATTCAAAATCACACTGTGGCTATCCCCTTCACCTACCTTCAGGCTGGTTCTTGCTCTCTGGCACTAAGGCCTTTGCATGCATACCTTCCTGCAAATTCCATGGGGGAGGGAACCAAGCCCGCTCAGGATATTGACAATTCATGTGCCCTCACTGAGGAACTAGCAGGAAAGAGATCTCCAAACCCAAGCCCTGAATATGTTGCACTGGTGGACTTAGATTGGGAGTCCTAGGGCTCACTGTGTGCAATTTAAAAAATATTAATAGCCTGGCTTGCACATTGGCTGACTTTAGTTGGATATCACAAACCTGGATGCATTAAACTAAGAACTAAGGCAGGAAACAACTCTTGCAAATGGGAAGCCAGTGGTTATGTACACATGGCTGTGAAGAATTTTGGGAGGCATTGGCAAACCTGCTCAAAGTGACATCCAACATTTAAAAAGAATTGACACAGAATATTGGACACTATAAATTTTTTCTCCACCTAACAGAACTTTTGCCCTGGTTTATTTATTTATTTATTTATTTATTTATTTATTTATTTATTTATTTATTTATTTATTTATTTATTTATTTGATTTGTATACCGCCCTTCTCCCTAAGGACTCAGGGTTTGACCTTCATGGTTGAAAGGCTCCCCTTTTGGAAGCCAGTGCAGGGATCCTTTTCTGCTACCTCTATTAGTGTCTTCCCCTTTCTGCATTAAAAGTTTAAAAGCTGGTTTCCCCACATCCTGGAGCACCCATAGAAGCACCATCAAGTCTCCCTGGCCAGATCAATTTTTAATCTTGTGCCAGTAAAAGTGTGTCAACCACATTTATATGGCACAAAGGAGGATGATTGTAGAAAGACAGAACCCTTCCCCCAGAGAAGGAAATAGTTTGGGGGATATTTTAAAAAACAGAATATATTTTCCCAAAGGAATAATAGAAAATCTTAGGCAGAAACCACCCCCCGCAAGTCTGTCTGCCCAAGCAGAAACCAGCTCTGTAGAAATGCAGATTTGATAATCCTTTCAGAAAGGCTGGAGCCAGGAAGCTTGGAGCTGATGGGATTAGAAAGACAAAGATCCCTAGAACCAGCAACCCCTCACCCAAAAAATCCAACACAGGACATAGCCATCAGTCACAGCCCCAGGGAAGCAGGACATGACCTTTAGGACAATATTGGAATTCAACATTATGGAAGCACAAGCACAGCCAAACTAGAGTCTTGGACTTTAAAAGAGCTAATTTCAATAAACTTAGAGAGACCTTGGGAAGAATTCCATGGATGAGAATCCTAAAGGGGAAAACAACTCAAGAAGCTTGGGAAATTTTGAAAAGTGAGATAATAAAGGCCCAGTCTAGCACAATACCAACAAAGAAGAAAAATAACAGCTCGCAAAAGAAACCAGCATGGCTGCATAAAGAACTCTCTGATAAACTGAAAGATAAAAAGGACAAGTATAAGAAGTGGAAAGAGGGGCACATAACTAAGGCAGAATATCAGCAAACAGCCCGTGCCTGCAAAGATGAAGTGAGGGAAGCTAAGGCTCAAAATGAACTAAGGCTTGCAACCAAAGTCAAAAATAACAAAAATAGCTTCTTTCAACATATAAGAAACAAGAAAAAAGTTAAGGAAATGATTGGTCCATTAGTGGGGGAAAGTGGCAAGAAGGTGACAAGCAACAGGGAGAAAGCAGAACTATTTAACTCATTTTTTGCATCTGTCTTTACACAAAGGGGAAAAACAGTCCAACCTACCAAAACCAGTGCCATAAAAAACAGAATAGAAACACAAGTTAAGATAGGCAAGAATATGGTAAGTGAACACCTGTCCAGCCAGATGAGTTCAAATCACCAGGACCAGATGGATTACACCCCAAGGTTCTCAAGGAACTGGCAGACGTGATCTCAGAACCACTGAACTATATTTTTCAAAGATCCTGGAGCACTGGGGAACTACCAGAGGACTGGAAGAGAGCTGATGTAGTTCCCATATTCAAAAAAGGGGAAAAAATAGATCCAGGAAACTACAGATCTATCAGCCTGACATCAATACCTGGGAAGATTCTGGAAAAGATAATCAAACAACAAATCAGCGAACACCTTGATGCAAACAAAGTTATCACTAAAAGCCAACATGGGTTTATCAAAAACAGATCATGCCAGACAAATCTTATTGCATTCTTTGACCAAGTGACAAAACTAGTGGACCAGAGGAATGCTGTAGATATAATTTATTTGGACTTCAGTAAGGCATTTGATAAAGTAGATCACAACCTACTACTTGATAAGATAGAAAAATGTGGGTTAGACAGCATCACCACCAGATGGATTCATAGCTGGCTGACAGGCCGTACTCAGCGTGTGGTCCTCAATGGAACTGCATCTACATGGAAGGAAGTGTGTAGTGGCGTGCCCCAGGGCTCTGTTCTGGGCCCAGTGCTTTTCAACATCTTCATCAACGATTTGGACGAGGGGATAGATGGAGAACTCATCAAATTTGCAGATGACACCAAGCTGGCAGGAATAGCCAATACTCCAGAAGATAGGCTTAAGATACAGGAGGATCTGGACAGACTCGAACACTAATTTGGTAGTGGATGAGCAAGAAGTTTTGGTTTTAAAAGAGATGCCTCCGAAGATCCTAAGGAGAAGGAAAGATTTTGCATTTTTGGTACAGGAACTTAAGAAACGTGATATTAAGTTTAGATGGGAGATTCCAGTTGGATTGGTGGCGACGTATGAAGGTAAAAGACATCGTTTGGTTACTGTGGCTCAGGCACGTGATTTTTATAGTAATGTGTTAAAAGCAAGCCCCCTATCATTTTTGGAAGCTGCAAAAGGATACGGTGGGGGAAAGCCTCAAGACGTTACAGATAGACAGACAGAGGACAATGGTGTTGGAGGGGATCAAGTCACAGTTTCATCGGTTGCTGCAGGAGGCCAGAAGATGACGCGTGCCGCCCTAAGAAGAGCGAGACGAGAGCAAGAGCAAGATCAGCAGAAAGTTATGGAATCTCCAAAGCGTGCTTACAGTGAAGATGTGGGAGAGGAGCGGTCTAAAGAAGTTTTGGGGGTCATGACAGAGGTGCTCCAAAAGTTTTGGGGCGTTAAGATTGCTGATTAATTTTTAGATTAGAATGTCAATGGAGTAAAATTATTATAGAGGAGAAAGAAGGTTTTTTTTCTTTTTTTCTTTTTGTTAATATTTTACACAATTTAAGATTGCTTGCTAGAAAAGTATATTAGGGTAATGGATTTAAAGTATGTGTTGAACTAAGAATGGGTATGTAAGCTCCTAATTAATAACAAGTTGTCTTAGAGATTGCCTAAATCTTTTTTTATATATATTCTTTGTATTTGAACTTTTATTTGAATTTAAGGATGATTTGGAACTGTGAGACATTTGGTGTGATACATGCAAGAACTATTTTTGATCGTAGTTTAGTTTGGTTGGAGATTATTAAGACTAACAGAGATAGGCGCTTTTGGCGTGTAACTGAGAAATTGTTTGGAAATTAGAGAAAGGTGGGAGAATGTAAATAGCAGGTGAAAGTTTTTTTGTTTTTTTTTCTTTTCTTTTTTCTTTTTGTTTTTTTTTCTTTTTTGAAATTAATATGAATAAGGACTGGGATTAAGAAAATTTATTTTGAGCAAAGCTTTTTTTCTGTTTTCCTCTTTTTTTTCTCTACTTTATTTGTAATGTTAATATTGTTTGTATTCATTTTATATGAGCTAGAGAGAGATAGAATTTATAGTTTATTGTTGATAACATAAGGGTGTCTATGTTTGTTTTTTGATTTTATGCCCTGTATTTAGCTCTGGGAAGTCGGGGGCGGGGAGGGAGTGGGGGGGAGGGATAGGGAGGGTTGGATAGGGGTGGGGGAGGGGGGGATTAAAGTTAAAATGTATTGTAAAACTTTTTAAATAAAAAAAATAGTAGTAACTGTGAGAGAGATCTTGGAGTCCTAATAGACAATTACTTAAATATGAGCCAGTGGTGTGCTGCAGCTGCCAAAAAAGCCAACACAGTGCCAGGCTGCATTAACAGAGGGATTGAATCAAGATCAAGTGAAGTACTAATACCACTTTACAATGCTTTGTTAAGGCCACACCTGGAATACTGCATCCAGTTTTGGTCACCACGATGTAAAAAAGATGTTGAGACTCTAGAAAGGGTACAGAGAAGAGCAACAAAGATGATTGGGGGACTGGAGGCTAAAACATATAGGGAACGGTTGCTGGAATTGGGTATGTGTAGTTTAATGAAGAGAAGGGCGAGGGGGGACATGATAGCAGTGTTCCAATATCTCAGGGGCTGCCACAAAGAAGAGGGAAGTGCCTGGAGGTAGGACAAGAAGCAACGGATGGAAACTAATCAAGTTGAGTAGCAACCTAGAACTAAGGAAAAACTTCCTGACAGTTAGAACAATTAACCAGTGGAACAACCTGCCTCCAGAAGTGGTGAATGCTCCAACACTGGAAGTTTTTAAGAAGAGACTGGACAGCCATTTGCCTGAAATGGTATAGGGTTTCCTGCCTGAGCAAAGGGTTGGACTAGATGACCTCCAAGATCCCTTCCAACTTATTATTATTATAATTATAATTACATAATAGGATTAACCTGCCACCATCGGCGTACCAAAAGGACACGCTCAAAAGCTGAGGTCAAAGTTCATGCCACAGGAACAGGAACAACTCCAAATATAAAAGCCCAAGAAGATATAAAAACCTATCATTCCCAGCCCCATATGGTCAACTGCTCCAGAGCCACATGCTGTTGTGGTTCTGCTGTTCAATAAACAAGAACCTTCTTTCTAAAGCAGTCTTCATTTTGTTTATTCCCGGCTTGAACTGGACCCTGATGAAGATTTTTCTTTCAACAAATATATGGTCCCTGTAAAAGTAATTTTGAAAATACGTATCCTACTTTGGAATAGAGAAACTGGGGTATGGAGGTGCGGTGGTACAGAGAGGAGTTGCAAGAAAGATTTTAAAAAAGAAATTGAACTGGATACATGAATCTACGTGTTGGAAGTCAGCACCCCCCTAGAGAAGGAAATAATTTGGGAGATGTTAAATAAGGTAGAATATTATATTTCCCCAAAGGAATAATGGAGAAAAATCTTAGGCAGAAAGGAGCCCCCAGTCTCCTTCTCCCAGCAGGCTAGCTTTTAGAAATGCAGATTTGGAGCCACCTATTCATAAGTAAAATGCCTTCAGCCACAGCCCCAAGACGGTTTGAGCTGATGGGATTAGAAAAACAAAGACTTCAAGGACAGGAACATGACCTTTAGGACAGGGCTTTTCAACCTTTTCAGAGATTGTGCCACTTTTATGATATGGCAATATTCAAGTACCACCAGTCACCTAGCAGGTGGGCATGGCCTGCTCAATGCCACTCACTGGACACAGCTGACTCAAGACAGCTGGGTCACAACAGAACAAGTCGCACCGACTAACTTGATGTGGAGACAACTCAGTGCCCCACAAACTCCTAGCCTCCCCAAACTGCTACCAGCCCAGCACATGTGTGCATACACACACACACACACACACACACACACACACACAGACCCCACATTCCAGGTTTGGGGACTTTTATCCACAGAGGAAGGAGAGGCCCTTCTCCACAAGCCCAGGCATGATTATCAATTTGCTAGTTCAGATGTGGATACAAGTCTTCAAGCTTGGAATGTGTGTGTGTGTGTGTGTGTGTGTGTGTGTGTGTGTGTGTGTGTGTGTAGAATGCTAAAGAGATGTTCTTTTCCCAATCCCAGACATTGTTGGTGTTTCCCTGTCTGGTGCCCCCTCCTGGCAAAGCAGGAGGTGGAGAACATTTGCAGGAAGCAATTTCCACGAGTCCAACTTCTGTCTTGACAGATCTCTGGAGAGTAAAAGGAAGTGGCAGGGGAGCTGGGGCCTACTCAAGGGAATCTGGCCCTTCTCGAAAGGGAATTCCCATTTCCAATTGTGCGTGGTAAGAATGCTGGCTTGTTGGGGCAGTTTTTCCTCACACAGCTCCCCTGCCAATCCCTCCTCCTCTCCAGAGACCTGCAGGGGAGACAGAGATCTGGAGGGCAAGGTGTAGCCTCTATATTGGCCACCTCTACCTCTCCAAACCCTCCTTGATTAAACATACATTATATATAAATTAAAGCACAGCCAAAAAGAAAACATAGTTAAATCACTAATTACAGCTCTTCACATATTTTCTGGGAAAACCACCTTTATTAATGTTAGGAAGGAAGAGCAAATCTTAACAGGAAGGGAATTGAAGATCCAAAAAGGTCTCATTCTTTCTACTCTTCCTTCCCTTTGAGCCTTTATTACTCATTATTTTATTATTATGTATTTAAGAAGAAGATCAAAGGCCTCCATAGCTCAGGATACTCACCTTAAAATCACAACCCAGAAAAATTTAGTTAATCCACAATACCGCCCTATGAAGAATGAATGAAGATAATCTTTGAGTCCTGAGAGCATGCAGGTGTCATGTCAGAATATTAGTGGCATACCTGCCAGCAACTGGAAGTGCATAAGTCCATTTACTTCCCTTCCTTATCTCCCAACTCAATCGATAAAGGTAAAAGTAAAGGTTCCCCCACACATGCGTACTAGTCGTTTCCAACTCTAGGGGCCAGTGCTCATCTCCGTTTCAAAGCCAAAGAGCCAGGGCTTGTCCGAGGACGTCTCCATGGTCATGTGGCTGGCATGACTAGATGCCAAAGGCGCACAGAACGCTGTTACCTTCCCACTGTAGTGGTCCCTATTTTTCTACTTGCATTTTTACGTGCTTTCGAACTGCTAGGTTGGCAGAAGCTGGGACGAGTAACAGGTGCTCACTCTGTTACACGGCACTTGGGATTCGACCTGCCAAACTGCTGACCTTCTGATCAACAAGCTCAGCATCCTAACCCACTGAGCCACTGCGTCCCTACTCAATCGATACATCCTTTAATTTTTGGACACATCTTTTTGTCATAAGCTTCTTAAAAAACCAATAAGGTATAATGTAATTAGCAGGAAAAATAAATCTAGGATTTCTGAATTCTTTCCCCAAGGAGGAAAGGAAAGCACACAGCCTGCAGGTTGCTAGCAAAGTCATCAGAGAACGCAGTTATTGCTGAGAAAGAGAAGAATAAATCATGAATCAGTTTTTCAGCTCTCTCCTGTTATCTCTAGAATGTGGCCTGGGATTGCACAAGATGCTAGGCTAAATCTGGTTGAGTAGTTTGCAGTCAGGTGTTCAGTGCAGACCTTGCCAATGTGATTTTAATAGCCCAGGAAGGGATAGGAAAACCCGAGGAAAACTTTGCAATCAATAAACCATGATGGACTAGGCTTGTTTTGCCTATTTTGATTCTTCTCCCCACCAGCATCACCTCGATTTTAGAACTGCATGGCCACAAAGACAGTGGCCTCAGCCTCCCAATCCCTGCTTAGAGGGGGATTTGCAGGGTCAGGCCATATGCCCCCAATCAAAGAAAAAACCTGAATCCAGTCAGCCAGAAGGCAGCTCAGCCTCTGCAACCCTCCGGTTCCTTCTCCTTGCCCTCTGGGCACAGAAGCACTTGCTCTTCCTTGCCATAGCTGGGGCGAGACTTGCAAGTACCTCCATCCGCTTCATCCTGCAAAGTGCTGCTCATCCGGCGCTCCAGCCTGCTGCCATGTGGGCAGCCCTGACTAAAGGCTGAGCGCTCCAGCCTTGCCCAGCCAAGGAAAGGGACAACAGCTGAGACAACAGCAGATTTGCAGCTTGTCAGCGGCATTCAGAGGCTGCCCAACTTTACTCTGGAATTTTGGGGCTGGAAAACAGAGGGGCAGCACTGTGTTTGCAGGCCTGGTGGCACCTACTAAAAAGCCTCCTGCTTCCCCCCTGGTAGTTACCTCCTTTGGAGCCTTCCTGATGGCGATGGGCGTGCCGGCATAGGTCTGTCTGCTTCATCCTGCAAAGCGCAGCTCACATGGCGCTTCCCATTCTCACACACATGTTCCTTCAGTATCCTCCCCATTCTCACACACACGTCACTCCAAATCCTTCCCATTCTAATGCACATATTCCTCTATCAGGTGAGCTAGAAGTGCCGATCCTGGGGCCTTTGTCTCGCCCAAGCAGCCCTGCTGCCCCTGAGGACTCTCTCACGGGAAGTCCTGTGCTACGCCACTTTGGCTCGTTCTCTCCCCAGCTACCCTTGGCTGGGCTGGGCAGGGCCACGTACCACCTGCCACATACCAATGTACCACCAATGGTATGCGTACCACCGGTTGAAAAGCCCTGGGTTAGATAGCTTTTAACATTCCTAAACTGAAAAGATAAATATTCAGATTGATTTTTTTAATCTGTTCAGGTACAATACAGACAGGAATTTAGGAATAGCTTTTAACATTCCTAAATTGAAGAGATAAACAGGCTGAAGATTATCTGAAGATTATCTGACCTTTAGGCCTCTCTTAAAGGTCAACAAAGGCTTCTGCCTGAAGTATTATTTAAGCAAGATTCCCTGCTCTGCTTGTGCTTTAATTAGAGCAGTGATGGTGAACTTTTTAGAGACCGAGTGCCCAAACTGCAACCCAAATCCCACTTTTTTATCATCGGATGGTGGATGGGCGTGGCCCACTGGGTGGGCGTAGCCTACTGGCTGGGCATGGCTGGTATGGGCGTGGTCTACTGAGTGGGTGTGGCCAGCTCGACGTCTGTCACATCAGAGGCACTTGTGCAGGCCTGGGGTGTATCTGAGGGTCTCCAGTGGAGACAACTGGTTAGTTGTTTTCACAAGTTCTTAGTTCTAGGCTTGTTTTCTTCTTGATTAGTTTCCATCTATTATTGTCTTCTGATGCTTTGGAAAATAGGTTGATCCCTTCTTCTCTGTGGCAGGCATCAAACATTAGCACATTGCTATCATGTTACCACCCCTAGTCCTTTTCACTAAGATAGACACACCCAGTTCCCACAAACATTTGTCATATGTTTTAGCCTCCAGCTCCCTAATCATCTGTGTTTTTACCATCCATTTAGACCAGATGGTCCCCCTGGTGTGGTTTATAGAACAGATGGCCATGAGCAGAGTCTTCTCAGAGACAGCACCCCAATTATAGAACTTTCTTCCAAGGAAAATATGAACAGTTCCTCTCTCACCTGTTTAGAGGCAACCCAAACACTGTTCAGCCAGGCATATGTGGAACACCACATTTTATGGTCAAACAGCACTAACTAAATTACTACTAGGTATATTACTACTAATTATTACTAAATACATGTAAATCCCACAGACCTACTGCCTCCTAGGTGCATACTGCAGAGAAAATAAGGCATTGCATTTCTAGCCAGCGTAGCCACAGAATTATGGGAACTGTGATCCATGAGACCCAAAAGACATTAGTTTGGGTAAGGCTGGATTGTATTATAAAAGGGCAGATGAGAGGAAGTAGAAGCAATAAACACTTTCCACAACTCCAACAAAATAATTGCGGGGGGTGGGAGTTGACTTGGCCTTTTAATTTCAACCCATGGCAATTCCTCTTAACTTCCCATTTAATCCAAAGAGTTCTATGATTTTGGAGAGGGGAGGTGGCAAGAATAGACCACAAAGCCAATCTGCGAGTTTGCTCTCTCGCCTGCCTGCACACCACCTTCCCGATGCAGCACATGTCTTTGTGTTTGTGAGACTGAGAGAGAGATCCCTTTTTCGTAAGTGCTTACTCTGCAATGCTTTCCTTTCCCTACACTTTTGCTTCCTTGCTGGCTCAATCCCTTTTACTCTGTCTCCATCACACACACAAACTCCCCTTGCTTTCTGCCCCTTCTCGCCCTTTTCCTCCAGCTGCACCTGAATGGAGTGGGAGGATATTAAAAAAATAGAAGGGGGGAAAAAGGGGGAAGCTCCCCTTTTTTGTAACACCTCAGCTTCCTCCTCCTCCCCTTCCCCTCCTCTCTCTCTCTCTCTTACACACACAGACACACACACACACAGAGGGAAACCCCTCCTGCTTTCTCTTCCTTCTCACCCTTTTTCTCCAACCACCACACATTGCTGGCTGTCAGCACTGTTAAGTCGTGGGCTCTGGTGAGCAGGAATGATGACACAAGACTGAGTACAGTGAAACTCATTCTTTTATTCTTGCTGGAACTGTACTGGGGCTTGGGCCGCACCCAGCCACAATATATAGCCTACCCCCTAGGTGGCAGCCAATAGGTTTGAACCCACGCTTGCCGCCTGGGGCTGACCAATTGCAGGACCGGAGACGGCCTATCTGGGTTGCTGGAGAGCCGTTAGCTCCTCCAGCAACTCATGTGGTGTAATACCACAACCCAATACATAACAAGCAGTTCCACACTGCTGCAGTTCTGCATAACTGCTGCATTCCCCTCTCCGGCCCTACAGTGTGGCAGAGAGAGTGAATGGGAACCAGCTGATGCTTGGCTTGTGCCACTATGCACTCCCATCTCCATGCCTTTCATCCCACAGGCGGGGCGTGCCCTGGGGTGCTAGGATTACAGAATGCCAAGGCCCAAGCGAGGAATGGCGCAGTGCAGCAGAGCCAGACAAGGAGAGGCCTGGAAAAGCGAGGATTGGCCAGGCATGATGCATGAGGCTGGGAGGGGTGGGGCAGGGTGGGGTGAAGCAAATGAGCTGCAGGTACTGCTGCAAACCACCAGCACTGTGTGTGCACTGGGAGGGCACCCAGCTGGGTTGGGGTGGGCCAGGGCTGGGGCAGTAGAGGCCGGACCCTTGCCATTTCTGTGACAGCCCTAGGGGGGCAAATTTAGGCCCTCTCTGGCCCGGGCCCAGTACCTGCTGCTTTGGTGGCTCTGTAGGCAGTGCTGCAAAGTTCTCTTCTCTGTCAGCGAACTTTGCAGCTCTACCTACAGAAGCACCAAAGCTGTAGCTGAATGGGCAGGTGAGTGGGGAACCTGCCCCACTTGTTCCACGGCTTTTGACCAAGCTGCATTGCAGAGGCATTGGGTGCAATACGCAAGCGGCAAACAGCTGCGCCATGCAGAAACCGGCCATTTGCCGCCTCCTGCGCAATGCCGCTGCCATGAGACCGCGTAACAAGTGGGGGAGGTTTCCCTCTCATCTCCCCATTCATCTACAGCTTTGGTGCCTCTGTAGGCAGAGCTGCGAAGTTCCCTTCTCTGTCAGAGAAGAGAACTTTGCAGCTCTGCCTACAGAGCCACGAAAGCAGCAGGTGGAGCACTGGAGGCTCAGGGAGGCAGGGCCCTGAAGTGGTTGGTCGGGCCATTGGCAAGAGCACTGTGTCTGAGCAGAAAGTAGCTTTGGAACAAGTGGGGCAGGTAAGGAAAGAAATCCTTGCTTCCCCCAGAAACTGCCTTTCTTTCCTTACCTGATTCCCAGTCCCATGCCGCTTCTCCTAGATCTGCCCATGCCATGTGAAGGAAACAAAGGAAGTTTTCTTTGGGGAAAAAAGGTCAATCAATCAATTCCTACTTCGTGATCTTTCATGAGAAGTTGTAATTGATTGATTGACCTTTTGTTCCCCCCAAAAAACTTCCTTTATTTCTTTGCATGCAGCAGCAGCGGTAGATCGCAAAGGAGCAACGGCATGGGGCTGGAAGTCAGGTAAGGAAAGAAAGGCAGTTTCTGGAGGGAGCAAGGATTTCTTTCCTTACCTGCCTCATTTGTATTGAGGCCGCTTTCCACTCAGACACATTGCTCTTGCCAATGGCCCGATCGCCCACTTCAGTGCCCTCCTTGCCTGAGCCTCTGAGCTCCACCTGCTGCTTTGGTCGGCCTGCTAGCCCCCACCTCAACATCTTGCCCACTGCCACCTAGCACAGCCGCCCCGGGGCTGCAGGGGTTGGCCTGGCATGGGAAGGGCACACACCCCACCGTCCCCCCACCATACAGGGTAATGTTGCCAGGCCTGCCCCTGCCCAGATGCCCTTGCCTCCCCCGAGCTTTTTTCACTAACCTGCTGTGATGCCTCAGCAAAATGGTGGGGGCTTTTTCTCCCACATTGTCTTTTGACAGCAGGGTTGTTTTTGAAAATTAATTTTTACATTTATTATTTGCCCTCCCTCCAAATTTGATCCAAGGTAGTAAAGGGATTTTATTATGCTTAAGCTTGATGTTAGTAATATTGATATTAGTAGTGATACTTTGTAATCATCTTTGTTTATCTGCAAGCATAGGTGCTTTATATTGGGAAATTAGTTATATAAAAGCAAATGTTTCATGCTTTAGGTACAGGGGATTGCTTACATGAAAAGAGCATGGTAAGGGGAGGGGGAAAAGGAGTTATGGTAGAGACTGGGTTGTTGTAAATGAGTCATCATCTAGGAATTATTTTTCTGTACCTTTTGGTTCCTAGTACCAAGACCAGATCTCTTTGTTCTGGAAAGGTATAAAAAGTGGAAGACATCTTTCCTGGTTGTTGCCTTCATCTCTCTACCAGCCACAAAGAGAGATGTGGCCACCCAACTCTAATGATCAAAATAAAAGTTGTTTGCTTGCTGAAACCTCGGCTCAGGAGTTTCTTTTGGCTCTTTTGAATTCCTGAGTAATGCTGGGGCACTTGTGAGGCTAAGTGTAAAACCTTACATCTGGCGCCCAAACGTGGGGACAAGCTTCAAAGGCTCTCTCCCCCCACATCTGGAGACTCCTGTTAAAGTCCCAGAGAGTTTTCATTTCTCAGCGGGAGGAAACTGACAGCAACTGATGCATGAATCTTAGAACGCTCCTGGGCATTTGACCTAGAAGACTCTTGTGCTTCATCTTTGCCTGTGGATCCTTGTCTGAGGACCGAATTCAATGAGGTTTCATGCTTCTCCACTGATGGGAGAAAGGGTGAAATTGCAACGGGTGCCTTGGTGAGCAAAAGAGAAAAAAAAGCTTTGGTAATCCTGGAATAAGACAGGAGGTTGATCACTCCGACTTTGTCCTCTAGAGATAAGCATAAAAATAATACAATACATGAAGCATAAAGAAATAAATGAAGAAATGAAAAAATGAGTAAGAAAAGAGGAAGCCGAGAAACTGTCTTTTAATACAGGATAGAGAGTGATTTAAAGAAAGTAATTGAATTGGCATGTAATTTTTTTTTTTTGAAGAGGTTTTGGTAATTTTGAAATAAGATAGGAGGCTGATCTCCCCAACTGGTCCTCCAGAGAAAAAAATAATTACTAAATTACAAATTAAGTGAAAAGGGAGGAAGCCAAGAAACTATCTTGAAGAAAAAGAAAAAGAAAAAAGAAAAGAAAAAAACATGGGGAGTCGTCAGAGTAATTTAAAGAAATAAATCAAAATGTACTCCTCTGCAATTTGTTTTGAACAATTTGGAGGTTTTGAAACCTCAAGTGGCTGTTAAGTTTAACCCTGTCAGACAATGCTTTTTTGTTGTTGTTGCTGTATAGCAGTAAAAATCATCTTCAAAAAGGCAACTTTGAAAAACTTTGTAAACTTCCAATTGGCTAGTTTATCTGATAACAGCTAAAGCCACGGAAGAAAAGAAAAGAAGATGCAAGGAAATGAAAGCAAGTTTTTCCCCCTCTCTCTTTTTCTTTTAATCTGGCTCTTTGGACTACTCAATTCTCTTTTGTGGGACGTGAAGAGAGGAAGCTGCAACTTTTCCCCTACCTCTTCACACCTGCAAAAGACCCCAGGTTCAATATTCCTTTTAGTCTTTCCCCACTGTCTTTTGAAGTTGGTGGGATAAATTGGAAGTAACCATAAATGTTCCCCTCCTTTTAATTAAAAGGGGAGGCCTGTTTTGGCCTCAAACTCCAAATTGATGTGTGTTTTGTTTGTTTTATATATGTTTGGACATTTGGAACACTAAGCTTGGACTTGGTATGGTGAGAAAAATGGGAGATGGTTAAAGGGCCCTATAAAACCATGTTTGGTTGAAATCACCTCATGATTTTTCTCGCTTCTTGCAGGACAAGCCATATGTCTAAATAAATGTTGTTTTAATAGTATTTGGATATATATGTCTGTCTGTGTTGTTCTGTGTTATTTCCAAGACTTGGAAGAGGGTCAAAATCCTCTCTGATAACACCAAACAAAAAGGCCTTATTTAAAAACATATGGTTTGCCTGGAGAAAGTATGAAATGATTTTTTTTGTATGTGAAATTGTTTATGCAAGCAGTTGGAATGGACATGAATGAGTTAATTTGCTGATGTGTAAATGTGTGTGTGTTAGCCCCCAAAACCCTCCCACCCCCACCCCCCTCCCAGGCTGTCAAAGAAACAGTAAATTTCAGATTTTGATGTTTTTGTTGTTGTGAGAGAGTTTATGGAAAATGCATGTTAAGGAGAGAAAACTATTTTTAGTGGTGAGATTTTTGTGAAATTTCTTTTTATTTTTCCCCTCTTCTTTCTTTTTCGCTGGCTGTGTTGCTTTAAGAGAGAGAGAGAGACACAGAAAGAAGAGGGTGGGCTGCTCATTTTAACTATTTTTTTCCCTCTGCTTAGAATTCTGGTCTGAGGAAGGGGGGTGGATGTGAAATTTAACACCCACTTTTGCAGTTTCAACTTGCAATTTTTTTTCTGGAAAGAGGAGACAGTAATCGTTGGACAATTTTTTGTGTGTGGAAATCTTTCAGTTTTAGTTAGACATATATGTGTGTGTGTGTGTGTGTGTGTGTGTGTGTGTGTGTGTGTAAATTACTAACAAAGATATATATATCTATATATCTATATATCTATATAGATAGATAGATAGATAGATAGATAGATAGATAGATAGATAGATAGATATAGATAGATAGATATAGATATATATAGATATATAGATATATATTCATCAACCAAAAGAAATTACTCTGAATTGTTTTGCTTAGATTTGTAAATTTTAACCTACTTGATGGAAATTTGTTTCCATCTGAATGGAATCTGATTAATTTGGAATTTGACTCACTTTATCTTTTTTTATTAAAAAGTTTTACAGTACATTTTATTTTTAACAAAACAAAAACTTTATCTTAAAAGCAATACTAGAGTTTGATAAAAAAAACTTTCAGTAACTCAGAATATCTCATTCACCTTATTTTTTTGTGGAGTTGTTTTTTGTTTTGTTTTTTATGTTTCTGTGTTGGTGCAGGACACATTGATGAAGGGTGATATGTGGGAGAATTGGGGGAATTGTGGTTCTGTCCTTGTTTGGAACAGGGAAGGAGTTGAGAAGATTTTTAGGATTGTGAATGGCTATGTTGTTTTGACTAACGATTTGTATGCAAAACTGTTAGGAAAAGAGGCAGCCAGTGGCATTTTTGTCTAAAGTTGACATCTGAGAAGTCTTGGTGTTCGGTGTGGGTAATTTTAAATCAGAAAGCTGAAAGGAGGTAACCACTTGTTCATGGCAAAGTAGTTGGGAAACAGAAAAGAAAAAGAGGGACATAATGAAGGTGCAATAGTAGATGGGGAAGAAAAAAATGTGAGTGGAAGCTGGGAGAATTTCCCTCCCTTGGTCAGCACTAACCTGTGGATTTTATGACTTACAGCAGGCTCTGAGGTTGTTAATAAGGGAGAAGCAGAATATATACACTGACTCCAAGTATGCTTATGGAGTCTTGAATAGGTTTGGAGAAGGGAAATGAAGAATATTGATTAATAGTAAAGGGACACAGTTGGCTCATGTAAAGTTGATAGTGGAAGTAGAAAAGACAGAAGTTAGGCCAGAGTGGCAGAAGAGAAGGGAAGGAATGGATAATAGAAGGAAGAAACAGGAAAGTTGCTTTTAAGTTGGTTTGCACAGACTTGTGAATTGCGTGTATTAAAATTGTTGGAAGCAGGGAGACTGCCACTAACAAGGTCAGCTCAAACATGTGAATTGTATGCCTTAACACATGCCTTAGAATGTTGAAAGAACAAGAATGTACTGTAGAAATATGGAGAGAGAGAAACATGGGAAGTAGAATAAAGTAAGAGGTGGATGTTGCATGATGAAAGACGGATGTTGAAAAGACAGAAAGAAGAACAGAAAAAAAAGCAATAGCTAGAACACAGAAGCAGCACTTTAAGGGGGTCGCAAGGGATAAATGCTGATGATACTAAGCAATGAACACTCAACACCTCATAGGATGTGTAATAAATGAAAGACTGGTTTGCTTTATCAGAAACTTCTGGGATTTTTGCCATGAAGAATGTGAATTTCAAATTGTGTTGAAAAAGTGGAAATATCTGTATGGTATTTCTCATTCCATTCTTCGTTCACATTTTCTCTCATTCCTACAAACTGCGATGCAACTATTAAAAAAATAAAAGTATGGTTGTATTTATATTATAGTTAAACAAATCTGTGATAAATACAAGTAAATAAAAAGGTTTTCAAAATTTGACGTTGAGGCCATTTCAATATAGGCCTCAATTGGAAAGCTGTCTTTGTCCCTTTCAAATGATGTATGGGAGACTTTTATTATATGAAGGTTCAAGAATGTCAATGAGGAAGAGTATAAAGTTATTCAATATTTAATCTGGTGCAGGTTTTGTCTTCTATCTCAGTATAGGCCCAGGCTACCCTACCACCTGTCTCTCGCTATTGTTGTTCCTGGAGAATGGGTTCAGGTGAAAAGAACTGTCACCTAGAAATATGAGTCTGGAGTGGTCTGAACCATGCCAAGTCCTCCTGATTTAAGGAATCAAGGCGTGAGTCCATGGAAAGTCCCATCATTCCCTCTCCAGTGACAAGCTCCACAGCTGGATGGCCTGCAAATGAAATTTCAACCTGTCCGCCTGTTGAACTGTTTCCATCCAAGTACAAGAAAAACATCAATGGACTGGAGTACCCTGGAAATCGTGTTCCTGGAACCTGGACTATGTATTGCAGTATTTTTCTTCTGCTACTGTTGTTTCCCTCATACCTTCTTTGGTAGAAGAAAGGACCATGGGCCCAATATTTTATGGAAGAAAAGGGAGTTGTGTTTATAACAAGACTACGTATTCCACTTGCAAAGAGGCAACAGGGTCACTTGTTATGCTCCTGTCAATACAGTGCAGCTTTACCAACAACTTTAAATCTGGACATCTGGAGGAACATACAGACATTACCTTTTGGGGAAGAATAACACCAGACTTATGGACAGGTGCCAGATTTTTTTTTTAATGCATGTAAAGCTATTGACTATACTCAAGCTAACTGGACTAAGTTGGAGACAGCCTACTCATTAAATGCCAAATATGTTTGCACATCCTATCCAACCTGGCGTAATCAGAAGATTCCTGCAACCTGGTGTGCTTCAAGATAACCAGACCAACGGATTTTTCAGCATCATTTGAACTTGCTATCAATTGAACCAGATACAAATATGGGTTCAGGTTGATCTTCCTGAACTGGAAACCACATCTGAGATTCCCTCAGTATCAAAGACATTTTTTTTTATTGATCTGGCCCAAAAGAATTGTTTCATTTTTAAATGTGAAGCTTGAGAGAACATCACTTCTTATTTTCATTTGACTTGGAAAGAAAAGGACTGTCCAACCAAATGGGTCCTCTATTTCGTCATTGTGTCCCCTACGCTGTATTATTAGACCCCAGTCCGACATTACACATAAGGAATATGTGAAAGAAGTCACTGACAAGATGCGCAAGTTGGCTCATGTCCCTGTCCAGACATGGACAGGAGCACTGGATGTTGGAGGATGGTTTTTGGGAATGGTTGATAATTGGACAAGGATATTGTTCATTGTGGTTTTGGCCTTAGTAGGGTTGTTGTGTTTATCATGCCTTATCCCATTTATTTAGAAAATTGTTAGATCCACTCTATCCGGACCAACTTTTGCTGCCACTCCTATCTATCTATAACGATAAACCAGCTAAACAATGATTTTGAAACCTTTACCTTCTGACTATATTCCACTCTTCAAGAGTCCCTAAGCCTTCAGCTTTTACATTAAAAAGGGAGGGATGAAGGGATTTTATTATGCTTAAGCTTGATGTTAGTAATATTGATATTAGTAGTAATACTTTGTAATCATCTTTGCTTATGTGCAAGCAGCTTTGTAGGTGCTTTATATTGGGAAATTAGTTATATAAAAGCAAACGTTTCATGCTTTAGGTACAGGGGATTGCTTACGTGAAAAGAGCATGGGGAGGGGAGGGGGAAAAGGAGTTATGGTGGAACCTGGGTTGTTGTGTATGAGTCATCATCTAGGAATTATTTTTCTGTACCTTTTGGTTCCTAGTATTCTGGAAAGGTATAAAAGGTGGAAGACATCTTTCCTGGTTGTTGCCTTCATCTCTCTACCAGCCACGAAGAGAGATGTGGCCACCCAACTCTATTTTGATCAAAATAAAAGTTGTTTGCTTGCTGAAACCTCGACTCAGGAGTTTCTTTTGGCTCTTTTAAATTCCTGAGTAATGCTGGGGCAATTGTGAGGCTAAGTGTAAAACCTTACAGTACAATTTAGGCTTAGTTTTCCTCTGGCGGCAGCGGCGTTTCTGGACCGTTTTCGGCTCCGGCGGCGTTTCGGCAACAGCAGCAGTTTCAGTAGCTTGGCGGTGGCATGGCTCTTAACCTGTTTCTGTCCCTTGATTGCTCCGCTTACCCCAGACGCCCAGGCATCCTCAGTGTTTCTAGTGGCCCCGAAGGGTCCCAGGTTAGCCGGTTAACCCCGGTGAAACCCAGTGGAGCCCAGCGGACTCTGGTTGTTCCGGAGGAGTCCGAAAGATCCGTGCTCTGTGCGGCACCTATTGTCAACTGGTTGGTGCCAATGGATCCCGACGGGGCCCGGAGGAAACTAGCAGGCCTGGAGGAGTTATACTCTGCAGACCACGCTCTGGAAGGCCCCAATTACTGTATAACTGGGGGCCCATGGAGCCGTGGCCAGGAACAATCGCCTGGAGTGGTGGAGCGGCAGAGGACCTGGTTATTAACAGAGTGGACTATCATGGCTTATTATATCTTTGCCTATACGAACTATTGCCTACACATTATCCCCAAAGGACTCAGAGGACCCCGGGTATAAGCCACCGTGAGAGGGTGGCTTGAACTTACACCTGCTGCCCCTAGAGGTGAGAGCTCTATGGGGCATGCTGTACCTAGAGGTGTGTCCCAGACCACCCCCGGGAACAGGCTCCGCGACCGTCATGAGAGGACGGTGATCGGCCTGGCCTGGGGGTTCGCCCAGCTTGAGTGGCAGTGAAGCTGGGTGGAGGGTCTGGACACCCATTTATCCTCTGTTTTGGACCCTCCTTATTAATTATGGACTGCCTTTCACCTGGATTTGCTCCTTATGCCTTGTTTTCATTATACTTTCACGGACTTGTTCGCCCTCAGGGGTGCCCCCCCTTCCTGGGTGGGACCCACCTTTCTAGCCACTTATAATCTCAATGAAGGGCCCACTTGTTGGGACCCTGAGAGATGGCTGGGCACGGGTAGGGGCCTCCGATATAAATCTAATAAGAGGCCCCTGGTTAGTTTTTTATCTAAATTTTTTTGGGGGTTAGGGAGGGGGGTGGGAATTTCTTTTGGTCGTTTGGATATGGGGGGTAGTCCAACAACCGTTGTTCAGGCCAGGTCCGGGATTGATCGCGGGGGGGAGGAGCGGGGGTCGGTTGCCTCCAGGGCAGGTCGTGGGACTACCCATTCCCACGACGTTAGGGAATGGCAGCAGGTGTATGGACAGAGGGCCGTATCGATCTCAGGGAAGGCCTCTCCGTGGCTTGCAAGCGGTGAGGCACTCCGACCCTCTGTCTCTGCCCCGAGGTCCCGGGAGCGAGGATGTGCAGCCTCCTGAGCTCCGGTTGGTGTACTTGAACGCCAGGTCTGTTGTTAATAAAGCTCCTCTTGTCCGGGATCTGGTCGAGGGTGAGCAGGCGGACCTGGCTTGCATCACGGAGACTTGGTTGGGCCCAGAGGGTGGTATTCCTCTGGTCGATCTTTGCCCACCAGGTTTCCGGGTGCTACACCGGCCTTGGGCCCAGGGTAGGAGTGGGGGAGTGGCGGTTGTTATGAGGGAGACCTTGTGTCCGCGGGAGGCCACCGTTCCCCAGATAGTCAGGTGTGAGTCTCTCTTCCTGAGATGTGGCCCTGGTGCGCAGTTGGGCTTGCTGCTGGTGTACCTTTCGCCTAGTCACGCAGCAGCAGCCCTGCCTGAGCTTCTCGATATCCTCTCTGGGTTGGTGATTGAGTTCCCAAAACTTATAGTTTTGGGGCACTTTAATCTACCATCCCTGGGAGGATCATCTGAGCTAGCTCGGGAGTTCATGGCTTCCATGACGGCCATGGACCTGACGCAAGTAATTTCGGGACCGACTCATGTGGGAGGCCACACCCTTCACCTGATTTTCTTATTTGGATGGTGGTTAGATCCCTGTCATGGACCGATCATCATCTCCTGCGGCTGGTCTTCCGTTTTGCCACTCCCCACCGTGGGCGTCTGGAACCAACTAGATGGTACTGCCCCAGACGCTTAATGGACCCTGAGAGGTTCCAGGCAGCGCTGGGGTCCCCACCTGCCTCCTTCGCTCACAACTCGGCGGCTGCCTTAGTGAAAGCCTGGAAAAGGGCAGCCACGGAGGCTCTTGACCGAGTTGTACCCTTGCGGCCCCTGACCCGATGCAGATCCCGTCGAGCTCCATGGTTTTCCGTGGAGCTTCAGGAGATGAAGCGTCGGAGCCGGGGCCTAGAGAGCGGTTGGAGATCCAGCTGATCCGAATCCGACCGATTGCGACTAAGAACCTACATTAGGTCTTATCTCGCTGCGATAAGGGTGGCGAGGTCTAATCACTTTGCTACCCTTATCGCGTCCGCAGATAATCGCCCGGACGCCTTGTTTAGGGTGACTCACTCCCTCCTTAATCAAGAGGTGAGGGAGGAACCCTTGCAGTGTCATGCCAAGGAGTTTAACCAACATCTGTCGGACAAAATCGCTCGGATTCGGACCGGTCTGGACTCTGGGCAGAGTCTGATGATCAGGACACGGGCGGTCTTGTCGATATTACTTGGGAGGAGTTTGATTCTGTGACTCCGGAGGAAGTGGACAGGATTATGGGGAGGCTGAGCTCCACCACATGTTTATTGGACCCGTGCCCTTCCTGGCTGGTTTATGCAGCCCGGGAGAGGACACGAAGCTCGTTCCAGGCGGTTATATCTGCTTCTTTGAGTGAGGGTAGTTTCCCCGCCGTCTTGAAAGAGGCGGTGGTGAGGCCTCTCCTCAAGAAGCCTGCCTTGGACCCAGCTGTGTTGAACAACTTTCGTCCGGTCTCCAACCTTCGCTTTCTTGCGAAGGTTGTTGAGAGTGTGGTGGCGCATCAGCTCCCTCTGGTCCTGGATGAAGCGGATTATCTAGACCCGTACCAATCGGGTTTCAGGCCCGGGTACAGCACGGAGACAGCATTGGTCGCTCTGGTGAATGATCTCTGGAGGGCTCGGGACAGGGGATATTCCTCTGTCCTAGTCCTATTAGACCTCTCATCGGCTTTCGATACCATCGACCATGGTATCTTGCTGCGGCGTCTCAGGGGATTGGGAGTGGGAGGCACGGTTTTACAGTGGTTCTCCTCCTATCTCCTGGGACGTTCGCAGTCGGTGTTGACAGGGGGGCAGAGGTCGACCTCGAGGTCTCTCGTTTGTGGAGTTCCTCAGGGGTCGGTCCTCTCGCCTCTCCTGTTCAACATCTATATGAAACCGCTGGGTGAGATCATTTGTGGCTTTGGAGTTGGGTATCATCAGTATGCTGATGATACCCAGCTTTTCATTTCGACCCCAAACCACCCCAGTGATGCCCTCGACGTGATGTCCCGTTGCCTGGAGGCGGTTCGAGTGGATGGGGAGGAACAGACTTCAACTCAACCCTGACAAGACTGAGTGGCTTTGCATACCAGGTTATTCAGGATATTCCATCTCTCTCTATGGGGGGTGAACTATTACCCCCCGTAGATAGGGCTCGCAACTTGGGAGTCCTCCTAGATTCATGGCTCACTCTGGAAGAACACATAGTGGCTGTGACTAGGGGGGCCTTCACCCAGGTTCGCCTGGTGCGCCAGTTGTGGCCCTATCTAGACAGGGATGACTTATGTACGGTCACTCACGCGCTCGTGACCTCTCGTCTAGACTACTGCAACGCTCTCTACATGGGGCTGCCCTTGAGGACCACTCGGAGGCTCCAACTGGTACAGAATGTAGGCGGGAGAGTTGTGTTGGGAGTCTCCCGATACTCCCATGTTACACCTCTGCTCCGTGAGCTACATTGGTTGCCAGTTGTCTTCTGGGTGAGATTCAAGGTACTAGTAATGGTGTTTAAGGCCCTACATGGCATGGGTCCGGAATACCTTAGGGAGCACCTGCTGCTGGCATCAACTTCCCTCCGCCCTGTGCGTTCCCACAGAGAGGGCCTCCTCAGGGTGCCACCGATCAGAGAATGTTGATTGGTGGCCCACAGGGGGAGGTCCTTCTCTGTGGGTGCCCCGGAGCTATGGAATCGGTTACCGGTTGAGCTCCGGATGGCGCCCGACCTTCGCTCCTTCCGTCGCGATCTAAAGACATTCTTATTTGAACAAGCCAGCCTGGCCTGATGGGGGATGGGGTTTTTTATTATTTTAATATTTGTATTTACTGTTTTTAGTTGGGCATATATTTAATCCCTTTTAACTTTTGTATCTCTGTATTTTTTATGCTTGCCCTGTTCACCGCCCTGAGTCCTCCGGGAGAAGGGTGGTATATAAATAAAATTATTATTATTATTATTATTATTATTATTATTATTATTATTATTATTATTATTATTATTATTATTATTATTATTATTATTATTATTATTAGTGCAGCCTGAACATTTAGGAACCTTTCTCCAAATCACATAGAATAGAGAGGAAACCCTTTTCTTATTGCAGCATATGCAGTGTTACTGTTAATTCCTTAAATTCCGAAATCTGTTTTTAAGAGAAAGATGCTTTCTCCAGATTGAACAATTACTTCACACCATATCCATAAATATGGGGACAAACTATACTTAAGAACAATGGGCCTACGGTGTGTTGCAAGTTCAGTTTAGAAAACCCCGCATTCTCTATATATTTCCAGCTCTCTCTTAACACGGAGCACCCATCTGTCACATATCCCCAGGTAGGGTTCCAGACTTGTTGCCAGAAGTAGGTCCAGGTTGATCTCTTAGCTGCTACATGTTCTAAGAAAAAGTATGCACCACCCTGGAAAAAGTAAAATAATACAAAATAAATAAATAAATAAATCAGAATGCTTTGAAATTACATAAAAATTTCACACTATAATCAAAATTGTTGTTATATGATTGTCTGGGGATCTGAAGCAATACTTCAATATTTAAATAATTTAATATAATTAAATATAATGAAACTGGAATACAATTTATCCATTAATGATTTACAGGTGATTGAAGTTCTAGGAAAACTGAGAATTAGCCTTTTTTATTTAAGGATGTTGACTAAGTAGCTGAATCAGTTCAATATATTTCCGTATATCAAACTCAAAATTTCAATAATTTATTCTTTTATTTATTTATATCTTTGCTTTATCATTTTTACAAATAACTGAAGGCAGCGAGCACATCCAACACACTTTCCTCCTCCTATGTTCTCCACAACAACAATTCTGTGAGGCGAGTTGGCCGAGGAGAGTGGCTGGCCCAAAGTCACCCAGGTGGCTTTCATGGCCAAGGTAGGACTTGACCTCAGTACATCAAGATACGATGAAGGAAGCTGATTTATCTATTGCTAAATGAATAAAAAGATACACTTGACCATAAAGTCAAACAAGTTGTAATGTATGTACAGTAACAACTTATATTTGGATAACAGTCCCCTAACTCATTTGTTGTCTCAATTCTTTCCCCTCTATAAATGCTACTTTTTATCACGAATATTCAGTGAGGCTGCATTCACCCTTTTCTCATTATTACAAGAGACAAATTCCTTTCTAATAACTACTTATTCACAACTTTAATTGTTCAACTGTTTTCCTTTTATTCTGTACTAAAAAGTATCAAATGTTGGAACTTCTCTTTTTAAAGGAGTATTCATTTTATTTGCCCTTCACCGCTTCTTCCTAAATTTATAGTTATCTTTTTAAGAGGCAGTCACCAAAATTTCAAAGGAATGATGGGGAGAATAAAATAAGCCTCGTATCTTGACAAGCAGAAGTAGCAGAAGGATAGTGTTAATTAGTTTGTCTTTATCTAGGTCTAGAATTTGTGCGGACAGCCAATCACAGTTTAGGTCAAACGTATGCAGAAATATTAAAAATTCAAAAGGGTTCACAAAATTGTAAGCTTCACTGTGAATTTATTAAAACCAAAACTAAGACAGCTAAGAAATGGACGGGAAGGGGATGAGGTCTTATCCTGTCAGCCACTTCCAGCAGTGAGCTGGTGTTCTGTAGGGACAACCCCTTTACAAACGGCAAGAGGCTGGAACTTAGCCTGCCAAATTTATTAACATAAAACAGAGCAAAACAAGACACGAACCATGAAACAGGAGCTATTCAAACGGTTTGCCTTCAGCAAACCAGCCCTCCCACACATTCCCCTTTTAAACAGTTTAGGGCGTGGCTTCTCTCTGCCTCCTTCCGAGGTGCCCCATTGCCTTCCTCTGTTTACTCCTGATTGACTGCCTCCTGCGTCGGGCGTCCTTGAACAGGGCCAGCTGTGGGTCATCTTCATCCATGCTGTCAGGCTCACACAGCTGGGTCTGCGTCGTGACCAGATGGCAGGGGCCTGGCTGAGGGCTCTGCGGAGCCTCAATACTATCCTCAGCAAGGTCTCCAACACCCCCCTCCTCCTCCTCTGAATCATCTGCCGATCCGATCGGTCTGC
Source organism: Vipera ursinii (assembly GCF_947247035.1). Taxonomy (NCBI): domain Eukaryota; kingdom Metazoa; phylum Chordata; class Lepidosauria; order Squamata; family Viperidae; genus Vipera; species Vipera ursinii. The sequence goes on along the minus strand of NC_139513.1, from coordinate 139,969,131 downwards.
CGATCCGGATGCGGTCGGGATGGAAATTGTTCATGAAAAGCGGACACCAAAGCAGGGGCATGAACGGCGGTCACGTCCTCCCAGGTGAACTCCTCTGGTCCGTAGCCTTTCCATTCAATCAGGTACTGGAAACGACCTTTCAGCCAACGGGAGTCCCTGATGCTGGCGACCTCGTACTCAGGGGTGCTGTCTCCATCACGAGGTCCTGATGGGGGAGATTCCGCTCGGCGGAGTGGACAGGCCGGTTGCTTGGGGACCAACAGAGACCGATGAAAGACTGGGTGCACGCGCAGGGAACGTGGCAGAGTTAAGCGATAGGCGACCGGATTGATGACAGCCTCGATTGGGAATGGTCCTAAATATTGGTGATCTAACTTTCTCACCGGCCGTGTTGATGGTAGGTTCCTGGTGGACAACCAGACCCGATCTCCCACCGATAGTGGAGGCGTATCTTGCCTTGACCGATCAGCAAAACTTTTGTAATCGGCCTTGGCCTTCTCTAACTGACGTCGCACCAATTGATGGATCGCCTGTAACTCTGCCATGAAGTCGTTCGCTGCCGGCTCCGGTGAGTCCACGGGAGAAAGGGGGAAAAACGGGGGGTGATATCCCACATTGGCCAAGAACAGTGTCATTTGTGTGGAGGTGTGCTGCGAATTGTTGAATGCAAACTCAGCTATGGCCACATAGTCCACCCAATTGTTCTGCTGCATATTGACGTAGCAGCGCAGATATTGTTCCAGAATACCGATGACCTTCTCGGTTCCCCCGTCAGTTTGAGGATGATGCACGGACGAGAGGCAAATCTTGATATCCAATGCATGCATCAAGTTCTGCCAGAAGCGGGCTGTAACCTGGGCCCCCCTATCAGAGACGACTCTATCAGGGAGGCCGTGCAGCCGAAACACCTGCTGAATGAACATACGACTAGTGGCGCGGGCTGACGGTAAGCTGCGACAGGGGATGAAATGCGCCATCTTGGTCAGCATGTCCACCACCACATACACTGTTGTAAAACCAGTGGACAGGGGTACGTCCATCAGAAAGTCCATGGACACAGCCCCCCAGGGTCTTTTGGGTGTCGGCAAGGGCTGCAGTAATCCAGGCGGGGCCCCTGTTGCTTACTTGGCCTGCCTGCATGGGATGCAGGAAGTGACATAGGACTGGACGTCGTGTCGGACTCGGGGCCACCAGAAGGTATGGGAGACCAGGTTCAGGGTCTTGAACAGGCCAAAATGCCCCACCGCTGGGTTATCGTGACACTGGCTGAGGATGAGTCCCCTGAGTGGCCCTCCCGGAACGTAGAGCCGGTCACAATAATACAAGAGTCCATCCGTGACCGTCCAAGGAGAATCTGGCCCCACCTCCTCCTTTCGCTGAGCCACCCACACCTCCTGCTGCTGTGCCTCCCGGATCCGAGCCCATATATCAACCGGCTCCCGCACCGCAGCAAAAGACTCGACGGAGATCACTGTCCTAGGCAGAAGCTTGTCTTCCACTCTGGAATATTCGGGCTTCCTGGACAGAGCATCCGCTCTTTGATTGTGCCCGCTAGGTATGTACCGAACCCAGAAGTCAAACCTCGCAAAGAAAAGAGACCACCGGATCTGGCGTTGGTTCAAATTCCGAGCGGTCTGCAGGCTTTCCAAATTCTTATGGTCTATCCGGACCTCGATTTGATGCCGCGCTCCCTCCAGATGATGCCTCCAGGCCTTGAACGCTGCTTTGATGGCCAGCAGCTCCTTCTCCCAGATTGTATAATTGCGCTCCGAAGGGTTCAGTTTTCGTGAATGGTACGCGCAAGGGAAGAGGGTACCGCTGGGCATCGTTGCCTGGAGTAACACCGCCCCAATGGCAATGTCGGAGGCATCCGCCTCCACAACAAACGGCCATTGCGGGTCAGGATGCTTCAAGATGGGCTCCTTCATGAAGGCTTCCTTCAAAGTCTGGAAAGCCCATTGTTCTGGAGCGTTCCACTGGAACCGAGTCTTCTTCTGCAGGAGCCGGGTGAGGGGGGCTGTCAAGGCAGTAAACCCAGGGATGAAAGCTCGGTAATAGTTGGCGAACCCAAGAAGTCGCTGAACATCCTTCACGCGACGCGGGGGTTGCCAACTCTGCAAAGACTCAACCTTACTCGGCTCCATGGCGATGCCCTCAGGAGAAATGCAGTGACCCAGGAAATCGATGGTCACCCGGTAGAACTGGCACTTCTCCAACTTGGCAAACAGCCAATGTTCTCGGAGTCGCTTCAGGACCTGATGGAGATGTTGATGGTGCATATCACGCGACGGGGAGTAGATCAGGATGTCATCCAAGTAGATCACGACAAACTGATCCAACAAATCCCGGAAAATGTCATTCATGAAATGCTGAAACACGGCGGGGGCGTTGGTCAGGCCAAATGGCATCACCGTGTACTCAAAATGTCCATAACGAGTACCAAACGCTGTCCTCCACTCATCACCCGGCCGAACCCTGACGAGGTTGTAAGCTCCACGTAGGTCCAGTTTCGTGAAGATCTTAGCCTCCCGAAGTCGGTCCAAGAGTTCGGGGATGAGGGGCAGCGGGTGACGATTGCGCACCATGATGGCGTTGAGTTTCCTATAATCGCAGCAAAGCCGCAATTCGCCCGACTTCTTTTTAACGAAGAGCACGAGTGCAGACACTGGCGAGGACGAGGGCCGGATGAAACCGCGAGCCAAATTCTTCTCCAGAAAGTCCCGCAATGCAGCCAACTCGGGGTCTGACATGGAGTACAGACGCCCCACTGGGAGAGGCGCATCAGGGACTAAATCAATGGGGCAGTCATAGGGCCTGTGCGGTGGTAATTGATCCGCCTCTGTCTCACTGAACACATCAGCAAAGTCGGACAGTTCGGGAGGCAAGGAAACCCCTGGCGAACCCTCCACCTGGCCGGCACAGATATGGCAGGTGTGGTCCACGCACTGCAAGCTTGGGAAGGTGACCAAGTTCTGTGACCAATTGATCTGTGGGTCATGCGCCCGGAGCCACGCCAGTCCCAAGACCACGGGGAAATGCAGATCTGAGGTGATATAGAACTGGATGGCCTCCACATGGGAACTGATGGCCATACATAATGGTTGCGTGGCGGCCGTAATTGGCCCAGACAGGAGCACTTGACCATTGATAGTCTCCACTAACATGGGTGGATCCACCGGGCACGGGGGACAGCCCATTTGGCCACAAATGCTGAGTCCATAAAATTTGTGGTGGCCCCAGAGTCAATTAAGGCATGGACTGGAATCCCCTTTGGCTTGCCAGGAAGGATCAGATGTGCCTCCAATATCAGATGCCGTGGAGGTCCACAGACAGCATCGGAAAGACGTCGCTCAGTGTTGTTCTGGGACGCCCGATCTATCACACCGTCTAGATCGGGCTCGGGGTGTTTCCCGACAGAAAAGTAGGGGACTTTCTCGGGGCAGACTCGGTCACTGATGCCCGCTGTCGCTTCTTTGGGCAAAAAGCAGCCAAATGCCCAGGGTCCCCGCAGTAAAAGCACAAACCCCCCCCCGATCATCGTCTGTTCATTTCAGTCACCGATAGACGAGACCTGGCGGCACCCAGCTCCATTGGCTCCTCCCTTTGAACTGGGGTCTCACGCACAACAGGGGCTGCAGGGGTCTGTGGGATGGCACAGCGACTCCTTCGCTGCTGCAACCGAGCATCGATCCGCAGGCAGAGATGGATCAGCCCATTCGGGTCTGAGGGAATATCCACACGGGCCAGCTCATCCAACATCTCCTCCGACAATCCATCCTGGAAGGCATCCACGAGCGCAGCCTCATTCCAGGCGGAATCCTGGCTAAGCAGCCGGAAATGGCTGATATAGCCCTGTAGGGGGTGTTGACCCTGCCTCAGAGTTTTCAGGCGTCGAGTAGCAGTCTGCGTCTTTATAGGGTCCTCATACATCAGACGCATATGATCACAAAACCCCACAAAGTTGTCCAAAAATGGACTAGGTTGAGGCAGCAGAGGCGTGCCCCAACGAGCTGCATCACCCGAAAGAAGGCTTAACACAAACCCCACCTTATCCCGGTCAGTGGGGAAATCAGCTGCTCTCACGCTGATAAAGAGCTGGCATTGTCCCAGGAAAGCAGGAAACAGTTCTGGATTGCCAGTAAATTTATCCGGCATTGCAACTTGGCATTTTCTCCTGGGTGGGGGTGATGGTGGGGGTGCAGCATGGACCTGAGCTTGCAATTGAGCCACCTGAGCTGCCAACAAAGCGAGTTGCTGGGCGGGCTGGGCATTCTCAGCACATAGCTGCTCCATAATAATAATAAGGGGTGGGAGGCTGAAGGCAAAGTGTTCTCTACCAGCCTACTACCGGCCCTGCAGAAAAGGCAGGGACAACCCCTTTTACAAAACGGCAAGAGGCTGGAACTAAGTCTGCCAAATTTATTAACATAAAACAGAGCAAAACAAGACACAAACCATGAAACAGGAGCTATTCAAACGGTTGCCTTCAGCAAACCAGCCCTCCCACACGTTCCCCTTTTAAACAGTTCAGGGCGTGGCTTCTCTCTGCCTGCTTCCGAGGTGCCCCATTGCCTTCCTCTGTTTACTCCTGATTGACTGCCTCCTGCGTCGGGCGTCCTTGAACAGGGCCAGCTGTGGGTAATCTTCATCCACGCTGTCAGGCTCACACAGCTGGGTGTGCGTCGTAACCAGATGGGAGGGGCCTGGCTGAGGGCTCTGCGGAGCATCAAGGTCATCAGCAAGCTCTCCCACACCCCCTCCTGCTCCTCTGAATCGTCCGACCCAACTGCCGAACCCACAGGCTGACCCTGAATCACAGGGTGTAGGAGTAGTAGAGTGATGTTATTTTTCCTTTAAACAATAGAGTGGAGACTTTGATACTAAGTTAAAAATATATACTTTGTATCATAAAAATCAGCTATGCAAGATAGTCCAGAAGCACACCCATACGTACTAGCCATAGCTTTATTGTAATGTTAAATTAACAAAAGCTTGCATGTTTGAAAGCACATCATTCCAATCTAAGAAACTAGGGAAGCTTGCCCTATGGCTTCTGCAGACTCATTTGCCTCTTGTCTAAACGTTGTCTAATTTTTCTAATTTATAGCTCTTCCTTCTGTCTGCCAAGGTTATTTCCATACACCATTATGTAAAAACAGTGCATTCTGTTTTATACAGCTTGTATGGTGAAAATAATGGTATGTTTATTTATAGATTTTTTTTGCAAATACTTCCTTGTTTATATAAAATAATAAAAAAATAAAACAAGCACAGAGAACTGTAGAGGTACTTTTTAAAATAGTACTTCACTGAACTTCACTGAAGTCGCCACTCACCCTAGTGGCCAAAGGGTGAACTTCCCTGAAGTCTCTAATCACGCAGAAGGTGTCCCCTGGTGGTCAAAAAGCGAAGTTCACTAAATTAGTTAAAAATAGGTAGGAAGTTTTCTAAACTGTCCTAGCCATGGCAGAGTGTCATTAACCATGGAGAACTGCTTCAACCAACCCACCTTAATTTGTACAGAGAAGCTGACGTTCAAGCTTCGGTGAGGCCAAATACATCCCAGAAACAATATGACCTGGGGCATAGGTCGGCAACCCGTGGCTCCGGAGCCGCATGCGGCTCTTTGAGCCGTCTCCTGCGGCTCCCAGTTGCCCAGTGCGCGTGCACCTCTTTAAATGGGCAGTGGTGCGCGCGCACCTCTTTAAACGGGCAGTGGTGCGCGCGCACCTCTTTAAACGGGCAGTGGTGCGCGTGCACCTCTCCAAACCTTTGGAGAGGTGCGCGCGCACATCCGTCCGAACGGGCAGTGGCGCCACTCGTTGGGAAAGCTGCTGTGGCCCGTTTGCAGGCTGCCGCCTTCAGAGGAAGGCGGCAGCCTGCAAACGGGCCGCAGCAGCTTTCCCAATGAGCGACGCCACTGCCCGTTCCGAGAGGTGCGCGCGCACCTTTCCGAATGGGCGGAGGTGCACGCGCACCTCTCCAAACATTTGGAGAGGTGCACGCGCAACTCCGCCTAAATGGGCAGTGGCGCCGCTCATTGGGAAAGCTGCCGCAGACCATTTGCACAGCTGCCACGTTCGTCCATGTTTGATGAGCATGGCAGGTGTCCCAACGGGCGGCGGCGGTTTGGAGAGTGCACACGCACCTCTGCAAACCACCGCCGTCCTGTTCGGAGGTCTGCCGCGCCCGTCAAACATGAACGAAGACGGCAGGTCTCCAAACAGGATGGCGGAGATTTGGAGAGGTGCGCGCGCACTTTCCAAACCGCCGCCATCCCATTTGCACAGCTGCCGTGTTCGTCCATGTTTGACGAGAGTGGCAGGTCTCCGAACGGGATGGCAGCGGTTTGGAGAGGTGCACCTTTTCGAATGGGCGGAGGTGCGCGTGCACCTCTCCAAAACTTTGGAGAGGTGCACGCGCACCTCCGCCCGAACAGGCAGTGGCGCCACTCGTTGGGAAAGCTGCCGCAGCCCGTTTGCACAGCTGTCGCGTTTGTCCATGTTTGATGAGCGCGGCAGGTCTCCTAATGGGCGGCGGCAGTTTGGAGAGTGCACACGCACCTCTGCAAACTGCCGCCATCCTGTTCGGAGGTCTGCCGCACTCGTCAAACATGAACGAACACGGCAGGTCTCCAAACAGGATGGCGGAGATTTGGAGAGGTGCGCGCGCACTCTCCAAACCGCCACCGTCCCGTTTGCACAGCTGCCGTGTTCGTCCATGTTTGATGAGCGCGGCAGGTGTCCCAATGGGCGGCGGCGGTTTGGAGAGTGCACACGCACCTCTGCAAACCACCGCCGTCCTGTTCGGAGGTCTGCCGCGCTCGTCAAACATGAACGAACACGGCAGGTCTCCAAACAGGATGGCGGAGATTTGGAGAGGTGCGGACGCACTCTCCAAACCGCCGCCGTCCCATTTGCACAGCTGCCGTGTTCGTCCATGTTTGATGAGCGCGGCAGGTGTCCCAATGGGCGGCGGCGGTTTGGAGAGTGCACACGCACCTCTGCAAACCACCGCCGTCCTGTTCGGAGGTCTGCCACGCTCGTCAAACATGAACGAACACGGCAGGTCTCCAAACAGGATGGCGGAGATTTGGAGAGGTGCACGCGCACTCTCCAAACCGCCGCCGTCCCATTTGCACAGCTGCCGTGTTCGTCCATGTTTGACGAGAGTGGCAGGTCTCTGAACGGGACGGCGGCGGTTTGGAGAGGTGCACCTTTCCGAACGGGCAGAGGTGCACGCGCACCTCTCCAAACCTTTGGAGAGCTGCACGCACACCTCCACCGGAACAGGCAGTGGCGCCGCTCGTTGGGAAAGCTGCCGCAGCCCGTTTGCACAGCTGCCGCGTTTGTCCATGTTTGATGAGCGCGGCAGGTCTCCCAATGGGCGGCGGCAGTTTGGAGAGTGCACACGCACCTCTGCAAACTGCCGCCATCCTGTTCGGAGGTCTGCCGCGCTCGTCAAATATGAACAAACGCGGCATGTCTCCAAACGGGATGGCGGAGATTTGGAGAGGTGCGCGCGCACTCTCCAAACCGCCGCCGTCCCGTTTGTACAGCTGCCGTGTTCGTCCATGTTTGACAAGCGCGGCAGGTCTCCGAACGGGACGGCAGTGGTTTGGAGAGGTGCGCACATACTCTCCAAACCGCCGCCGTCCCGTTTGCAGAGCTGCCGCGTTCATCCATGTTTGACGAGCATGGCAGGTCTCCGATTGGGACAGCGGCGGTTTGGAGAGGTGCGCGCATACTCTCCAAACCGCTGCCATCCCACTTGCACAGCTGCCGCGTTTGTCCATGTTTGACAAGCACGGCAGGTCTCTGAATGGGATGGCGGCGGTTTGGAGAGGTGCACGTGCACTCTCCAAACTGCTACTGTCCTCTTTGCACAGCTGCTGCGTTCGTCCGTGTTTCTTTCAAATGCAGAGGAATGCAGCAGCTCTGCAAACGGGGAAGCGGCGGTTTGGAGAGCTGCGCAGCTCCCCAAACCTCCGCCTCCACATTTGAAGAGCTGCTGCATTCATCAAACGCAGAGGTTTGGAGGTCCCGGGACAGGGGGAGGGCGCTCGGGTGGCTCCAGCAGTGCCCGGGCTGAAGGTGCCGCTGCAACCCAGTGCCCGTCGCCTGAGAGTCCGTCTCTCCCCCCCCCACGTAAGCTGGTGGCACTGGGCAGCGACAGGTGCGTGCAGCTCAGGATGCGGTGTGGGCGTAGGGGGTGGTGTATTTTTTGCTTGTTCTGCGCATGCGTGTGCGTGCCCACATGTGCGCACACATTTTGCGGCTCCCACTTTTTTGTGTGTATGACGGAACCGGTTCCGAGTGGCTCTTTTGCTGTTTCAGGTTGCTGACCCCTGCACTAGACGAATCTAGCTTTGAAATTCTGCAGGGAAATGGCTGGTTTTGGGCATTTTAAACTTTAAATGTGAAGAGCAGCCTTGAGTTTATTTACTTAAGATACAGAGGCTTCCACAGAATGAAAGACTAGCCAAAAAATTCCCCAAGTATTGTTGTGCCCCAGCAGACATACCACAGCCTGTGCTGTGACAGCATATTGCTCTTTTCCCAATGTTTTCCTCCTGTAAACCCTCCTTGTCCTCCTGCTACAGTGTCAGCAGCTTGATCTATTGGGGTTCCTACTCATGTCTCCTTCAAATCAAACTTGATCCCTGGTGATTTCATGCAGGTGTCCCCATGGGGTGGTGGTGGTATTTTTGGAAACAATTCAAAAGTGGCTTGTCATTGCTCAGAGATGTTGTTTTAACTTTCCAATTTAGCTTCATCCTAGAATTTTCTGGAGATCTTTCATTGAAGTACCAAGCAGGCTCCTCTCTCAGGCCAGAAACTTGCTGCCATTTAGTAACATTATAGTTGTGCATATATTCATTAAAGTTGTACACTGTCTGAAAATGATTGAGAAACACAGGCAGGCTGGAAAGGTGCGGTTGGTTTAAGAAGGAATCCCATTCAAAGTGTACGTTAAGCCTGAAAATCGGCAGCATAAAGAACAGCAGAAAGGTGCTGTTTTGGGGGATTTGAAGCTCCTGCTCCCCATCATTTTCAAAGCATGCACACCACTTATTCGGTGGTCTGGACAAACCAGACTGAGTTCCCCTCTTTGCCCTTTGACTTACCGGTCTGAGCACCCGCAGAACCTCCTTCAGGACAGCCTGGATGTTGCTGACAGAGCAAAGCACCAGCGTGCTAACCACCACATCCACAGAGCCGTCCGGTACCGAAGAGATGTTCTCGGCGGAGCCAACCACAAAATTCTCGAAGTGCAGGTGCTTGTTCTGAGCCATGCTCTCCTGGAGGAAGTTTTGAAAGTTGGGATTGTAGTCCACGCAGGTAACGCGCGAGTTGGGTGGATAAAACTGAAAGTTGGTGCCGCTGCCCACGCCGATCTCAAGCAGGTGGAGCTTTCCCGAGGCGTCGGCAAAGTCCCGCATCTTCTTGAACAGCGTCTCCTTTTGCTTGTGCATTCTTATAGTGTAGATTTTGCTTGCGGCCGTCATGAAAACTGGGAAAGATTTTTTACAAATAGGGTCCCATAAGCCAAAATAGGCAAGCACATAGATGGGCAGGATGAGGATTTTCATGCATTGTTGCAAGATGAAAAGCAGCATCGTCGCCGGATTAGGAAGAGAAGCCCTCCCTGCAGCAAAGCAACTTTTACTCCCTCAAAGATTTGCTTTAAATATAGTCCGCTCCTCCCCGTTCCCTTAATGAAGTTGCGCAAGTAAACCGATCATATCCGTTCTCCCGGTTGGGATCTGTTCCAGTTCTTCCTTAAAGCGACAGCGACTCTTTCGGCCAGTTGTTGGAAAAAAATACCCAGTGAACTTTTGAATTTGATTTAAATGCAGATTGTTTCCTTAGAATCGTAGGGCTGGAAGAGATCTTGGAGGTCTTCTAGTCCAACCTCCAATTTTAAACTACCTCAGGGTAGTTCTGGAGTTTTGCCTGATTTCATTTTTTTGTAATAGCTTCTGATTTTCAAAGGCAGTTATTGGATCATTCATACGTTGCCTCTGAGTTTGTGATAGCTTAGGCAACTGTTGTCTTAAGATATTCATCTATTTTGGATATATCTAACTCCTGCTTTTTATACAAATTGGAGTAAAAATTATGAAAAGACTTTTTAATAAGCTCATTATCTGTTATTACTTGTTAACTTTGCAAATTTTCTCAGTCATTCTCTTTTTCCTTTCCTTCCTTAGTTTGTATGCCAACCATCTTCCTGGTTTATTTGCAAACTCAAAATGTTTTTGTTTCTATTGAACTGTTAACATAGACAATTGTTGCCGAAACAGTTCAATTCAATGTGAAATTTTAGGATCCATAAATGTCTTTTGGAGTTTGATTTCTTTCTGTCTAATTTCGTCTAATTTCGTCTTTCCCTGAGATTTTTTCTTCTCTAAGGGATTCTACTGTATAAAATAACCCCTTATAACAACTTTACTAGCATCCCACACAGTCATTAAGGTTTTTCCTTTACCTAAATTATTACCAAAATACTCATTTAATTTCTTTTTACAATCTTTTACAATCGCCTCCTTCTAAGTACCAAAAGAACTCAGTTATGGTCAGATAAAGATTTAGGTAAAATATCAACTTTTAAAAAATCATTTTGCAAGATTTTTAGAAATCCATATCATATCAACCCTTGAAAAAGATTTGTGTCCTTCTTAAAAAAAAAGTATATTCTGTAGCGGAACCATTTTGTGTTTCCACAAGTCTATTAGTACTAAGTTGTCCATCATCTCAAAGAAGGTCTTTCGTAATTTACTCTGGGAGGGTTTAATCCCCTTGCTAGATGATCTATCCAAATTTGGTAAAGTCACTCCATTCCAGTCCCCCATCATAAACCAATTTTCATATGAAAAGGTTACTAATTAATCCATAAGATATTCAAAAAAGTTACTTTTTATTAATTCTTTTTTCTTTACATACACATGTTAATTTTTCAACCAGCGTGCAGTCTGGGTTCAAAAGTGCCAATACATAATTGTGGTAGGAAATAAGGCAGACTGAGTCAGCATTCCAGGACAAGTAGAAAAGATTTATTGCGCTGGTTCAGACCCAGTTTGTACTGAACAATCTGAACCCTGTTTCAAGGAAAAGCATATACATATATAGTCTTCACAAACAGCCAAACACGTAGATCAGACATGTCAAACACAAGGCCCGGGGGCCAGATCCGGCCCGCGAAGCGGTTTCATGTGGCCCGCGAAGCCATCCTGGAAACAGTGAGGGAACGGCCCCCACTGCCTTGGCCCTGGCCCAGAGACCCTCCTTCTGCCAGAGACCCTCAGATCTGTCCCACTCCTGCCCAGGCCCCCCTAGGCACCCTTGATGCAAACGATGTAGAGCTGGCCACGCCCACCCAGTAGGCCATACGCACTCTAGCCACACCCACCCAGTAGGCCACGCCCACCCTGGCCATACCCACCCGGCCCCCTGAGGGCAACCGCAATGCTGATGCGGCCCTCAGTGAAATTGAGTTTGACACCCCTGACGTAGATGCAGTTTATAAACTCTGATTGGTTACATGAACTTTAAGCCCCCCCCTTTGCTTTATGCCCTTTTAGCTAAAATATCGTGCATCCTTGTTTCCAGGAAGGCTGCAGGTGTCTTTGCGAGTGTCTATGTTTCCTGTGCTATGCTTGTGGTTAGCTACAAGGGAGACCTATGTGGTTAGCTATAACAAAAGTTTATGCTGCCTGACTGTGACCCCCGGTTTACCTTGTGGCCTGACATTTTCCATTTCCTTGTTGTTTTTCTACCTAATACACAGGTATTCTCGCTTCTGTGTCCAACCTCACAGTTATGACATGTAGCATTCATATGTATTCTTTGTATTTTTTTCATGGCCTACTTTATAATCAGATCCTACTCTTTGGTTCTCTCCTCTAGCCATTTGTAGAATAATTTCCAGCTTTGGTAGTATTCTGTTTCTTCTTTATCTTTCAATCTCATAGCTAGTCTGTCCATCTCAGTGCATTCCAATATTTTTTAATTACTTCTTCCTCTGGTGGTATTTCTTCATTTTTCCAGTATTGCACGAAAGTTATTCTTGCTGCTGTGGTAATATGTAAAACCAAATATAAACTTTGCTTATTAATCTTTTCTGGTATTATACCTAATAGAAAAATTTCAGGATTAAATACTACATGTTCTCCCAATATTTTTTCTAACCAAGCATGTATTTTTTTCCAATAAGCCTTTGCTTTATCACATGTTCACCAGATATGATAGTACGTGCCTGAATTACTTTACATTTCCAACATCTATCTGACATTTTTAAACATTTTTGGTAATCTTGCTGGTAGCAGGTGCCATCTATAAAACATTTTATATGAATTTTCTTTATACGCAGTTGACGTTGTCAGTTTATAATTTCTCTCCCTTAATTTTTGCCATTTTTCTTTTTTTTTTATTGAAAAGTTTTACAGTACATTTTATCTTTAACAATCCCCCCCTCCCTCCACCCACCCCTACCTAACCCTCCCTATCCCTCCCCCCCATTCCCCCTCCCCCCCGACTTCCCAGAGCTAAGTACAAGGTATAAAAACAAAGAACAATCATAAACATCCATATGCTAACAACAATAAACTATTAATTCTATCGCACTCTAGCTCATATGAAATGACTACAAGCAGTACTAATATTACATATAAAAAGGAAAAAAAGAAAAAAAAGGAAAAGAAGACTTGTTCAAATGCTAAATGAAACTTTTTAGTCCCATATTTGTTCTGGATATAATCAATCCACTTTTTCCACTCCATAATATAACATTCTTGCGAATGATCTTTCAAGTAAGCCGAAATCTTTGCCATTTCCGCCAGGTCAGAAACTTTTAGTGTCCATTCTTCTATAGTCGGCAGTTCCTCCTTTTTCCAATATTGACCTATTAAGAGTCTTGCTGCTGTGATTAAGTTCAACATCAACTTAATGTCCACAACAGTAGCATCTGTAATTATGCCCAATAAAAACAATTGCGGACAAAACTTTATCCTTTGCTTAAATATCTTCTGCATATTCCACCAGATTTTAATCCAAAAAGCTTTAACCTTTTTACAGGTCCACCATATATGAAAATACGTTGCGTCTTCGCCACCACATCTCCAACATTTAGGTTGATAGCTCGGATACATACTTGCAAGCTTTTTAGGATCTAAATGCCACCTATAAAACATTTTATAAAAGTTCTCTCTTAAATTTTGAGCTTGCGTAAATTTTATGTTCCTCACCCAGATCTTTTCCCACGTGTCCATTGTAATAACTTCTTGAATATTCTGAGCCCACTTTATCATACAATCTTTAACAAGTTCTGTTTCTGAGTCAATTTCTATCAATGCAAGATATATCCGTTTGATATGTGCTGGACCCTGATTTCTAATTTGCTTTACCAGATTTTCATCAGTCATTGAAAAACCAATTTTCTGATCTTCTTTCCACCTGGCCCGTAATTGCCCATATTGAAACCAAGTTTCATAAAAAAAAAATTGTATGGCTTCAAACACCATACGTTCCTCTCCAAGCTTAAGATTTCCTTATATGTAGTCACATCATGTTTGAACCCAACATTTATGTTTTCTATTGCGTGTTTCGGTATTGCCCATAAAGGTATCTTGTAGTTTAGCTTATGTCTATACTTTTTCCAAACTCTCAACAAAGCATGTCTTAAAATATTTATTTATTTTTATTTTATTACATTTATATGCCGCACTTTCCCAGAGGACTCAGGGCGGTTTACAGGGTAATTAAAAACCAAAATACAAAAGTTAAAAAACCAAGTTTAAAAAAAATTAAATTTATCCCTGTATAAGTAAAACCCCAGTTAAAATAAAATATGCACCTTAAACACATTATCTACCTTCTTGTCATACAATAAATATGCATGCCAACCAAATAACAAGTCGTGGCCTTCAAGATTTAATAATCTCCCTTGTGTTAAATTAATCCAGTCACTTATCGCTGACAACGCAGCAGCTTCATAATATAATTTAAGATTGGGCATTTTAAGGCCACCTCTTTCACGTGTATCCTGCATAATCTTAAATTTAACTCGTGGCCTTTTCCCTGCCCATACAAATTTATTGATACCCTTTTGCCATTCCTCCAAATTTGAGTCCTTTTTAAGAATAGGTATCATTTGAAATAAAAATAAAAATTTTGGCAAAACATTCATTTTCACTGCTGCAATTCTTCCCAGTAAAGACAATTGTAATTTTTTTCAGCCCTCCAATTCTTTTTGAATTTTTCCCCATAACTTTTCATAATTATTTTTATATAACTTTGCATTTGAGGGTGACAAATACACCCCCAAATATTTAACCCTTTTAACAATCTCAAATCCAGTTAACCCTTCTAAAAGGGCCTTTTGCGATACTGTCATATTTTTGGCCAATATTTTAGGTTTTTGTATATTAACCTTAAATCCAGAAACCTACCCATATTGCATTATTATCTCCATCAGGTCCACAACAGAATTTTCTGGCTGAGTCACGGTAACAACCAGATCGTCTGCAAACGCCCTCAATCTGTAATCCTGATCTCTTATTTGAATTCCCTTAATTTTTTCCGAATTCCGTATTTTAATCAACAATATCTCCAATGTTAAAACAAATAATAAAGGTGATAATGGACACCCTTGCCTTGTGCCCTTTTCAATATGACATACTTCAGTCAAACTATTATTTACTATTATTCGGGCTGTTTGTTTTTGATATAATGCCCTAATTGGTTGTAAAAATTTATCCCCAAAGTTCATTTTATCTAATACTTTCATCAAAAATTGCCAATCCAGTTGATCAAAGGCTTTTTCAGTGTCTAGAAAGATCAGCGCCGCAGGGATCTGGTTGTTCCTTTCCAAAAATTCCAACAAGTCTACTATATGCCTCACATTATTTTTCATTTGTCTGCCACTAATGAACCCAGTTTGATCACCATGGATTATCTGTTGCAATACCCTCATCAATCTGTTAGCTAAGACCTTAGCAAATATCTTGTAGTCCGTATTCAAAAGTGATATTGGTCTGTAATTTCTTACTTGAGTGACATCCTGATCTTCCTTAGGAATCAGAGAAATAAAAGCAGTTCTCCAAGACGGAGGCACCCCGCCTCCCCTTTGAATTGTCTGAAACAATTCCCTTAATGGCTTTATCATCTCCGATTTTAAGTTTTTGTAATACACCGCAGTCAGTCCATCCGTACCTGGCGCTTTATCCACCTTCAATTGTTTAATTGCTAAGAGAATTTCTTCCTCTGTTATCAATTGATTAATCTCTTCCTTTTGTTCTTGTGTAAGAGCCGGGATATTAGCATTCCTCAAATATGCATCAATATCTGCTTCATTAATCTTATCTTTAGCGTATAATTTAGAATAAAAGTCCACAAAAGCTTCCTTAATACGATCCTGTTGATACACAACCTTACCCTTATATTCTATTTTATCTATATTAGAAGCCCTTTGCTTCTTCCTTAACATGTAAGCTAACCATCTACCTGGTTTATTGGCATTACAAAAAGTATTATGCCTAGCAAACCGTAGGTTAGTTGCCACCTGATCAGCCATCAGCTTGTCAAACTGTCCTCTTAACAAATTAATAACCTCTTTGATCTTCACATCCGATGGATTCAAAATTAGGGCCTTTTCTTTTTCCCTAATTTCATTCTCAAATTCTTTCCTCCTAAATTCCAAATTACGTCTATATTTGTTGTTCATGTATATTAACACCCCTCTCATATAAGCTTTGCTAGCATCCCAAACCATGTCCATAGAAGTGCCCTTATTCATATTAGTTTCAAAAAAGACCTTCATCTGTTTTTTACATTCTTCCACGTTCCCCTGATTTCTATACAGGTTCTCATTTAAATGCCAGGAACGCCTATCTCTATTGTCCTTATCAATCTCTAACCAGACTGGGCTATGATCAGACATAGTTCTTGGACAAATCTTTATCTTCTTAATCCTGGAAAAAAAGTCATTAGTCGTTAATATAAAGTCAATCCTGGAAAAAGATTGATGTCTATCAGAAAAAAAAGTATAATCCTTTTCTTGTAAGTGTCTTTCTCTCCAAATGTCTCGCAACTCCAAATCATCCTTCATCTCAAAAAAAGATTTAGGCAATCTAGCATGACTTAGGGTACGCCTACAAGAGCTACACTTGTCCAATTGTACATCCAAAACGCCATTCCAATCTCCCATAAAAATAAAAGATTTATAATCCAACTGGGTGATCTTGCTGTGTAATGAACTATAAAAATCAGTTTGTTGTTGATTAGGAGCATACAGTCCAACCAAAAGTGTTTTTTTGCCTTCTAACAACAAATCTATTATAACATATCTTCCTTGTTTGTCTGCTTCTATTAACTCCGCTGTCATAGTATTCTTGACATAGATAACCACTCCATTCTTCTTATTCATTGCAGAAGCGATAAATTGTGTACCCAATTTAGAGTTCAATAAGTACTTTTTGTCCATAGCCCTAATATGTGTTTCTTGCAAGCAAATAACATCAGTTTTAAATTGTTTTAAATATTGAAAAATTTTCTTTCTCTTCTGTGGAGAGTTTAAGCCATTAACATTCCAAGTTAAAAACTTAGTCGCCATCCTTAGCGACCCGAAGCTTCTGGCGCACGTCTTCCATAAGTCCCTTAACTTCCTTAGGCCGCGCCCCTCCCACAGCTTCGCTATAGGTACGCTTTGGAGGTTCCATAACTTTCTGCTGGTCCTGTTCTTGCTCTCGTCTCGCTCGTCTCAAAGCAGCATGCGTCATCCTCTGGTTTCTGACATCTTCCGATGAAACTGTAATTTGATCCACTCCTGTAGCTTTCTCATCTGCCTGCGTTGTTTCTTCAGTATCTTGAGGCTTTCCCTCGCCATTCTTCTTTGTAGATTCCAAAAGTGGTAAAAGGGTTGCTTTTAAAACATTGCTATAAACATCACGTGCCTGCATCACTGTAATAAGACGATATCGCGTACCTTCATGCATCACCACCATACCCACTGGTATCTCCCATCTAAACTTGATATCACGTCTCCTAAGTTCCTGTGCCAGAAAAGCAAACTCTTTCCTTCTCCTTAAAATTCTTGGAGGGATATCTTTTAGAACCACGACTTCTTGTTCAGCAACCACAAGCTTAGTATTATAAGAAACTTGGATGACTTCATTCCTAATTGCTCTCTTTGTGAAGTAAACAACCACATCTCTAGGTAACTTCCTTTGCCTTGCAATCCGTGAGTTCACACGAAAGATTTTGTCTATGTTTTCCACAATTTCAGCTGCTGACTGTCCCAGTACCCCTTCCAAGGCTTCAGAGACTATTTGCTTCAAATCTTCTTTAGGATTCTCTTTTAGGCCTCTGATCCTGATAGCAAACTCCATCCTGTTGATTTTTAATTATCATTTGATTTTGACCTTCAATTTTTTTTCTTTATATCCAAGATTTCTTCACTTACTTTCTCAAGTTTACCTTGTATCTCTTTATTATTTCCAGATGATTCCTTTCCAATGCCTCTTGATTATGTTGCATCATTTCTTGAAGCAGTTTTAATGAAGTCTGTGTTTCACTTTGAGCAGTGCTTATTTTTTCATGTTGCAACATTGTTTCAATAGATCCCTGTGTTGTTGGACTGGATTGTCCTACTGAGGGTGCAGAAGAGGTTTTTTTTCATAAGTCTAGTAATATTCGATGAAGTCATTTTACAGCTTACAATCTAAAGCCAAAACATCTGTTTAGATTTAGCCAAATTCAATAAAAGTAACTTTGAAGAGTCTTTTCCCTCACTATCTCACAATAAGGCACTTTTGTTCTTTGCAGCTGTCTTTTCCAAGGTTACTTTTGTCAAAAACAATTTTTTCCAGTTCTCAGTATATATCAGAAGTGTCGTTCTTCTTTTGCCACTAGATGTCCTCCTTGGCTTATTTTTCAATGTCCAATATTCTAAACAAAGAGTATTTCCCCTTTTTTGTAATTGCTTGCCACTTTTAACTTTAATCCTTCTGGGGGTCTTTACTTTTCAGCCCTCTCCCATCAGGGGCACAACATTTATAATCCTCAAGGAGAAGAAAAGAAAAATTCTGGCTCACCCAGCTTCAGCACACAGTTGAGAATCAGCTGTTTTGCATTACTTCTCTTCCTGTTGGAGATGACTAGGGCTGTCGTGGCTCTCCCAGCAGCCTTTTTCTTCACTTTTTCAGAGGGTTCTACAGTCCGCTCTGATCAGGTGCCCCCTGATCTGAGCTCTTGAAGTATTCCTCCTTCTTCATTGCCCCTCCAAGACAACTTTCTCTTTAAGGGTCGCTAGACGAAGAAAAACCAATCTGGAAAGCCAAGCACTGGCTTTTTCCCAGTTGTCCCTACTGCTGCCAAACAGGAAGTCCTCAAAAAAAAGTTACTTTTATCATCATTTGGTCAGTATAGGCTCACAACTGATTTTATTCCATTAAGTTCAATTTCCACTCCCACAAATCTACCATGTTCATCTGCTAAAAGTAACTTAGGTTTAAGTTGGCGTTTTATATATAGGATAACTCAGTGGTGGGATTCAAATACTTGAACAACTGGTTCTATTATGTGATGCAGGCCTGGACCTCCGATGCCTACCATGGACTTCCAGAAGTGGCATCAACATACTTCTGGTGGGCCGTTCTAGGCCTGAGAGACCTCCAAGGCCTAGACTGGACTTCCAGGGGGCAGCCAGTTCTCCGAATTCAGGTAAATCTAGCTACTGGTTCTCCCGAACTGGTGCGAACTGGCTGAATCCCACCACTGGGACAACTCCATTAATCTTTTTTGAACCAGTGGATATAAATTCCTCCCCAGTCATTTATTTGTTAAGTATTTTTTATCTTGTTTCTTGAAGGGAAATTATATCAACATTGAGTTTCCTCAGATAATGAAATAGTTTTTACAATTAGATGGGCATTTACCCGATTAATATTTTATGTGATAGACTGAATCTTCATCTTTAAATGAAGTAGCAGGTTCCTCTACAGCAGACATGTCAAACCCATGACATCATGTGACGTCACATGACGTATCGGATCTTTTTCCCCATTGCCGGCAATGGGGTGGGCACGGTTTCATCGTGACACATCCAGCCTGCAGGCCGGCAGTTTGACACCCCTGCTGTACAGATATCTGAGCTGTATCTTCTTCATCAGTACCACCTTTTTGAGGTTGTTCTACCTTAGGTTTCTTGTCTATACAAGTAATCCCCGAGTTACACTGTTCAAAATTACACAATAAATGCCCCCTAGTGTTTACAAACAAGTCCCGAAATTGCGAATGTTGCAGCACCATGGCAGTTGTTTACCCTTATGAACAACCACAGAGGCACTGCAACATTTGCCTGCCTATTCCCCCACCCCTACCAGGTCTCCATAGGCACTAGACTTGTGGATACTCACCTTGCAAAGATCTAGAGAGCCTTCACTTTCTTGGCTTGTTTCAACACTTTAGGCCTTTGGTGTGTATGCAGAGAATGGAGGCATAAAGTACTTCAAGAACACCGCAAAATCAGTAGCACAAAATCTGTGGCAAAAGGCTTTGCAAATAGACGGAAGGCCTGAAAGATCAAAGCCTTTTCTCCATTTACAAAGCCTTTTGCAATCTTTCCCAAAAGACTTTGCTGCCAAGAACGGAAGCTAGGAGAGTTTTGCTCAACTTATATCCCCTGGACGTGCCTAGATCAGTAGTGATGTAAATAAAGAAAGGTGGCAGATGTGAGAGTTTATTATGCTCAGAGTCTTGGAATGTGTAGACAGGGATTGATGGGATGTTGAAGTTCAAAACTTTGGGAGGAAAGGAGGTTCTATATCCAGGCTAGGAAGTTCCCTGTCCTTGCAACTAAGCATTATTTTCTTCCAAGTTCTGTTAGAGCAGGGGTGTCAAACATGATTTCATTGAGGTTGGGGTTTCCCTGGGGTGAGTAGGTGAGGATGGCCTGGGTGGTCGCGGCCAACTGGGTGGATGTGGCTGGGGTAGGCATGGCCATCTTGAGGTTGCTCATGTTGGGGAATGCCTGGGTAGGGCTGTGGAGGGATGCCAAGGGTGTTCTGTACCAGCCTGCTACCGGCCCTGCAGAAAAGGCAGGGACAACCCCTTTACAACCGGCAAGAGGCTGGAATTACGCCTGCCAAATTTATAGCTACAAAAACAAACAAGACACAAACCAAGAAACAGGAGCTTTAAGAAACATGAACCATCCGAGCGGTTGCCTTCAGCAAACCAGCCCTCCCCACACATTCCCCTTATATAGAGTTCAGGGCGTGGCTTCTCTCTGCCTCCTTCCGAGAAGCCCCATTGCCTTCCTCTGTTTACTCCTAATTGACTGCCTCCTGCGTTGGGCGTCCTTGAACAGGGCCAGCTGTGGGTCATCTTCATCCACACTGTCAGGCTCACACAGCTGGGTCTCCGTGGTGACCAAGTGGGAGGGGCCTGGCTGAGGGCTATCATCAGCAAGATCTTCAACCCCCTCAGCAAGGTCTTCAACATCCCCCTCCTCCTCTGAGTCATCCGACCCAACTGCCGAACCCACAGGCTGACCCTGAATCACAACACTATCCCACACCGCAGGGCCCTTCCCCCGGGTCTGCCGATCCGGATGCGGTTGGGATGGAAATTGTTCATGAAAAGCGGTCACCAACGCAGGGGCATGAATGGCGGTCGCATCTTCCCAGGTGAAGTCCTCTGGTCCGTAAACTTTCAATTCAATCAGGTACTGGAAACAACCTTTCAGCGAACGGGAATCCCTGATGCTGGCGACCTCGTACTCGGGGGTGCTGCCTCCATCACGAGGTCCTGATGGGGGAGGTTCCGCTCGGCAGAGTGGACAGGCCGGTTGCTCAGGGACCAACAGAGACCGATGAAAGACTGGGTGCACGCGCAGGGAACGTGGCAGAGTTAAGCGATAGGCGACTGGATTGATGACAGCCTCGACTGGGAATGGTCCTAAATATCGGTGATCTAACTTTCTCACCGGCCGTGTTGACGGTAGGTTCCTGATGGACAACCAGACCCGATCTGCCACTGATAGTGGAGGCGTATCCCGTCTTGACCGATCAGCAAACCTTTTGTAATCGGCCTTGGCCTTCTCTAACTGACGTCGCACCAATCGATGAATCGCCTGTAACTCTGCCATGAAGTCGTTCGCTGCCAGCTCCGGTGAGTCCACGGGAGAAAGGGGGAAAAACCGGGGGTGATATCCCACATTGGCCAAGAACGGTGTCATCTATGTGGAGGTGTGCTGCGAATTGTTAAATGCAAACTCAGCTATGGCCAGATAGTCCACCCAATTGTTTTGCTGCAGATTGACGTAGCAGCGCAGATATTGTTCCAGGATACCAATGACCTTCTCGGTTCCCCCGTCAGTTTGAGGATGATGTGCGGACAAGAGGCAAATCTTGATATCCAACTCCTGCCAGAAGCGGGCTGTAAACTGGGCCCCCCTATCAGAGACGACTCTATCAGGGAGGCCGTGCAGCCGAAACACCTGCTGAATGAACATACGACTAGTAGCGCGGGCTGACGGTAAGCCGCGACAGGGGATGAAGTGCGCCATCTTGGTCAGCATGTCCACCACCACATACACTGTCGTAAAACCAGAGGATGGGGGTAAATCCGTCAGAAAGTCCATGGACACAGCCCCCCAGGGTCTTTTGGGTGTCGGCAAAGGCTGCAGTAATCCCTGTCACTGACTTGGCCTGCCTGCATGGGATGCAGGAAGTGACATAGGACTGGACATCGTGTCGGACTCGGGGCCACCAGAAGGTACGGGAGACCAGGTTCAGGGTCTTGAACAGGCCAAAATGCCCCGCCGCCGGGTTATCGTGACACTGGCTGAGGATGAGTCCCCTGAGTGGCCCTCCCGGAAGGTAGAGCTGGTCACAATAATACAAGAGTCCATCCGTGACCGTCCAAGGAGAATCTGGCCCCACCTCCTCCTTCCGCTGAGCCACCCACACCTCCTGCTGCTGTGCCTCCTGGATCCGAGCCCGTATATCAACCGGCTCCCGCACCACAGCAAAAGACTCGACGGAGATCACTGTCTTGGGCAGAAGCTTGTCTTCCACTCTGGAATATTCGGGCTTCCTGGACAGAGCATCCGCTCTTTGATTGTGCCCGCTAGGTATGTACCGAACCCGGAAGTCAAACCTCGCAAAGAAAAGAGACCACCGGATCTGGCGTTGGTTCAAATTCCGAGCGGTCTGCAGGCTTTCCAAATTCTTATGGTCTGTTCGGACCTCGATTTGATGCCGCGCTCCCTCCAGATGATGCCTCCAGGCCTCGAACGCTGCTTTGATGGCCAGCAGCTCCTTCTCCCAGATTGTATAATTGCGCTCCGAAGGGTTCAGTTTTCGTGAATGGTACGCGCAAGGGAAGAGGGTATCGCTGGGCATCGTTGCCTGGAGTAACACCGCCCCAATGGCAATGTCGGAGGCATCCGCCTCCACAACAAACGGCCATTGCGGGTCAGGATGCTTCAAGATGGGCTCCTTCATGAAGGCTTCCTTCAAAGTCTGGAAAGCCCGTTGTTCTGGAGCGTTCCACTGGAACCGAGTCTTCTTCTGCAGGAGCCGGGTAACTGGGGCTGTCAAGGCAGCAAACCCAGGGATGAAAGTTCGGTAATAGTTGGCGAACCCAAGAAGTCGCTGAACATCCTTCACGCGACACGGGGGTTGCCAACTCTGCAAAGACTCAACCTTACTCAGCTCCATGGCGATGCCCTCAGGAGAAATGCAGTGACCCAGGAAATCGATGGTCACCCGGTAGAACTGGCACTTCTCCAACTTGGCAAACAACCGATGTTCTCGGAGTCGCTGCAGGACCTGATGGAGATGCTGATGGTGCACCTCACGCAACGGGGAGTATATCAGGATGTCGTCCAAGTAGATCACGACAAACTGATCCAACAAATCCCAGAAAATGTCATTCATGAAATGCTGAAACACAGCGGGGGCGTTGGTCAGGCCAAATGGCATCACCGTGTACTCAAAATGTCCATAGCGAGTACCAAACGCCGTCTTCCACTCATCACCCGGCCGAACCCTGACGAGGTTGTAAACTCCACGCAGGTCCAGTTTCGTGAAGATCTTAGCCTCCCGGAGTTGGTCCAAGAGTTTGGGGATGAGGGGCAGCGGGTAACGATTGCGTACCGTGATGGCATTGAGTTTCCTATAATCGCAGCAAAGCCGCAATTCACCCGACTTCTTTTTGACGAAGAGCACGGGTGCAGACACTGGCGAGGACGAGGGCCGGATGAAACCGCGAGCCAAATTCTTCTCCAGAAAGTCCCGCAATGCAGCCAACTCGGGGTCCGACATGGAGTACAAACGCCCCACTGGGAGAGGCGCATCAGGGACTAAATCAATGGGGCAGTCATAGGGCCTGTGGAGGGGTAATTGATCCGCCTCTGTCTCCCTGAACACATCAGCAAAGTCGGACAGTTCGGGAGGCAAGGAAACCCCTGGGGAACCCTCCACCTGGCCGGCACAGATATGGCGGGAGTGGTCCACACACTGCAAGCTTGGGAAGGTGACCAAGTTCTGTGACCAATAGATCTGTGGGTCATGCGCCCGGAGCCATGCCAGTCCCAAGACCACGGGGAAGTGCAGATCTGAGGTGATATGGAACTGGATGGCCTCCACATGGGAACTGATGGCCATATATAATGGTTGCGTGGCGGCCGTAATTGGCCCAGACAGGAGCACTCGACCATCGATAGTCTCCACTAACATGGGCGGATCCACCGGGCACTGGGGAACAGCCTATTTGGCCACAAATGCTGAGTCCATAAAATTTGTGGTGGCCCCAGAGTCAATTAAGGCATGGACTGGAATCCCCTCTGGCTTGCCAGGAAGGATCAGACGTGCCTCCAAAATCAGATGCCGTGGAGGTCCACAGGCAGCATCGGAAAGACGTCGCTCAGTGTTGTTGTGGGACGCCCGATCTATCACACCGTCTAGATCGGGCTCGGGGCATTTCCCGACAGAAAAGTAGGGGACTTTCTTGGGGCAGACTCGGTCACTGATGCCCGCTGTCTCTTCTTTGGGCAAAAAGCAGCCAAATGCCCAGGGTCCCCACAGTAAAAACACAAACCCCCCCCCGATCGTCGTCTGTTCATTTCAGTCACCGATAGACGAGACCTGGCGGCACCCAGCTCCATTGGCTCCTCCCTTTGAACTGGGGGCTCACGCACAACAGGGGCTGCAGGGGTCTGTGGGGTGGCACGGCGACTCCTTCGCTGCTGCAACCGAGCATCGATCCGCAGGCAGAGATGGATCAGCCCATTCAGGTCTGAGGGAATATCCACACGGGCCAGCTCATCCATCATCTCCTCCGACAATCCATTCTGGAAGGCATCCACGAGCGCAGCCTCATTCCAGGCGGAATCCTGGCTAAGCAGCCGGAAATCGCTGATATAGCCCTGTAGGGGGCGTTGACCCTGCCTCAGAGCTTTCAGGCGTCGAGTAGCAGTCTGCGTCTTAATAGGGTCCTCATACATCAGACGCATATGATCACAAAACCCCACAAAGTTGTCCAACAATGGGCTAGGTTGAGCCAGCAGAGGCATGCCCCAATGAGCTGCATCACCCGAAAGAAGGCTTAACACAAACCCCACCTTATCCCGGTCAGTGGGGAAATCAGCTGCTCTCACGCTGATAAAGAGCTGGCATTGTCCCAGGAAAGCAGGAAACAGTTCTGGATTGCCAGTAAATTTATCCGGCATCGCAACTTGGCATTTTCTCCTGGGTGGGGGTGATGGTGGGGGTGCAGCATGAACCTGAGCTTGCAGTTGAGCCACCTGAGCTGCCAGCAAAGTGAGTTGCTGGGTGAGCTGGGCATTCTCAGCACGTAGCTTCTCCATAATATTAGTAAGGGGTGGGAGGCTGAAGGCAAACTGTTCTGTACCAGCCTGCTACCGGCCCTGCAGAAAAGGCAGGGACAACCCCTTTACAACCGGCAAGAGGCTGGAATTACGCCTGCCAAATTTATAGCTACAAAAACAAACAAGGCACAAACCAAGAAACAGGAGCTTTAAGAAACATGAACCATCCGAGCGGTTGCCTTCAGCAAACCAGCCCTCCCCACACATTCCCCTTATATAGAGTTCAGGGCGTGGTTTCTCTCTGCCTCCTTCCGAGAAGCCCCATTGCCTTCCTCTGTTTACTCCTAATTGACTGCCTCCTGCGTCGGGCGTCCTTGAACAGGGCCAGCTGTGGGTCATCTTCATCTACACTGTCAGGCTCACACAGCTGGGTCTCCGTGGTGACCAAGTGGGAGGGGCCTGGCTGAGGGTTATCATCAGCAAGATCTTCAACCCCCTCAGCAAGGTCTTCAACATCCCCCTCCTCCTCTGAGTCATCCGACCCAACTGCCGAACCCACAGGCTGACCCTGAATCACAACAAAGGGTCTCTGGTGGAGAGGGTGAGGACCAAGGTGGGTGCCTGGGCCTGATCCATTGGAGGAACTTTGCTGACCCTCTTTGGCTGCACTGAGGGCCCCAGATGGCAGTGCGGACTTTCCAGGGCCCTTGACCTCCTGGGGGGATTGCTGGAGGATGAGGTTGGATGGGGGGGGGGGCAAATGTGCAGGAGCTGTGGCATGACGCTATCCTGGGCCCATCACCTGCCTTGCCTTGCTGGCGCGTGCAGAGAACATATTGAGTATGTGTCAGCTGACAGTATCCGGCAGCAGCCACAGCCTGCTGTGACCATAGGGCCAGCCCTCCAAACAGCAGGCTCAGTGGTGGCACCAGCAGCAGGTGGAGGCAGAAATGCAAGCAATGGGAGGTATGCTAACCGGCCCCCTGGACACGCCTGCTCTGTTCTAATCTTGGTTTTTGCAGCCTCCAGGCTCATTCGGTGGGCCGGATTGCATCCCTCCCCGTGTGCTTCTGCCTCCACCTGCTGTCGTGCCCCGTGGGCGCAAAGCCCAGCGGCGCCACGGACGCGGCATTCACCTGGTACCTGGCACCGGACCGACAGAACACCCCAATGGCTGCGGCAGCAACGACGGCCGGCTGACATCTGCCCTTCCCCACTTGTGCACGCCGAGCCGGCTGGAGCTTCTACGAGGCGCGCGTGCGTCGTGCAGCCCGGCCCAGCCCTGCCGGCTACGGTGGCCTCGCAGGGTCCTAGGCCCAGCCTCCCTTGCCTGCCGGCTACGGTGGCCTCGCAGGGTCCTAGGCCCAGCCTCCCTTGCCTGCCGGCTACGCTGGCCTCGCAGGCTCCTGGGCCAAGACAAGCCGTTGATTTGGCCTTCGCGGCGTTGGCGGACGGGGCCCACGACAGCGGAGGCCGTTTCCCATACGAGAGGACTGGCGGCTCGCCAGTTTTGCATGGGGACAGCAAGCGGCAGGGTGAAGTTGTATTTGGCTGCCGGGTCCAGGGACGGGTGTGGGGGTGGCGTCGAGCGGCGTCGGGACGAGCGTGCGCGAGGGGATTCAGCTGGGAGGTGGAGGGTGATGGGTGGCGGGCGTGTCGCAAAGGGAGTTGTTTGGGAGAAGCGGGGGTTAAGTAGGGGATGGGCGGAGGTGGGTGCAACCGGGTGGGGCGTGGGTGTGTACCTGCAAAGTGTATTTAACAGCGTTGGATGCAGGTAGCAGCCAACGCTGGCTTTGTTCCGTTTGGATACGTTTGCTTTTGCTTATTAAACCGTTTTGGAAAACTCAGCTTTCGTCTCGGTTGCTTGAATCTCCTGCTCTCCGGACGAGGTTTGAGAGAAAGCCAGCGTTGCTCACCCTTTCATTTTTCCCTTCCGAGCGACAAGTGGGTGAATTGTATGGCGGAGGGATCGCAGGGGCCCGCCTCGGCGGCTGCTTTGGAGGAGGAGGTTGGGCCTGAGAGGGGGGCTGGGGCTGGTGTAGCCTCCCCCAGAACAATGGATGTGGGAGAGGCCGTGCTCCCGGCGGTACGGCCTAGGCAGCGGCCATCGTTGCTCGAGGATCGCTTGGTGGAGCCAAGGGAGGCAGGGGCCCAGAGCCACGGCAGAGGGAGAAGGCCGGGTCTTGCCCTGGGCCAAAGAGGATATGAGGAGGCTCACGAACCTCGGCTGAGGGGTCCTTCATCGGTATGGAGGGAGCGATGCCTCGTGGAGGACGAGGGGGAGGAGTGGAGTTATTCCACCACCCCTGGTAATCAGACTATGGACATTCTGCGAACCAGGTTCGGGGAAGCCGGTGGCCAGGAACCGGGCCAATGGTCCCCTGCCGGGGCCCCGCCTTTGGATGCGCCATCATACCTGAACCAACCTGGCCTGGGCCCGCCTCATGAGGGCTCTGCTCCTGTAGGCCTCGGGCGAGGTGCTGCAGGGTTGTGGTCAGGGACAAACGACAGGCCCGGGCAGTCGACAACACGGCTAGTTGGAGCCTCGCCTGTGCTGGGCCCGCAAGTGGCTTCGTGGGGACCCGGAGTGGCGTGGGGACCTCCACCTTTGTCAGTTACTTATGATGGCCACCCTGACCGCCTGGCGATGTTCCTGGGCCAGGTGATAGGACATATGGATCAGTATGCCCAGGCTTACGTGTCTCAGCGAGCTATGGTGGTGGCAGTAACAGCCTGGCTGCAAGGGGAGGCAGCGGCTTGGGCAGCCGATTTATACACTGACCATGCTCGGGAGCTTGGGGATGTTGGCCTATTGTTGGAGTCGTTACGGGCTCGTTTCGAGGACATTTCCCGGGTGCAGCGGGCCGAAGCCGACATCCTTTCTCTACGGCAGCGAGGCCGATCTGCACTGGAGTATGTGAGGGAGTTCCGTAAGGTGGCCGGGAAGTTGCGTTCGTGGCCGGAGCGTCTTCTTGTCCACCATTTTAGGGCCGGCATGGACGGGGCTCTCCGTCGAGCTTGTGTGGTCCGCGGCGTTCCAGCACGACTGCAGGAGTGGTACCGTGTGGCTGTGGAGCCGGACGTAGGTTTGCAGGATGTGCGAGGCCGGTTTGAATCTCCTTCTGGAAGCCGACGGCCGGCCGAAAAGACGAAAGTGGCAGAGCCATCTGTAGCAACGTCTACACGGCCTTCCTCCCAGCCAGCACGGGCTGCCCTGAGGTGTTTCAGATGTGACCAGCCAGGACACCGGGCAGTCGATTGCCCTTTGCCTCCGGCCCGGCCAGCCCCTGTTTCCCCAGCACGGGGGACCGGAACTCGGAGATCCATGGAGCGAACACGGGCCGCTCACCAACTAGGTGGAGATGTTTCCAGACCAGCTGCTCCTATTCGGGTGGAGACGCTGGTAGAAACACAGCCTCCTCCGTACGAGAGTCCGGAGGAACAAGATCCAGACGAAGATCCGATGGTAAGTGCTCCGGTTTGTCCCTTTGTATTCCCTGTGGTGCTGGTCAGTCCCCGCACTGGTCAGAGGACGGCTTATAAAGCCCTCATAGATTCAGGTAGCACACGGTGCCTAATGAGCCAAGCGGTGGTGGCTGGACTGGGGGTCATGGTGAAGCAACTAACCAGCCCATTACGCTTCCAGCAGGTGGACGGGTCTCTTTTGGGGGGGGGCACCTGTTACTCACGTCACTGAACCAATCCGATTAGAAATGGGTGATCACTGGGAGACTTTACGGTTTATAGTGGTGCCCTGTATGACCGAGGCGGTCATTTTGGGACTCACATGGTTGGATCGGTGGGGTCCTACGATCTGGTGGGAGGGGGGTAGCCGCCATCTCAGTTTGGGGTTGGGCCCACAACCTCCGCGAGAGCACGCATTCTTGGGACCACTACAC
Source organism: Vipera ursinii (assembly GCF_947247035.1). NCBI lineage: Eukaryota > Metazoa > Chordata > Lepidosauria > Squamata > Viperidae > Vipera > Vipera ursinii. The sequence continues at coordinate 139,940,398 of NC_139513.1, read as the reverse complement.
ACGGGGGAACGGGAGAGGGTCTGTGCGGGTGGGCTAGCGCAGGAGGCTCAGGTTCCCCGTGAATACTCCAACCTGTTGGACGTCTTCAATGAACGGGAGTGCGACACGCTACCGCCCCATCGCTCTACGGACTGCACCATTGAGCTGGAAAAAGGTGCTAGGTTACCAAAACCCCGGATGTACGCCATGCCCCCGAAAGAGATGCAGGAACTCCGGCGGTACATCGACAAGAACCTGGAGCGGGGATTCATCCAGCCAGCACGGTCTAGAATGGCGGCGCCCGTGCTGTTTCGTGAGAAAAAGGATGGTGGGCTTAGACTGTGCGTGGACTATCGCGGTGTGAACGCGGTGTGCGTTGAGCACCTTTACCCGCTCCCACTAATGAAAGATTTGTTGGCCCACCTGGCTAAGGGTCGGGTCTTTACCAAACTGGACCTCAGGGAGGCCTATTATCGTGTTCGAATCAAAGCAGGGGACGAATGGAAGACGGCGTTCAACTGCCCTTTGGGTAGTTTCCAGTTTAGGGTGATGCCGTTTGGGCTACAGGGGGCTCCCGCCGTTTTCATGCAATTAATAAACCAGGTCTTGCATGAATTCTTATATCGTGGGGTCCTGGTTTACCTGGACGATATCCTGGTTTATACCAAGACGATGGAGGAGCACGTCGCCTTGGTTAGGCGAGTATTAATGAAATTGCGGGAGGCACGGCTCTTTGTGAAACTATCCAAGTGTGAGTTCCACCGGCAGCGACTTGACTATTTGGGGTACAGAATCTCTGCAGGGGGGGTAGAAATGGACCCAAAGAAAGTGGAGGCCATCCAGCAGTGGCAGGCCCCACGGACACGGCGGCAGTTACAAGCGTTTTTAGGCTTCGCGAACTTTTATCGCCAATTCATACCCTGTTTTGCGGCCATAGCCCTGCCACTTACGGACCTTCTTCGCACGCGACAACTAACCGTACGACCACGTCCTGGTTTACGGGTGGGGTGGACTGCAGAGTGCCAACGAGCTTTTGATACGTTAAAAGCTCTTTTTGCTAAAGAACCAATTCTACGACACCCAAACCCTGCCCTGCCTTTCGTGGTCCAAGCCGATGCAAGCGATGTTGCCCTCGGAGCCGTCCTTCTCCAACGAAACAACGACGGGGTGCTTCAACCGTGCGCTTATGCGTCTAAAAAGTTGTCTCCTGCAGAGCGTGCCTGGGCAATATGGGAGAAGGAGGCCTTTGCGGTACGCTGGGCGTTGGAACTGTGGCGACATCATTTGGAGGGGGCTGTCCACCCGTTTGAAGTATGGACGGATCATAAGAATCTGATGGCGTTGCAGACACCCCGACGGCTATCCCCCAAACATGTACGGTGGGCACTGTACTTCCGTCGATTCCGCTTCACATTAAAATATGTTCCGGGGGGAAGAACTTCTTGGCGGACGTGCTGTCGCGTATGCCACAGTTTGAAGGGAAGAGGGAGGACGTTGTACAAGCGCTCGTGCCTACCGGAGGTTCAGATCAGGAGGGGGACACCGTTCTAGCAGCACAGGACGAGTTCTGTGAACAGCTTCGAAAGGCCCTTCAGGGGGATACTTGGCTACAGGCCCACCCAGAATTCGTTGCCATGCGTGATGGTTTGGCCTGGCATGGAACCCGACTTTATGTACCAGCCCCTTTGAGGGAGCAAGTGCTGTATCGGTGCCACGACACCAAGCAAGCTGGGCACTATGGGTTTCTGAAAACCCTGCATTTGGCACGTCGGCAATTCTGGTGGCCGCAAATGGCAAAAACGGTGGAGGACTATGTACGGCGATGCCACATTTGTGCCACCACAAAACCTATGGTAGGAAAACCTTTGGGCCTCCTACAGAGGGTAGCTGACCCTACTCGTCCATGGCAGGACATAGCCATGGACTTCATTGTTGAGTTACCTGACAGTAAGGGCCATAACGTTATTTGGACGGTGGTGGACTTATTTTCTAAGCAGGCCCACTTTATCCCCTGTAAGGGGTTGCCCTCAGCACGTCGGTTGGCCTGGCTCTTTGTAACCCACGTCTACCGTTTGCATGGAGTGCCACGCCGTATCATTTCGGACAGAGGAGTTCAATTTACGGCACGGTTCTGGAAGGAATTCGTTAAATTCATCGGGTCAACCCAAGGACTCAGTACGGCGTACCACCCTAGCACCAATGGCGCAGCAGAACGAGCCAATGCTGCCGTTGAGCAATATCTACGTTGCTACGTGTCGTACCAGCAAACCGACTGGGTGGACCTTTTAGCGTTTGCGGAAGTAGCATATAACAACGCTGTACATAGCAGTACGGGGTTTTCCCCTTTCAAAGTGGTTATGGGTAACGATTTTGTCCCCATCCCCGAATGCAGCCCAGGACACGAGGATCCTTGCCAGCCACAGGAATGGATGAGGCAGATTGAGGGGGCCTGGGGTGCGGTGAGAAAAGCATTGGAGCGGGCTGCGATAACGAATAAGGAGCAAGCTGATAAGAAGCGAAGGGTGTTCACAGTCCCGAAGGTGGGGGATTTGGTCTACCTGTCTACTAAGTACCTGCGTAGCCAGGTTCCCTGTAAAAAGCTGGGGCCTAAATACATTGGACCATTTCGGGTGGTACAGGTAATTAACCCCGTAACAGTGTGGCTACGGCTACCGAAGATCTTAGGCAAACTTCACCCAGTGTTCCATAGCAGCCTACTGAAGCCTGCCACCACAGCCTCAACGGCAGTGGGGGAGGGTGGGCCTGGACCCACTCATAACAACCATTATGAGGTCCAAGAGATCCTTGACTCCAGGGTTCGTAGGGGGGGTGTCCAATACCTAATCAGGTGGAAGGGATATCCTGTGGAGGAAGCGACATGGGTAAGGGACGCAGATGTACATGCTCCTCGGTTGCTGCGGGCATTCCACCGACTGTACCCTGATAAGCCAAGGGGGGGACGGGGGAACACCGCGGACTGGGTGGATGATTGCTTACCTCTTATGTCTTCCCCTGCAGGAGGGGCCCTGGTAGGAGGGGCGGCATGTCGCGCCCCGTGGGCGCAAAGCCCAGCGGTGCCACGGACGCGGCATTCACCTGGTACCTGGCACCGGACCGACAGAACACCCCAACGGCTGCGGCAGCAATGACGGCCGGCTGACATCTGCCCTTCCCCACTTGTGCACGCCGAGCCGGCTGGAGCTTCTACGAGGCGCGCGTGCGTCGTGCAGCCCGGCCCAGCCCTGCCGGCTACGGTGGCCTCGCAGGGTCCTAGGCCCAGCCTCCCTTGCCTGCCGGCTACAGTGGCCTCGCAGGGTCCTAGGCCCAGCCTCCCTTGCCTGCCAGCTACGCTGGCCTCGCAGGCTCCTGGGCCAAGACAAGCCGTTGATTTGGCCTTCGCGGCGTTGGCGGATGGGGCCCACGACAGCGGAGGCCGTTTCCCATACGAGAGGACTGGGGGCTCGCCAGTTTTGCATGGGGACAGCAAGCGGCAGGGTGAAGTTGTATTTGGCTGCCGGGTCCAGGGACGGGTGTGGGGGTGGCGTCGAACGGCGTCGGGACGAGCGTGCGTGAGGGGATTCAGCTGGGAGGTGGAGGTTGATGGGTGGCGGGCGTGTCGCAAAGGGAGTTGTTTGGGAGAAGCGGGGGTTAAGTAGGGATGGGCGGAGGTGGGTGCAACCGGGTGGGGCGTGGGTGTGTACCTGCAAAGTGTATTTAACAGCGTTGGATGCAGGTAGCAGCCAACGCTGGCTTTGTTCCGTTTGGATATGTTTGCTTTTGCTTATTAAACCGTTTTGGAAAACTCAGCTTTCGTCTCGGTTGCTTGAATCTCCTGCTCTCCGGACGAGGTTTGAGACCTGCTGCCAGTGGTGCCACCACACCTGCTTCTTGGAGGCCAGAGGCAGAGGTGCAGGGGGCCTCGCAAAGACAGAAGGTGGGATGTAGCAGGCTCATCCAGCGGGCCGGATTGCATGCCTCCCACACCCCCATGCTTTTGCCTCCACCTGCTGCTGCTGCTGCTGCGCCCGCTACTTGGAGGACCAGCCTGGTTGTCATAGTAGGCTGCGGAACTCACAGTGTACTGGGCAAGGGGCTGGCAGGCTGCAGCTGTTGCTGGAGATTGCTGGTCCCCCTCATGCTCGCCACCTCCTCTACATGTGCTGGGAGGGGCAGCTGGGGTGGGGTGGGGTGGGGCTGAGGCTGATGCCTCACTGTCTCTTGGGTGGCCTCACAGCCAAATCTGAGCCCATCATGGGCTGGATCTGGCCTGTGGACCTTGTGTTTCACATGTCTGTGTTAGAGAGAAACCTACTCATGCTCATTGTTGGTAGTTAAGTAGCTATCGGCACAAGCAATAGGAAATACCATAAATCGATTCTCTATACATTCAGAAACTCAGTAGTGGTCCCTTCATCTATTTGCTATTAAAAATGGAAATAAAGCTTCACTTGTGGATGCTGCAAAGATGGATTCTAAGGTTGTTTATTTTAATCTGAGTCTAGCCAGGTGTAGTCAAGTTTCTAAGTGCAATTCACAATTTGTTCTGCAGCAGTAAACAGAACTGACTGTACTAGGAATTTAAACAGAAGCTGATCTTTTTATCTGTGTTTTATAGGGAAAAGACTAAATGATCCATGAACCCAAACATAGATTATCTTGATATCATATAACTTTTACAAAGAATCAACATAAAAGTATCATCAAATAAAAGTTAATCAATAATTTTTGACTTCACCACATGGATCCCTAGTGCAGATTCTGTTCATTTCACATAATTTTTATTTACAGTCCACATCAAATCACAAATCATGTTTGTCTGCAGGCAGTGAGCCATCACCAAAATAATAATTAAAAAATCCAACATTATTGGCTCTGTTATGGTGCCAAAACATGGATCCAACATAATATTCCCTCAACTGAATATTCCCAGCTTTTTGCACGAACCAATCAACCAATGGTTGCATTAGAATCAAGAGTCTGAGGATTTTTGGCATCATTAAAGTCAGTAATTTTAACCCTTTCCCTCTTAGCCTTGCTTCTTTAATTGCAAAGATCGCAACTCCCTGTGTCACAAATTGACTGGTACCTTATAGGGAGAAATTCAATTTATTTTCAGCATTCCAGTATTTAATGACAACAAGGAATGGGAATAAATAATTAGCCCAATATTTAACACACAACTAGATCCTCTATTTCATCTATCTCACACGGAGTCTTTGCACTGAGATACCTAAGAATCTGCCTTATTGTATTCATGTATCCTTAGAATAGAATAGAGCTGGAAGGTACCTTGGAGGTCTTCTAGTCCAGCCCCCTGCTTAAGCAGGAGAACCTATACCATCTCAGACAGGTGAATGTCCAGTTTCCTCTTGAAAATCTCCAGTGATGAAGCGCCTATGATTTCTGGGGCTAAGCTGTTCCACTGGTTGATTGTCCTCTGTCAGGAAGTTTCTCCTTAATTCCAGGTTGCTTCTCTCTTTGATCAGTTTCCAACCATTGTTTCTCTTCCTTCCCTTTGGTGAACAACCTGGCCCCCTCTGCCTTGTGGCAGCCCCTCAGATACAGGAACACTGCTATCATCTCTCCTCTAATTCTTCTTTTCTTCAGACTAGCCAAACCCAAGTCCTGCAGCTGTTCTTCGTATGTTTTAGTCTCCAGGCCTCCAATCCTCTTAGTAGCTCTTCTCTGAATTTTTTCCAAACTCAACATCTTTTTTGTGATATGGTGACCAAAACTGGATGCAGTTTTCCAGGTGTGGTCTTGCCAGGGTTTTATAAAGCAGTAATAATACTTATTGCAATGTATGGCAGTGAAAGTTGGACCATAAAAATGGCTGAGCGCCAAAGAATTGAGGCCTTTGAACTATGGTGCTGGAGAAGACTCCTACGAGTCCCTTGGACTGCAAGGTGATCAAACCGGTCAGTCCTAGAGGAGATCAACGCTGACTGCTCTTTAGAAGGCCAGATCCTGAAGCTAAAACTCAAATACCTTGGCTACCTAATGAGAAGGAAGGACTCACTGGAGAAGAGCCTAATGCTGGGAAAGATTGAGGGCAATAGAAGAAGGGGACGACAGAGAATGAGGTGGCTGGATGGAGTCACTGAAGCAGTAGGCGTGAGCTTAAATGGACTCCAGAAGATGGTAGAGGACAGGAAGGCCTGGAGAAACGTTGTCTGTAGGGTCACGATGGGTCGGACATGACTTCGCAGCTAACAACAACAAAATAATACTTCACGTGACCTTGATTCTATGCCTCTATTTATACAACCCAGGATTGTATTAGTTTTTTGGGTTGCTGCTGCACACTGCAGGCTCTTAGTCAAGTGATAATCTACTAGGACTCCTTTTGCTTGTGCATTCTTATATTGTAGAGTTTGCTCAATATCTTCAGGAAAACTGGGAAAGTTTTTTTACAAATAGGGTCCCATAAGCCAAAATAGGCAAGCACATAGATGGGCAGGATGAGGATTTTAATGCATGGTTGGAAGATGAGGAGCAACATCGTTGTCAGACTAGGAAGAGAAGCCCTCCCTGCAGCAAAGCAACTTGACTCCCTCAAAGATTTGCTTTAAATATAGTCCGCTCCTCCCCATTTCCTTAATGAAGTTGTGCAAGCAAACTGACCACCCCCCTCTGTTGGGATCTGTTCCAGTTCTTCCTTAAAGTGTCAGCGACTCTTTCGGCCAGTTGTTGAAAAAACTACCCAGTAAACATTTGAATTTTATTTAAATGCAGATTGTATTTATTTATTCAAGTTTTATGTCATTCATCTCCCTTGCAAGGTGACTCTGGGTGGCTTACAAGTTATAAAACAAGTAAAAGATAATTAAAATACTAAAGTTACATAGAGTTTGCTAGCTGTCTTTGGTTTTGATGATTAGAATGATTTTGTTCAAGAAATGGCTCCAAGTGTTTAGAAATGTAAAGTGAAAGGTTCAGGTCCTAATTCTTTTTTTTTTTTTTTTGGTAATGTATTATTCTGAAAAAAATTTGAAGTCAGTTTTTCAATCTTTCTCTCTGCACACTTATTTCCTTTAGGTCTCTAACTTTTGTTTCGTTTTGGCATTTTTATTTTATAATAAACTTTAGTAGCATAAAAATCCAAAGTTTTATTGGAGAATTTTTTGAGAAATGCCTGATTGCTGAAACAATTCAGAATTAAGGAAACTGGAGCTGTGCCCCAAAATACAATGACAGTATTTTCTTTGAAAAAGTAAAGGACAAACCTGTAAAATGGGCAAATCAGAAAGAGATTCAGACAATTGTGTGTGTGTGTGTGTGTGTGTGTGTGTGTGTGTGTGTGTGTGTATGTGTGTGTGTGTGTGTGTGTGTGTTGAAAGCTTAGCTTTACAAAGAAAAATTCTAGAGCAGCGATGGTGAACATTTTAGAGAGGAGTAAATGCAGTTTTGTTGCTAAATGCCTGAGTTGCGGTCATGTGATTGCAGAGCAAGGCTGTAAAGTAGTGGGTTCAGGACCACGTGGAGACAATAGACCAGGTTCCAGCAGTAACAGCCTTTATTGAAGTACAAGACCAGACAAAGAAGAAGCCCCTCAGTGTCCCTTAAATACCTTGCCCGATCCACTAAAAGGCCAATCCCCATGTCAGATTTTCCCACCATGCACTGGTCAGCCAATCCGGACACTTAACAAGCGCCACCTGGTGTTATCAGTGGCCACTCTGTAATTGAACACCCCGACTATATGTACAACACCCAACTATATACATAACACCCCTTCCCCCATAACAAAACAATAATACGCATACGACAAGTTAACAGTTATCGTGAATAAGTCCGCACCCTTGACCTCAATGCCTCACATAGTCCTCCAGGTACGCCAGTGACTTCAGAGTCCTGACAGAGCACCTCAGAGGCTGGTATTACCTGGTACATTAGCAGGCGACTGATCCTGATCCTCCGCCCCCATGCAGCCCTCATTAATCTGGCTAGGTTGTTGTTCGGGCTGGTCAAGCATCTCTGAGAAGCTTTCCATGTCAATATTGACCTCCAGCCTGCCAGGGGCATCTGCCAGTGGTTGCTGCTGATGACCATCAGGGGCCCTTGGTGGCAAACGCAGAACAGTGGTTGATGCAGGGGCCCTTGGTGGCGAATGCAGAGCAGGGGTTGATGCAGGGAATGATGCAGGGGTTGATGGCAGTGGTCGTTGGCCTGACGGGTAAGCTTGTATGTTTTGTTGTTTTTCAGGGGCCTGCTTTTCAGGGGCCCGCTTCCTCAGTTGATCAATGTGTCTTCTGACTTGCCGGCCCCCTTCCCCCTCTACAACATATGACAACGGCCCTGTTTTGTCAACCACCGCTCCTTGCACCCATATGTCCCTAGACCCATAGTTTCTGGCCCACACCCGCTCACCGATGCCCAACTCCCTGGCGGGGCTGGGTTGCTCCGTCTCCATGGCCACTCTATCCAGGTGAAGCCTGTCCAGCTTTGTGATGAGATGCCTGCCCCAACGCAGCTCTGCTGGACTCTTGCCCATGGCTGTACATGGTGTGGTATGTTGCACCAGTAAGAATTGGGCCAACCTTTGGTGCCAGTCAGCTGTGATGATGCGTCTCAAGGCGTCCTTGGTTGATCTTACCATTCGTTCTGCAAGTCCGTTGGTCAACGGGTGGAAAGGCGCTGAAGTGGTGTGCCTAATCAAGTTGGCCCTGGTGAAAGCCTGGAAAACAGTAGATGTGAATTGCGGGCTGTTATCTGAGACTAACATATCAGGCAGCCCATGCGTGGCGAAGAGCCCCCTCAGCACCTGCACAGTTTTTTCTGTGGTCATTTTCTTAACAGGAACTACCTCTAACCACCTTGAGTAACTATCCACGACCACTAGGAATAGTTGCCCTTGGAAGGGTCCCGCATAATCTATGTGAATCCTAGACCATGGGGTGTGCGTTGCTTCCCACATGCACAGGAGCATGTGGTTACTCCGGCCTGGATCTTTGACACTGGTAGCAACCAGCTACTTGCTCCTCAATTGCTCTGTCCAGGCCTGGCCACCATAGATAACTCCGGGCTAATGCCTTCATCCTGACTATACCTGGGTGGCCCTCGTGCAGTGCTTGTAGGACCCTATCTTTTAGCCTCTCTGGAATCACGACCCTGCTTCCCCACAACAGGCATCCTTTATGAGAAGACAGCTCATGCCATTTCACAAAGTATGCCTGGAACTCAGGGCCTGGGCTCTTCGCTTGCCACCCAGATGCTACCCACGCTGACACCCTGCTCAGAACCATATCAGCTGCTGTGCCCGCACCAATGTCCTTAGCATGAAGTGGGCATTCAGGGAGTTCCTGGATGGCTAAAATTTGACCTGCCAGTTCACCTACCGATAAGGGCAACCTACTTAATCCATCTGCATGGCCCATTTCCTTACCTGGTCTGTAGACCAATTTACACGTGTAGGCAGAGAGGAATATGGACCACCTTAGCATCCTCGGGGACAGAATTTGAGGCATCTGTTTGTCTGTTGTGAATAGCCCCAACAATGGTTTGTGATCCGTGAAAATGGTGAACTCTCTACCATACAGGTAGTCGTGGAATTTCTTTACACCTGCGACTATGGCCAAAGCCTCTTTTTCGATCTGGGTGTAATTCCTCTCTGCCTTTGAGAGTGTCCTGGAGTAATAAGCAATTGGCTTCTGCTCACCATTTTCTTCTAAATTACTTATTACTGCGCCCACCCCATAAAGGGATGCATCACATGCTATGCATATCGGCTTGTTCTCAATGAAATGTGTTACTGTAGAATTGCTGGACAGCAATTGTTTAAGGTTCCTGAAACTGTTATCATGGGTTGTGGACCAGCTCCAATGGGTTTTCTTGTCCAGCAATCTGTGCAAAGGTTCTGCTGCCTTGTTGGGTAGAAATGCATGATAGAAGTTAATTATCCCCAGGAAAGCTTGCAGTTCCGCCTTGTTTTTTTGAGTTGGGGCCAACTTAATTGCCTTTATCTTGGAGTCAGTGGGTGCCCTTGGCATCAATCCTGAAACCTAGGAACTCCGTGGATGCTACTCCAATACTGTATTTTTCCCTCTTGAGTTTGAGCCCAGCTACTAATTTTTCCAGTTCGCTCTCAATCTTGTGTTTGAGAGCGAACGGAACCCTCCTAGCCTTAATTTGCATGGGCAGGGCATCGGGTTTTAAATTAAATTTAATGGGAGGGCCTGTGTATTTGCCCAGTTTGTCATTGAACACGTCTGCAAATTTTTTGCAGACAGATTTGAGACTCCTGGGCTGAATGGAGTTAAGCCAAATTGCCAGGGCATCGAATCAGTTCAGCCACACCAAGCTAGCCCTCTTGCCCTCAGTTACCAACACATCCAACGGACCCTGGAACTCCTTATAACTGACTAACAAGGTAGCCTTGACTTTAAGTCTAATAGGGGCCCATTGGAAGTCTGACAACTGAATTTTATAATAATAATAATAATAATAATTTAATTTCTATACCGCCCTTCTCCCGAAGGACTCAGGGCGGTGTAATAATAATAATTTAATTTCTATAATTAATTTTGGTGGGTTTTAAGGGAATCTGCCGCCTGCTCTGGCCACTGATCGATTGTAAAGTCTCATACAATATTATTGAGACAGAAGATCCCGAATCAATCTCCATCTTGCAAGGAATTCCCTGCAACTGAACCTCAATTTTAATTTTTGGTGTGAGCAGCTGGTGGGTCATTAAGTGTGACACGGACACCCCTTCCCCATTCCCTGCAATTGTTTGTGCCTGGGGCCAAGGGGGCTCGGTGCCACGTAATGGCAGGGGTTCTGTACCTGATGGTGATGCGTCTAGCTCATTGAGACTGTCCTGGTTTCGGTTGCGGCAGACGGCTTGAATGTGCCCTGTTTTTCTGCAAGAATGGCACTTTGCGCTGCGGAACTTGCAAGTTGCCCTCAAATGGCTTCCCCTGCAGCTGGCACACTTTTGTTCTGTATCTCTGGAGCTGTAACTTGTGTACTTTGGCTGTTTGTTGGCTGGCCACAGTTTCTTCTGGCTTCCTCTGATGTTGCGTCATATTTGTTACCTCTCAAGCCTTTGTGAGATTGGATCGATCTCCGCTTCCTTGTCGGGTTCCTCGCTTCCGCTGTTCGCAACGCTCTCTTGGTGAACTGATCCACTCATGCTGCTGCTAGGTCGTAGGGAGTTCTTGCGGCTGGTGGCTTCGTGTGCCATTATTTCGTCTAGGACCTCTTGCAGGTCCGAGGTCGGTTTGGCAACCACCTTTTGTTGCAACCTCTCATCTCTTAACCTGAAGATGACTAGGTCATGAATCCGGTCTTCCAAGTCTGGGAATTTGCACATGCAGGCGGCTTGTCACACTGCCGCGACGAAATCTGTTGTAGATTTGCCCAGTAGCTGGTTCCTTTGGATGAACTGTAGGTGCCAATATAGTTCAGACCTCTTAGGCATGAAATGCTTGTTAAGTTTGCTGGTGAGTTCGGTGTACAGGACGGATGCAATGGTTGCTGGATTGCACAAGCCGATGGCTACATCATAGATGGCCACACCACTGAGGCACAACAAAGCCACTGCCTTCATGCGGTCCTCCATTATGCCGTTGACCTGCAGGTAGCCTTCAATTTTACCCAAGTGCGATTCCCAGCGCTCCGGGTATCAGATGTCGAACTCACTGATGATTCCGAGTTTTGACATTCTGTTCGGTCCTTGAAGCTCCTTCGAAGGAAGGAATTTTATTTTCCGAAGGGTTTTCTTCTAATTATTCAGCTCAGCGAAGCGCATCCCACCTTCATTGCCACTGTAAAGTAATGGATTCAGGACCACGTGGAGACAATAGACCAGGTTCCAGCAGTAACAGCCTTTATTGACGTACAAGACCAGAAAAAGAAGAAGCCCCCCAGTGTCCCTTAAATACCTTGCCCGATCCACTAAAAGGCCAATCCCCACGTCAGATTTTCCCACCATGCAGTGGTCAGCCAATCCGGACACTTAACAAGCGCCACCTGGTGTTATTAGTGGCCACCCTGTAATTGAACACCCCAACTATATGTACAACACCCAACTATATACATAACAGAGGCCCTCTTAATTCCTGGCAAATAGATGGGGAAGAAATGGAGGTAGTGACAGATTTTGTTTTCCTTGGCTCCAAGATCACTGCAGATGGGGACTGCAGTCAAGAAATTAAAAGACGCTTGCTCCTGGGGAGGAAAGCCATGGCAAATCTAGACTGCACACTAAAAAGCAGAGACATCGCCCTGCCAACAAAAGTATGTATAGTCAAGGCTATGGTCTTCCCAGTTGCAATGTATGGCTGTGAAAGTTGGACCATAAGAAAGGCTGAGCGTCAAAGAATCGAGGCCTTTGAACTATGGTGCTGGAGAAGACTCCTATGAGTCCCTTGGACTGCAAGGCGATCAAATTGGTCAGTCCTAGAGGAGATCAACCCTGACTGCTCTTTAGAAGACCAGATCCTGAAGTTGAAACTCAAATACTTTGGCCACCTAATGAGAAGGAAGGACTCACTGGAGAAGAGCCTAATGCTGGGAAAGATTGAGGGCAAGAGAAGAAGGGGATGACAGAAAATGAGGTGGCTGGATGGAGTCACTGAAGCAGTAGGCGTGAGCTTAAATGGACTCCAGAAGATGGTAGAGGACAGGAAAGCCTTGAGAAACATTGTCCACGGGGTCGCGATGGGTCGGACACGACTTCGCAGTTAACAACAACACTCAGAAACAGTTAGGAGTCGAGGATCACCAGAGAGAGAGAGAGAGAGAGAGAGAGAGAAAACAAACAAACTGTAATGGCTTTGTTTTACTAAAGTGTATCACGTGGGTTTGATTGTTGGAAGGTTGCTTAAGCAGGGAAGCTGGCTAATGGCTCCCAGCTCCTTAGACAACCCGTCTCCAGCACCACCATTGGCTGCTTCTAGGGCGGCAATAGTTTGCTTTAAACCTATTGGCTGCCACCTAGAGTCCAGGGTATAAATAGCTGCATTCGCAGCCCTGTTCCCCAGTTTGGGTCCTGCAAGCAAATAAAGAATGTTTCTGACTGAACTCACTCGCCTCGTCTCTTCACTTACGCAACGAACCCAGTACACAACACAAACCCTTTTTTATTGAAAATGAAAAGCATGATAAGTAAAACTAGGAGATAATACATAATTCAGCAGTTAGCAAGCTTTGATACAACATTGTCAGTTTCAAAACGCTAAGCCTTAGCTTTCAGTCTAATCCCATGTCAATATATGCAGTTTTACCCTCTCTACAAGTACAGGGAGTAAGAAGCTGAGAAAAGTCTTTCTGTGTAGGCCTCTCCTAAAGGCCAACAAAGGCTTCTGCCTGAAGTAGTATTTAAGCAAGATTCCCTGCTCTGCTTTTGCTTAGGTTATAGCTTTTTCCACCACCACTTTGTTACTAGAGAACTCCACACAGGTTACGAGTAATACCCCCCAAAAGGCCTCTTCTAGCTTTCCTTCCTGGGCAGCTGACATGGGGATCTAAGTGATGCCACAGCAAAATGGTGGGGGCTTTTCCCCCCACATGGTCTTTTGACAGCAGGATAGTTTTTTTAAATTAATTTTTACATTTATTATTTGCCCTCCCTCCAAATTTGATCCAAAGTACCATTTAGGCTTCGTGCAGCCTGAATGTTTAGGAACCTTTCTACACTCCAAATCATATAGAATAGAGGAAACCCTTCTCATATTGCAGCATATGCACTGTTACTGTTAATTCCTTAAATTCAGAAATCTGATTTTAAGAGAAAGACACTTTCTCCAGTTTGAACAGTTATTTCACACCGTATCCATAAATATGGGGAGAAACTACACTTACGACCAATGGAGCTATGATGTGTTGCAAGTTCAGTTTAGAAAACCCCATGTTCTCTATATATTTCCAGCTCTCTCTTAACACGGAGTACCCATCTGTCATACAGCCCCAGGCAGGGTTACAGACTTGTTGCCAGAAGTAGGTCCAGGTTGATCTGTCAGCTGCTACATGTTCTAGGAAAAAGTATGCACCACCCTGGAAAAAGTAAAAATATACAAAATGAATAAATACATAAATAAATACATAAATCAGAATGCTTTGAAATTACATACAAAATTCATACTACAATCAAAATTGTTGTTACATACTGTAACTTCCTGGGGATCTGAAGCAATAATTCAATTTTTAAATAATTAAATATAATGAAACTGGAATACAATTTATCCATTAATTATTTACAGATGATTCAAGTTGTAGGAAAACTGAGAATTGGCCTTTTTTATTTAAGGATGTTGACTCTGAATCAATTCAATATATTTCCACGTATCAAACTCAAAATTTCAATAATTTATAATTTATAAATTATAATTTATTCTTTTATTTATTTATTTATATCCTTGCTTTATCATTTTTACAAATAACTCAAGGTGGAGAGCACATTCCCCCATGTTCTTGAACAGCGTCTCCTTTTGCTTGTACATTCTTATATTGTAGAGTTTGCTCAATGTCTTCAGGAAAACTGGGAAAGTTTTTTTACAAATTGGGTCCCATACGCCAAAATAGGCAAGCACATAGACGGGCAGGATGAGGATTTTCATGCATGGTTGGAAGATGAGGAGCAGCATCGTTGCCAGACTAGGAAGAGAAGCCCTCCCTGCAGCACTGCAACTTCAGTCCCTCAAAGATTTGGTTTAAATATAGTCCGTTCCTCCCCGTTCCCTTAATGAAGTTGCGCAAGCAAACTGACCACCCCCCTCTGTTGGGATCTGTTCCAGTTCTTCCTTAAAGTGTCAGCAACTCTTTCGGCCAGTTGTTGAAAAAACTACCCAGTAAACATTTGAATTTTATTTAAATGCAGATTGTATTTATTAATTCAACTTTTATGTCATTCATCTCCCTTGCAAGGTGACTCTGGGTGGCTTAACAAGTTATAAAACAAGTAAAAGATAATTAAAATATTAGAGTTACTATTATGCATTGAGCTTGTGGTATTTATTTATTTAGTGTACGGCTGGTCACACACAGAATTAAAAGCACTTCATGTTTACAAGTTAGAACAGTTAAAACATTTTTTTTAAAAAGAAGCAATTATAAAACCTAAGAGGAAAACAGAAATAACATTTCAGAGTTTAATGTCGAGTTTGGAGATCCAGTCAGTAGCTGCCGTTGTTACGCAGAGGAAGTCCTTAAAATCTCCTGGGTATCTTCTTTTATTTTTATTAAAGAGGTGTTTTTTTAAAAAAAAATTACAATACATATCCCCAAAACCCACCCACCCCAAACCACCCCCCTTCTCCCCCCACTTCCCAGAGCTGAATACAGGGTTATAGATATAATAATCATATTCTAACTAAAATTATCCATTATAAAATTAACCAAATTCATAATGTGCTTTAACTCCCCTTTAACATAGATATATTCAAATTATTAAAAACATAATAATAATAACTTAAACAAAAATAATCAATGCTTATAACAATATCCCTCTAAAATCTACTCATAAACTAAGTGGAACTTTTTAGTCCCATATTTATTCTGAATATAATCTATCCATCTTCTCCAAACTGAAATATATCTTTCTTGTGAATGATCCTTCAAATAAGCAGAAATCTTAGACATTTCTGCAAGATTCGATACTTTAAATACCCATTCTTCTATAGTAGGCAAACGATCCTTCTTCCAGTATTGTCTCACCAATAACCGTGCTGCTGTTATCAAATTCAACATCAGATTGGTTTCTTTAGTATCACAATCTACAACAATACCCAATAAAAACAATTGTGGAGAAAACTTTATCTTTCTCTTAAAAATCTTTTGAATGTTCCACCAAATTTTAATCCAAAAAGCTTTTATATTTCTACAAGTCCACCACATATGAAAGTAGGTGGCATCTAAATTACCACATCTCCAGCATTTAGACTGTAGGTTAGGATACATGTTAGACAACTTTTTGGGATCCAGATGCCATCTATAAAACATTTTATAAAAATTTTCTCTTAAATTTTGAGCCTGAGTAAATTTAACATTTCTAACCCAGATTACCTCCCAAATATCCAACGGAATTGGTTCCTGGATATTTTGTGCCCACTTTATCATACAATCTTTAACTAATTCCGTTTCCGAATCCAATTCAGTTAAAACATTATATATCCTCTTTATATGCACACGATTTAAATCTCTAATTTGTTTTACTAAGTTTTCATCTGTAGTTGTGATGCCAACCTTCTGATCCAGCTTCCACCTGGCTTTCAATTGGGTATATTGAAACCAAGAGTAACTTATGTTTTCTTGTTTTAACTCATCTAATGATTTAAGTTGCCAATTATTCCCTTCCAATCTAAGTAATTCCTTATAGGAAAACATATTCAAACTCACTCCCATAGATACGCCTTCTATCGTGTGTCCGGGAATTCCCCAAATTGGTATTTTATAATTTAACTTATAATAATACTTTTTCCAGACACGCAGTAAGGCACTTCTAAGAATATGAGATTTAAAAACCCTGTCCACCTTTTTATCATAAAGCAAGTATGCATGCCATCCATATACCAAATCCCAGCCCTCAAGGTGAAGTATTCTTTTATTAGTTAAATTAAGCCAATCACTAACCCATGTCAAGACCACGGCATCATAATACAATTTCAAATTAGGCGCCTTGCGTCCCCCTCTTTCCCTAGCATGTTGCAGAATTTTAAATTTGACTCTTGGTTTTTTCCCCGCCCAGATAAATTTATTAATACCCTTCTGCCATTCATCAAGGTTGGCATCCTTTTTCAATATAGGTATCATTTGAAACAAAAAGAGAAACTTCGGCAGAACATTCACTTTAACAGCTGCGATTCTTCCCAATAGAGATAATTGTAATTTTTTCCAATTATTTAAATCCTTTTGTATCTTCAACCATAGTGTTTCATAGTTATTCTATTTAAAGCTGCAATATACACTCCCAAATACTTAACCTTTTTTACTATTTCAAAACCTGTTAATTTGGTTAACATTTCCCTTTCACTCATAGACATATTCTTAGACAATATCTTGGTCTTATTACTATTTACCTTAAACCCAGAAACCTTTCCATACTGAGTTATAATTTCCATCAAATCTATAACCGATTGTAATGTCACAACCAAGTCATCAGCAAAAGCTCTCAATCTATAATCATTCTGTTTTATTTTAATTCCCTTTATCATAGAGGACTCTCGAATTTTAATTAATAAAATCTCTAACATTAAAACAAACAACAATGGTGATAGGGGGCATCCCTGTCTTGTACCTTTTTCAATTTTAAACATCTCTGTTAACCCCCCATTAATTATAATTTGTGCAGTTTGTTGTTGATATATAGCTTTAATAGAATGCAAGAATCCTACTCCAAAATTCATTTCCTCAACAACTCTCAATAAGAATTGCCAATTCAATTGATCAAAAGCTTTTTCTGTATCCAAAAATATCAATGCTGCAGGGACTTGGTTGTTCTTATCCAAATATTCAAGCAAATTTACAATTTGTCTTACATTATATTTCATATACCTTCCAGATATAAATCCCGATTGATCACTATGGATCATTTGCTTTAAAACTTGCATTAATCTATTAGCCAGAGACATCACCCTGTCAACAAAAGTGCGTATAGTCAAGGCTATGGTCTTCCCAGTTGCAATGTATGGCAGTGAAAGCTGGACCATAAGAAAGGCTGAGCGCCAAAGAATTGAAGCCTTTGAACTATGGTGCTGGAGAAGACTCCTGCGAGTCCCTTGGACTGCAAGGCGATCAAACCGGTCAGTCCTAGAGGAGATCAACCCTGACTGCTCTTTAGAAGGCCAGATCCTGAAGTTGAAACTCAAATACTTTGGCCACCTAATGAGAAGGAAGGACTCACTGGAGAAGAGCCTAATGCTGGGAAAGATTGAGGGTAATAGAAGAAGGGGACGACAGAGAATGAGGGGGCTGGATGGAGTCACTGAACCAGTAGGTGTGAGCTTAAATGGACTCCAGAAGATGGTAGAGGACAGGAAGGCCTGGAGGAACATTGTCCATAGGGTCACGATGGGTCGGACACAACTTCATAACTAACAACAACAACATTAGCCAATACTTTAGCAAAGATCTTATAATCTGTATTCAAAAGCGATATAGGTCTATAATTTTTACGTTGAGTAAGGTCTTGATCCTCCTTTGGAATCAATGATACAAATGCTGTCCTCCAAGATGAAGGAACTGCTCCTCCAGTCTGAATTTCATTAAACAACATCTTTAAAGGTTCAATCATTTCAACCAACAACATTTTATAATAGATTGCTGTTAATCCATCTGTTCCCGGGGCCTTGCCCACTTTCAACTGTTTAATAGCTAAAGAGATTTCCTCTGATGTTATTAAGCAATTCATCTCAAGTTGTTGTTCTTTTGAGAGTCTAGGAAAATGTGCTTCCTGTAGATATTTATCTATATCTAAAGCTTGTATGTTTTATCTAGAATATAATTTCGAATAAAAATCTAAAAAACTCCTCTTAATCAACTTTTGTTGATAGACTTCTTTTCCTTTATATTCTATTTTATCTATAGTATGTAATTTCTGTTTCTTCCTTAATTGGTAAGCCAACCACCTACCAGGCTTATTAGCATTACAAAAAGTATTATGCCTAGCATAACGCAAATTAGTTGCCACTTGGTCAGCCATTAGCATACTAAATTGTTCTTTCAATAAATGTATCGAGGTCCTTAAATTATTATCCAATGGATTCAAAATAAAATCTTTCTCCTTAGATTTAATCTCTTCCTCAAGATCTTTACATTTTTGCATTTGCTTACGCCTATAAGCATTATTCATATAAATCAAGACCCCTCTCATATAGGCTTTACTAGCATCCCAAACCATTCCCATCGATGTACCTTTGTGCATATTTATAAAAAAAAATTCTTTCACATGTTCTCTACATTTCTGCAAGAACACCTCATTTGTAAATAAATTTTCATTCAATCTCCAGGATCTTCTATTACCATCTTCAGCAAAAAAAACCTCCAACCAAACAGGACTATGATCCGACAATGTCCTAGGAAAAATCTTAATGTTCTTAACCCTAGAGAAAAGATCAGTAGTAATTAAAATAAAATCAATCCTAGAGAAAGATTTATGTCTATCCGAAAAAAAGTAAAATCTCTGTCTTTCATATTCCTTTCCCGCCATACATCTCTTAGCTCCAGATCCTCCTTCAAATCAAAAAAGGCTTTGGGCAGTTTCAAATAATTAGAAGGGTTTTTAAAAGATCCCTTCTTGTCTTCAGATGAATCCAAAACTCCATTCCAGTCCCCCATGATAATAACAGATTTGTAATCCAATTCAATTAGTCTATGATGTAAAAATTTAAAAAACTTTTGCTGTTGTTGATTTGGAGCATATAATCCAATAAGAAGAACTTTCTTTCCTTGTAACATCAATTCAATACTAACATATCTCCCTTGTTTGTCCGATTCAATTAGTCTAGCCGGTAAATCTTTTCTTAAATAAATGACCACTCCAGCCTTCTTGTCCAGAGCAAAAGCTGCAAAATGTGTTCCCAACCGGGAATTAACCAAATACTTTTGGTCCTTTAATGCAATATGAGTCTCTTGTAAGCAAACAATGTCATTTTTATGTTGTTTAAAATAATAAAATACTTTCTTTCTTTTCTGTGGTGAGTTTAAGCCATTAACATTCCATGTCAAGAACTTCACAATCTATGGTGACCAGGAGCCTTTGGAACATAACCTGAAGATCACCTGTTGCTCTCTTCGGGCGTGCTCCTCCCACAGGCTCTGAAACAGCCGCATCTTGCGTAGTTAGACCAGATACGAGCTTCTGTTTTTGCTCTTTTTCCTTACGCTTGTATGCAGCCCTAGTCATCCTCTGTTCTTTCGGGTCCTCCTTTAACGCCAAACTCTGCTCCATAGTCTCAGCCTGCCGCATCTCCTCAAGAGGTAGTGACATTGCCCCTTCACTCAGTTGTTTACCTTCCTGTCTTACTTCTGTTCTTTGAACTCGAGGAGACGGTGGTGAGCCTGCTTTAAGGACATTAGTATAAAAATCTTTTGCTTTTAAAATTGTGTTCAGCCTATACCTCGTCCCTGCATAATTCACCACAATTCCAATGGGTATTTCCCATCTAAACTGAATTTGTCGCTTCTTAAGCTCATCAGACAGAAAGGCGAAGTCTTTCCTTTTTCTAAGAATTTTTTGGGGTATCTCCTTTAAAATTATAATATCTTGGCCTGCAATTTGGAATCTTTCCCTGTAGAAAGCCTGGATAATTGCATTTCTAATTGATCTCGTGGAGAAGTAAATCACTACTTATCTAGGTAAATTTTTCTGTCTGGCAATCCAGGAATTAACCCTAAATGTCTTATCCATCTCTTTAACTAATTCTTCAGGTTCACATTTCAAGACAGGAGCTACTGCTTGCACCACTTGTCTCCGAGCGCTCTAACGCTTCCCAAGGTCGGGCGGCTTCTGAAATGCCGCCATTTGGCACGGCAGCACTACCGGAAGTCCCCTCCTGGGTATCTTCTGTTAGTGCATTCCCTCACTATATGTTGGATAGTCTGTCGGGGAGCCCCGCAATCACATTGTGCTGAAGGTGTCTTTCCCCATTTATACAGAGAATCGGCACAATTAGAGTCATTCTAATTCTATTGTATGTCACCCATATGTGTCGGGGTAGATTAAATCCTGGAGGTATACTATTAGGATAAATATGCTCAGAAATATCTTGGGAGGTATAGCTACTCCATGCTTCCATCCATTTTTGTATAGTGCTCTGATGTTTGGCCAGCAGCTTAAGCGCTGTGAGGAGTGGTGGATTTCTTGACTTTAATTGACATCTTAAGAGATCAGAGGTACAGGCATGAATGGGTAGAGAGGAGTTTAGCAGGATCTTACTATACTCCCGAATGAGAGCTTCTTGTCATTGTAAGTGCGGGGGAAGTATGTGGCTAAGAACTGGTAGCCAGTGAATAGGCGTAGATTTTATGCACCCAGTAATTAATCTCACTGTATGGTTGAGTTGAACATCAACAAGTCTTGTATGTGAGCTGTTTATCCATATAGGTGCGCAGTATTCCACTACAGAGTAGCAAAGCCCAAGGGCTGCGCATCAAAGAGTTGGAGCTGAAGCTCCCCAAGTTGTTCTGCATAGTTTTTGCAGAATGTTGTTTCTGCTGTTAACCTTGGCAGCCATATTCTGAATATGTTTTTTAAAAGATAGGGTCCTGTCTAAGGTGACCCCTAGATATTTTGGAGTTGCCTCATATGGGAGCAATTTGTTATTTAGGTATACATTGAGTTCCCTTTTTGCCAGTTTATTATTAAGGTGGAAACATGATGTGACTGTCTTACTTACGCTTGGGATTAACCTCCATTGGTATGTATGTGCTCAGAGTTGTAAGGTCGGCTGTAAGTACACCTTCTGTAACTTTGATGTCCTTGTGGCTATATGCTAATGCCAAATCATCAGCGTAAGAGAACTTTGTTGATAGCGTGGGTGGTATATCGGAAATATATAAGTTGAATAAGGATGGGGCCAATACAGAGCCCTGAGGGAGTCCATTATTCAGATGTCTTTGCTTACTAATTTTATCGCCCATGATGACTTGAAAGGTCCTTGCTGAGAGCATGTTATTTATTAGGCGGCCCATGGTCCTACAAGGGATAGCGTGGAGGAATTTGCTTAATAGACCATCTCTCCACACTGTATCATATGCTGCTGTGAGATCCACAAATACAACAGATGTTTTCAATTTATTCTGATAGCTGCTTTCAATGTGGCTAGTAAGACTAAGGACTTGATCAGCACAGCTCCAATAAGATCTAAACCCAGCCTGTTCAATCGGTATTTGTTCGTTAATTTTCTGTTCAATTCTGTTAAGTATCAACCCTTCAAGTAGTTTATAACAAACACTTAACAGAGCAATGGGGCGATAGTTTTCTGGCTTGTTGCTTTCTTTTCCAGGTTTTAATATGCAGATTACCTTGGTTCTCTTAAATTCTAGAGGGAGCTTACTGGAAGTTAGGATATCTGTGTAGAATTTTGCCAGCCATTCTCTTGTGCAAGGCCCAGAGAGGATGATAAATTCAGGCATTATTCCATCAAAACCAGGAGATTTTCCAGCTTTGACATTCTTCAGGGCAGTGTCTATTTCAGCCACTTGGAAGGGTCGAGCATATTCCTGGCTAGGCAAGCACAAAGTTTTTAAGTGCTTTAGTTCTCTTTTCACTAATTTAGTATGTTTCTTATCACTCTAGTTAAGTTGACAATTCGAGTTGCTACTTGATCTGGAGTAACCTCTTGTTGTTTGCGTTGAGCTGGTTGGTCTCCTCCCAATTTTTTCAGTAGGCTCCATGCCTTCCTGCTTGAGTGTTTAAAGTCTAATCCAGACGTAGTTTGCTCCCATTTCTGCCTATGCGCCAGGTCAAGGTTATGAAGAAGTTCATCGGCTATCTCAGCATCACCATTCTCTAGATGTTTTGGGTATAGGTTTTCGCAGGTTTCATTCCATCCTAGGATATATTCCTTGCGGAAGCCACGTGGGATGGCTTGTGGTATTATACCACGTGCGTTGCTGGAGAGCTCTCCAGCAACCCAGACAGGCCATCTCTGGTCCTGCAATTGGTCAGCCCCAGGCGGCAAGCGCAGCTTCAAACCTATTGGCTGCCACCTTAGGGCTAGGCTATATATTGTGGCTGGGTGCAACCCAAGCTCAAGTACAGTTCCAGCTTGAATAAAAGAATGAGTTTCTCTGTACTCAGCTGTGTGTCTTCATTCCTGCTCACCAGATCCCATGACTTAACAGTGGTGATGAAGATGGGATCCTGCTTCAGCACCTAAAGGGCTGAAGTTCACGAGGGGTCGGCATTACATGCTGGAGGGAAGAGGCATCTTCCCCCCCCTCTCTAGGCCGGCTAGTAAAGCTACACTAGCGGCCACGTGCTCAGTGGATGCATTTCCTGACCCCAAGAAGCAGGATCCAAGAACACAGGAATCGAGGAAAGATGCCGAAGGTCGGCAAACTCAGAGTTCGATGTAAAGCATCCAGAAGAATGGCCATCTTATGTCTTGCAAGTGGCATTCTACGAGAAAACCAGATTGCAGATGAAGGCCTAAAAGCTGCCATGTTGCTGTGTGTGTGTGTGGGCCAGCAACTTTCAACCTAACGGAAAATCTTTTTGCGCCAATGCCCATTGAAGCGGTATTGTTTGCAGACCTTAAGAAGAAGCTGACCGGGCGCTTTCAGCCCAAGATGTCTGAGTTGGCGTGGCGTTTTAAATTTGACCAAAGAGTTCAGCTTCCCAGAGAGACAGCTTCAGAGTTTATCGTGGGCCTAAGGCAGGCTGCACGCCTTTGCAAGTTCTCGAATTTAGAGGAATGACTGAGAGACCGACTCATCTGTGGCCTTAGAGACAGAACCCTACAGCAGAGACTGTTTGCCAGACCCAATCTCACATTCGCTGAGGCACAGGACAAGGTCATGGCTGACGAAGCAGCCAGAGGTGCAGTGCAAACAGTGCAGCCCACCAAATCTTCAAAAGTAGAAGATTACGTCCATCTCGAGGTCACCAAATGCATTGGAGAATCATCAGAAGACGAAGAACCCGAAATAAAAAAGCTCCAAAGGCAGCCAAACACGCAAAACCGTGGCAACCATGAATGAGAGAACAATTACAAGGCAGTTCTCTTACCTAGATGTAAGGGGTGCGGAGGCAACCATTTCTGTGCCAATTGCAGATTTCGTTCGGCCATGTGTAGAGCTTGCAGAAGGACCGGCCATGTCGCAGAAGTGTGCAGAGCCCGCCAGAAAGACAGGCCACTCAAACACCAGTCGGAGGAACCGACTAGGCGAGGTACTGGGGTCCAGTTAGTGTGAGGTTCTACAGAAGCCGGAGAAGCGTTTGCCGCACCGGGGCTCATCGCCCCCTTAAGCCTAAACTCAAGCTCTCAGTAGAGCTACAAGGAGTTCCATGTCAGATGGAGTTGGACTCCGGCCCAGCGGTACCAATCATCTCGCATGACGCATTCAACTTTGTGTGCAGACGCAGTAACCATTGGGCTAAACTAAGGCCCTCAGATATTATTTTAACAGATTTTCAGAACGCTCATGTTAAAGTTAAGGGTGAAGCCACCTTATTGGTAAAATTTAAAGGGTTTTTGGGGCACCTGTATGTCATAGGCTGAGAATTTTTAACTGGGGTTTTTAATTCTAGGGATGATTTAATCTTTTTAAATTTGTTTAACTTTTGTATTGGTTGTTTTAGGGACGCGGTGGCTCAGTGGGTTAGGACGCTGAGCTTGTCGATCGGAAGGTCGGCAGTTTGGCGGGTCGAATCCCGAGTGCCGCATAACAGAGTGAGCGCCTGTTACTCGTCCCAGCTTCTGCCAACCTAGCAGTTCGAAAGCACGTAAAAATGCAAGTAGAAAAATAGGGACCACTCCAGTGGGAAGGTAACAGCGTTCCGTGCGCCTTTGGCGTCTAGTCATGCCAGCCACATGACCACGGAGATGTCCTCGGACAAGTGCTGGCTCTTCGGCTTTGAAATGGAGATGAGCACCGGCCCCTAGAGTCGGAAACGACTAGCACACATGTGCGGGGGAACCTTTACCTTTACCTTTACCTATTGGTTGTTTTAATGCCCTGTAAACTGCCCTGAGTCCTTCGGGAAAGGGCGGTATATAAATTTAATAAAATAAAAATAAATAAAAAATAAATAGTAGTAGAGGGCCAAAGAACAAGTCTTATTGGACTTGATTGGTTTGATACTTTAGGCATTCAAATTACAGGCATTAACCGGACACAGACAGCAGACCTCATGACTGTTTGCGAGGAATACGCGGATGTTTTTGAGTCAAAACTGGGAACTTATACTGGCCCGCCAATTTCTTTTAAATTAGATCCTAACATTGTACCGATTAGGGTTAAGCCTCACAGGGTCCCGTTTGCCCTAAAACACAAAATTGATTCTGAAATTGATAAGTTGGTAGAACAGGGCGTATTACAGCCTGTTGATGGGGGGGAGTGGGAAACTCCGATTGTCACCCCACTAAAGTCCAACAGGGAAGTTTGCATTTGCGCAGACCATAAATGCACATAAATGCCCTCATCGCGTCCGCAGATAATCGCCTGGCCGCCCTGTTTAAGGTGACTCGCTTCCTCCTTAATCAGGAGGCAAGGGAGGAGCCTTTACAGGGGTGGGCCGAGGAGTTTAGTCATCATCTGGCGGACAAAATCACTCAGATTCGGGCCGGTTTGGACTCTGGGCAGAGTCTGACATGGAAGAAGCGAGCGGTCTTGAGAGTGTTATCTGGACTGAGTTTGATCCTGTGACCCCCAATGAGGTGGACAGGATAATGAGGAGGCTGAGCTCTACCACCTGTTTATTGGACCCGTGCCCCTCCTGGCTGGTTTATTCAGCTCGGGAGGAGACACGAGGCTGGTTCCAGGCAGTAATATCTGCTTCTTTGAGGGAGGGTGTTTTCCCCGCCGCCTTGAAGGAGGCAGTGGTGAGACCCGTTCTCAAAAAGCCTGCCCTGGATCCAGCGATTTTGAATAACTATCATCCAGTCTCCAACCTTCGCTTTTTGGCGAAGGTTGTTGAGAGTGTGGTAGCGCATCAGCTCTCTCTGTTCCTGGAGGAAACCGATTACCTTGACCCGTACCAATTGAGCTTCAGGCCCAAGTACAGGACGGAGACGGCATTGGTCACACTGGTGAATGATCTCTGGCGGGCCCAGGACAGGGGTTGTTCCTCTGTCCTAGTCCTATTAGACCTCTCAGCGGCTTTTGATACCATCGACCATGGTATCTTACTGCGATGTCTCAGGGGACTGGGAGTGGGGAGCACTGTTCTACAGTGGTTCTCCTCTTACCTCCTGGGCCATTCACAGTTGGTGTTGACAGGAGAGCAGAGATCCGCCCTGGGGCCTCTCGTTTGTGGAGTACCTCAGGGGTCGGTCCTCTCTCCCCTCCTGTACAATATCTATATGAAGCCGCCGGGTAAGATCATTTGTGGTTTTGGGTGGGGTATCATCAGTACATTGATGATACCCAGCTTTTTCTTTCCCCTCGAACCAACCCAGTGATGCCCTCGTCGTGATGTCCCGTTGCCTGGAGGTGGTTAGGGTTTGGATGGGGAAAAACAGGCTTCGACTCAATCCTGCCAAGACTGAGTGGCTGTGCATACCGGCATCTCGGGTTAACCATTTTTGTCCATCGTTAACAATGGGGGGTGAGGTGTTACCCCCCCACTGATAGGGCTTGTAACTTGGGCATCCTCCTGGATTCACGGCTCAGTTTGGAAGATCATATAGGAGCTGTGACCAGGGGGGCTTTTGTTCAGGTTCGCTTGGTGTGCCAGTTGCGACCCTATTTGGACCGAGATGCCCTACGCACAGTCACCCATGCGCTTGTGACCTCCCGGTTAGACTAATGCAACGCTCTCTACATGGGGCTGCCCTTGAGAACCACTCGGAGGCTTCAACTAGTGCAAAATGCAGCCGCGCGAGTAGTAATGGGAGTTTCCCGATACTCTCATGTAACACCTCTTCTCCGCGAGCTGCATTGGCTTCCAGTTCCCCTCCGGGTGAGATTCAAGGTGCTGGTGATGACCTATAAAGCCCTAAATGGCTTGGGTCCGGATTATTTGAGGGAACACCTGCTGCCGGCATCAACTCCCCATCATCTTGTGCGCTCCCGCAGGGAGGGCCTTCTTAGGGTACCGCCGGTGAAGGACTGCCGGCGGATGACTCCCAGAGAGAGGGCCTTCTCTATGGGTGCGCCTGCCCTTTGGAACCAACTTCCTATGGAACTTAGGACTGCCCCCGACCTCCGTTCGTTCCGCCAGGACCTTAAAACATGGCTCTTTGAGCTGTCTGGCCTAGACTGAGGGGTTTTTAATTGGGTTTTAAAGTTTCAAGGTGCTGGTGATGACCTATAAAACCCTAAATGGCATGGGTCTGGATTATCTCAGGGAGCACCTGCTGCCAGCATCAGCCTCCCATCGTCCTGTGCGCTCCCACAGGGAGGGCCTCCTTAGGGTTCTGCCGGTTAGAGAATGCCAGTGGGTGATTCCAAGGGGGAGGGCATTCTCTGTGGGTGCACCTGCCCTATGGAATGAACTGCCGGTAGAACTTCGGACTGCCCTGGACCTTCACTCGTTTCGCTGGGACCTGAAAACTTGGTTATTTGATCTTTCTGGCCTGGACTGAGGGGGGTTTAATTTAACTTTAAATTTTAAATTTTAATTTGTTTTAATTGTGGGCTAGTTTTAATTTAATTCTATTTTAATTTTATTTATTTTTATTGTTTTAATTCGCCCTGTAAACCGCCCTGAGTCCTTCAGGAATAGGGCGGTATATAAAATCAATTAAATAAATAAATTTGGCCCTCAATCAACATGTGTACGCGGTCCCTGTAGTCAACCATATTCTAGTCTCCTTGCAATGGGGAACCATTTTTGCTAAACTTGATTTAGCACAGGCGTATCAGCAATTGTTGGTTGACGAGGCCACAGCCGCAGCTCAAACAATAGTAACTCACAGAGGGGCATTCAAAGTCAAACGCTTGCACTTTGGAGTCAGTGTTGCACTGGGTATTTTCCAAGGGATTATAGAACGCACACTTAAGGGTATTCAGGGTGTCTGCCCCTATTTTGATGATGTTCTCATTGCCAGGGAATCCCCAGAAGTGTTGGCCAATAGGCTCAGGGCTGTTTTGCAAAGGCTGTGATGCGGGCCTCAAATTAAAGAAAAACAAATGTAGTATTGGGGTCTCATCAACGGAATTCTTGGGGTTCTGTATTGATGCTAATGGAATTCACCCCACTGATTCAAAAGTGAAGGCCATCAAAATGGCTCCTAGGCCAAAATCAAAAGGAGAGCTACAAGCATTTTTGGTTCTCCTGAATTTTTATCACACATTCCTACCTCATAAGGCTGCAATAGCAGAGCACCTCCACAGGCTACTTGATAAAAAAAGCCCCTCAGAAATGGACTAACTTACATGAAAAAAGTTTCCAGGATCTCAAAGCCCTTCTTTCAGAAAAGCCCACTGTAACTCATTACATTGAGTTTTAAACCTGTATGTCTTGCATGTGATGCATCTCCCTATGGGGTGGGGGCAATCTTAAGCCACATAGAATGGGAAACAGGTTCCTATTGCGTTTTATTCTAGGACTTTATCTTCTGCTGAGTGCAATTATGCACAGATTGATAAAGAAGCCTTGGCTATAGTGGCTGGAATTAAGAAATTTCATGATTATTTATATGGCAAGGATTTCACTGTCTACACTGACCACAAACCCCTTTTGGGCTTATTCACAACAGATAAGCAAACTCCCCACATACTATCTCCAAGAAGGTTGACTCAGCCTTCCATCCTTCCGAGGTAGGTAAAATGAGGACCCAGATTGTTGGGGGCAATAAGCTGACTTTGTAAAAATGCCGCTGGGGGGGGGGGCAAAGCCCTAATAAGCAGGCATATACATAGAATGAAGGCTATTGCTAAGCAC
Organism: Vipera ursinii; assembly: GCF_947247035.1. Classification (NCBI taxonomy): domain Eukaryota; kingdom Metazoa; phylum Chordata; class Lepidosauria; order Squamata; family Viperidae; genus Vipera; species Vipera ursinii. Next base: position 139,911,927 of record NC_139513.1, on the reverse strand, counting down.
ATTGATTTGTGCTTCTTAGATTGTAAGCCGCCCTGAGTCTTCGGAGAAGGGCGGGATATAAATGGGATTTAAAAAAAATGCTGAGATGGTCTATATTTTTGTCTGCATACAATTTTAAGTTAATTCACAAACCTAGGAAGGAAATGGGCCATGCAGATGGCCTCAGCAGACTACCACTGCCCCTAATGGATCCTGATCCAGCTCCTGCTGCTAAAATATTGTCCATTCAGGACTTATCTGAGTTTCCCCTCCATGCAGGGGATATTGCTGCTGAAACTGCCACAGATAAAATTCTGATTAGAGTGTTGTCATGGGTATACATGGGCTGGTTGGAAAAAGGTCCAGGCTGTGAATTTCAACGTTATTTTGTCAGGAGACATGAGTTGTCTGCACACAAGGGCTGCATTTTATGGGGCAACAGAGTCATAATTCCCACTTCATTGAGGGACAGAGTCTTACAATCTTTACATGAAGGCCATCCAGGCATTGTGCAAATGAAAGCCTTAGCTAGAAGCTACCTTTGGTGGCCTGGCCTGGATAAGGCTATAGAAGATCAAGTTATGGTTGCTATACCTGCGAGCAATCTAGGCCTGAAATGCCTCAGGCCCCAGTTCACAGGTGGGAAGAAACACATACTCCCTGGTCCAGGGTTCATAAAGACTACGCTGGGCCTTTTCAAGGACAGCTTTTCCTGATAGTAGTGGATAGCCACTCAAAATGGCTGGAAGTAGTTCCAGTCCCTAATATGACTACTGCTAGGACCATCCAGGTGCTGAGAAAACTCTTTGCAACACATGGGTTGCCTGATGTTTTAGTTTCTGATAATGGGGCTCAACTCACTGCTGCTGAGTTTCAGGCTTTTCTTTTTTTTATTGAAAAGTTTTACAGTACATTTTAAACATAAATTGACCCCACCTAAAACCCACCCTTCCCTCCCCCTCCCCCCCAACTTCCCCCCACCTCCCCATAAAGCCCACCCTTCCCTCCCCCCCCCCCCGACTTCCCAGAGCTGAATACAGGGTATTGCCTCTAACAAATGTAAACTAGAATATGCTAACAATCTATGAATACATTTTAAATCCTATCGCACTTTAACTCCCATTAGACATTGCTAAATAATAATGCATCTTATTAAATTCTAATACTCATTCATATGCTAAATGAAACTTTTTAGTCCTATATTTATTCTGAATGTAGTCAATCCATCTTCTCCATTCCGAAATGTATCTTTGTTGCAATTGATCTTTCAAATATGCTGAATTTTTTGCCATTTTTGCTAGGTTTGAAACTTTTAGAGTCCACTCTTCTATATTAGGCAGATCCTCCTTCTTCCAATATTGCAATACCAAAAGTCTTGCTGCCATTGTTAAATTCAACATCAATTTAGTTTCTATAACAGTACAATCTGTAATAATACCCAACAGAAATAACTGCGGAGAAAACCTTATCTTTTTCTTAAATATCTTCTGCATATGCCACCAAATTTTAATCCAAAAAGCTTTAACTTTTTTGCAAGTCCACCATATATGATAGTATGTTGCATCTTCACAACCACACCTCCAACATTTAGGTTGATAATTTGGGTACATACATGCTGATTTTTTGGGATCTAAATGCCATCTGTAAAACATTTTATAAAAGTTCTCTCTTAAATTTTGTGCCTGTGTAAATTTTACATTTCTGACCCAGATTTTTCCCCAAGTATCTATTGTTATTGGCTCCTGAATATTCTGGGCCCATTTTATCATACAGTCTTTAACAAGTTCCATTTCTGAATCTATTTCTATCAATGCATTATATATCCTTCTTATATGTGCTTGACTTTGATCTCTAATTTGTTTTACCAAATTTTCATCAGTTGTTGAAATACCAATTTTCCAATCTTCTTTCCATCTAGCTTGTATCTGCCCATACTGAAACCAAGTTTGTACTATCTTTTCTTCTTTTAAAATATTGAATGGCTTTAGTTGCCATACATTCCTTTCCAATCTAAGAATTTCTTTATATGTAATAACATCATGTTTGAATCCCGAACTTATATTTTCTATCGCATGTTTAGGTATTGCCCAAATTGGTATTTTATAATTTAACTTATATTGATATTTTTTCCAGACTCGCAACAGAGCATACCTTAATATATGTGTCTTAAAAACATTATCCACCTTTTTATCATACAATAAATATGCATGCCAGCCATATAATAAATCACATCCCTCAATATTCAATATTCCTCCTTCTGTTAAATTGAACCAGTTGCTAATTGTCGATAAAGCTGCAGCATCATAATATAATTTAAAATTGGGCATTTTAAGACCACCTCTTTCACGTATATCTTGCATTATCTTAAGTTTTACTCTCGGTCTTTTCCCTGCCCAAATAAATTTATTAATACCTTTCTGCCATTCCTCCAAATTTGAATCTTTTTTAAGTATAGGTATCATTTGAAACAAAAATAAAAATTTTGGTAAAACATTCATTTTCACAGCTGCAATTCTTCCCAATAAAGACAATTGTAATTTTCTCCAACTGTCTAGCTCTTTTTGTGTTTTTAGCCATAACAATTCATAATTATTTTTATATAATTTCACATTTGAAGCTGAAATATATACCCCCCCAATATTTAATCTTTTTTAATATTTCGAATCCCGTTAGTTTTTCTAGGAATTCCTTTTGTTCTACAGTCATATTTTTAGACTATATTTTAGTTTTTTGCCTATTTATCTTAAATCCAGAAACTTGTCCATATTGCAAAATTATCTCCATTAAATCTATAACCGATTGAGTCAGTTGACTTAATGTAATAACCAAGTTGTCTGCAAACGCTCTTAATCCGTAATCTTGATATTTTATTTTAATTCCCTTTATTTTATTTGAATCACGTATCTTAATCAATAATATTTCCAATGTTAAAACAAACAGCAATGGTGACAACGGACATCCCTGTCTTGTACCTTTTTCAATTTTGCAAGCTTCTGTTAAACTACCATCAATTATTATTTGAGCTGTTTGTTTCTGATATATTGCCCTAATAGGTTGTAAAAACATATCCCCAAACTCCATCTTCTCTAATACTTTTAATAAAAATTGCCAATTCAATTGATCAAATGCTTTTTCGGCGTCCAGAAAAATCAGCGCTGCGGGGACTTGATTATTTCTTTCCAAATATTCTAATAAATTTACAATATGTCTCACATTATATTTCATTTGTCTACCACTTATAAAACCTGTTTGGTCACTGTGGATCATTTGCTGCATAACCTGCATTAATCTATTTGCTAAAATTTTTGCAAATATCTTATAATCAATATTTAAAAGCAATATTGGTCTGTAATTTTTAGATTGGGTAAGATCTTGATCTTCCTTTGGAATCAACGTTATAAAAGCTGTTTTCCAGGATGGAGGCACTTCTCCTCCAGATTGAACTGTTCTAAATAACTCCTTTAAAGGTTCCACCATTTCTAGTTGTAGGTTTTTATAATAAATAGCTGTCAAACCATCTGTACCAGGAGCCTTACCCACTTTTAGTTGTTTTATTGCTAAAATAATTTCTTCAGCAGTTATCAATTGCTTCATCCCTTCCCTTTGCTCTTGTGTAAGCATAGGGGTATTCACTTCTTGTAAATATCTAAACCTTGAATTGTATCCCTAGCATATAATTTTGAATAAAATTCTACAAAAACCTTTTTAATAATATTTTGCTGAAACACCTCTTTACCCTTATATTCTATTTTGTCTATATTACATGATTTTTGCTTTTTCCTTAACAAATAGGCTAGCCACCTACCTGGCTTATTAGCATTGTAAAAGGTATTATGTTTAAAGGTAAAGGTAAAGGTAAAGGTTCCCCCGCACATGCGTGCTAGTCGTTTCCGACTCCAGAGGCCGGTGCTCATCTCCGTTTCAAAGCCAAAGAGCCAGCGCTTGTCCGAGGACGTCTCCGTGGTCATGTGGCCGGCATGACTAGACGCCAAAGGCGCACGGAACGCTGTTACCTTCCCACCGTAGTGGTCCCTATTTTTCTACTTGCATTTTTACGTGCTTTCGAACTGCTAGGTTGGCAGAAGCTGGGACGAGTCTGCCATCAGCATGTTAAACTGCCCTCTTAACAAGTTAATTGCTTCTTTCACCCTCTTGTTAGATGGGTTCAAGATAAAAGCCCTCTCTTTCATCTTTATTTCCTCTTCTAACTTCTTACACTTATATTCCAATCTATGTCTATGTTTATTATTCAAATATATTAAAACTCCTCTCATATAAGCTTTACTTGCGTCCCAAACCATTTCAATTGGAGTATCCTTATGCATATTTATAATAAAAATTCTTTCATTTGTTTTTTACATTCTTCCACATTTTCCTCATATCTAAACAAATCTTCATTTACCCTCCAGGATCTCCTGTCTCCCTTCTCCTGGTCCAATTCCATCAATACTGGACTGTGGTCTGATAAAGTTCTTGGATATATCTCAATCTTCTTAACCCTAGAAAAAAAATCGTTAGTAGTTAGTAAAAATCAATCCTAGAAAAAGATTGTCTATCAGAAAAAAAGTAAAATCCCTTTCTTCCACGTTTCGTTCTCTCCAGACATCTCTCAGTTCCAAATCGTCTTACATATCAAAAAAAGATTTAGGCAATCTAGCATGATTTGGTTACTGTGTGACTCTTACTGCTCTCAGTACCCTTCCTTGTCTGTGCAACTCTTTGGTAGCACAAGGAGACCTCTGCACAACAATCCTTATCAACTTTTAAAAGGTCCTTTTTTATCTTTCTGTGTGTCCAACACTCCATTCCAGTCTCCCATTAAAATACACAATTTATAATCCCATTGAGTTATTTTATTGTGTAAAGTTCGTAAAATTCTCCTTGCTGTTGATTGGGTGCATATATTCCAATTAAAAGTATTTTCTTCCCTTCTATTAAAAGTTCAATTATAATATATCTTCCTTATTTATTTGCTTCAATTAGGTTAGCTGTTAAGTCCTTCTTCACATAAATAACTACTCCATTTTTCTTGTCTGGAGCAGATGCAGTAAATTGCATACCCAATCTGGAATTTATCAAATATTTTTGATCTGATGCACGAATATGTGTTTCCTGCAAACATGTAACATCATTTTTAAATTGTTTTAAATACTGAAATATTTTCTTTTTCTTTTGCGGAGAGTTTAGATCATTAACATTCCATGTTAGAAACTTTGTCACCATCTTTTGCAACTTGAAGCTTTCAGAGTGTATCTTGCAGATCCCTAAGCATCTGCCTCTTTGGTCTCGCTCCTTCCACTGCTTCATTATTAGTGGATTCTTGAACTGTGATTATAGGATGCTGTTTCTGTTGTTCTTGTTGTTGTTCCTTTCGTCTGGTTGCAGCCCGTGTCATTCTTTGACCCTTTGGTTCTTCTAATGGTGCCAGGGGCTGCGCAGTTTCCAGAGTTTGCTGTACTTCTTTTACAATCAGTGAGGTGATTTCTTCACCTTGCTGTATGCCTTCCATTTGTGCCTCGAACACAGCTAAAAACTTATCTTAAGTCTTACCTAGTGGCGATGGAAACGGCAAAGCGTGTTAACTTTTCCACTCTCATTGCGTCCGCAGATAACCACCCAGCCACCCTGTTTAGAGTGACCCGCTCCCTGTTTAACCAGGGACTGAGGGATGACCCCTTGCAGTGTTGTTGTTGTTAGCTGCGAAGTCGTGTCCGACCCATCGCGACCCCATGGACAATGTTCCTCCAGGCCTTCCTGTCCTCTACCATCTTCTGGAGTCCATCTAAGCTCACACCTACTGCTTCAGTGACTCCATCCAGCCACCTCATTCTCTGTCGTCCCCTTCTTCTATTGCCCTCAATCTTTCCCAGCATGAGGCTCTTCTCCAGTGAGTCCTTCCTTCTCATTAGGTGGCCAAAGTATTTGAGTTTTAGCTTCAGGATCTGGCCTTCTAAAGAGCAGTCAGGGTTGATCTCCTCTAGGACTGACCGGTTTGATCGCCTTGCAGTCCAAGGAACTCGCAGGAGTCTTCTCCAGCACCATAGTTCAAAGGCTTCAATTCTTTGGCGCTCAGACTTTCTTATGGTCCAGCTTTCACTGCCATACATTGCAACTGGGAAGACCATAGCCTTGACTATACGCACTTTTGTTGACAGGGTGATGTCTCTGCTTTTTAGTGTGCTGTCTAGATTTGCCATGGCTTTCCTCCCAAGGAGCAAGCGTCTTTTAATTTCCTGGCTACAGTCCCCATCTGCAGTGATCTTGGAGCCCAGGAAAATAAAATCTGTCACTACCTCCATTTCTTCTCCATCTATTTGCCAGGAATTGAGAGGGCCAGATGCCATGATCTTGGTTTTCTTAATGTTTAGTTTCAACCCAAGTTTTGCACTCTCCTTCTTCACCCGCAACAAGAGGCTCTTTAGCTCTTCTTCACTTTCTGCCATTAGAGTGGTATCATCTGCATATCTTAGGTTGTTGATGTTTCTTCCGGCAATCTTAATTCCAACTTTTGATTCATCTAGCCCTGCCTTTCTCATGATGTGCTCTGCATATAAGTTAAATAGGCAAGGCGACAGTATACAGCCTTGCCGGACTCCTTTCCCAATTTTGAACCAATCAGTGGTTCCGTGTCCAGTTCTCACTGTTGCTTCTTGGCCCGCATATAGATTTCTCAAGAGACAAATAAGATGGTCTGGTATGCCCATCTCTTTAAGGACTTGCCAGAGTTTGTTATGATCCACACAATCAAAGGCTTTAGCATAGTCAATGAAGCAGAAGTAGATGTTTTTCTGGAACTCTCTAGCTTTCTCCATGATCCAGCGTACGTTAGCAATTTGATCTCTAGTTCCTCTGCCTCTTCGAAATCCTACCTGTACTTCTGGTAGTTCTCGATCCACATACTGCTGGAGTCTAGCTTGTAGAATTTTAAGCATAACTTTACTAGCATGAGAAATGAGTGCAATGGTGCGATAGTTTGAACATTCTTTAGCACTGCCTTTCTTTGGAATTGGAATGTAAACTGACCTTTTCCAATCCTGTGGCCACTGTTGAGTTTTCCAAATTTGCTGGCAAATTGAGTGTAGCACTTTTACTGCATCGTCTTTTAAGATTTTGAATAGCTCAGCTGGAATACTGTCACCTACACTAGCTTTGTTGTTGCTCAGCTTTTCTAAGGCCCACTTCACTTCACATTCTAGGATGTCTGGCTCGAGGTCAGTGACCACCTCATTGTGATTATCAGGGACGTTAAGCTCGTTCTTGTATAGTTCTTCTGTGTAATTTTGCCACCTCTTCTTAATCTCTTCTGCCTCTGTTAGGTCCCTGCCATTTTGGTCCTTTATCATGCCCATTTTTGCATGAAACGTTCCTTTCATCTCTCCAATTTTCTTGAAAAGATCTCTGGTCCTCCCTATTCTGTTGTTTTCTTCTATTTCTTTGCATTGTTCATTTAAGAAGGCATTCTTATCTCTTCTAGCTATTCTTTGGAATTCTGCATTTAATTGGGCATATCTTTCTTTTTCTCCCTTGCCTTTCACTTCCCTCCTTTCTTCAGCTATTTGCAAAGCTTCCTCAGACAGCCATTTTGCTTTCTTGCATTTCTTTTTCTTTGGGATGGTTTTGGTTGCTACCTGTTGTACAATGTTGCGAACCTCTGTCCATAGTTCTTCAGGCACTCTGTCTATCAGATCTAATTCCTTAAATCTATTTGTCACCTCTACTGTATATTCAACAGGGATATGATTTAATTCATACCTGACTGGCCTAGCGCTTTTCCCTACTTTCTTTAATTTAAGCCTAAACTTTGCAACAAGAAGCTCATGGTCTGAGCCACAGTCAGCTCCTGGTCTTGTTTTTACTGACTGTATAGAGCTTCTCCATCTTTGGCTGCAGAGCATATAGTCAATCTGATTTCTGTGTTGACCGTCTGGTGATGTCCATGTGTAGAGCCGTCTCTTGGGTTGTTGGAAAAGAGTGTTTGCTATGACCATCGTATTCTCTTGACAAAATTCTATCAGCCTGTGCCCTGCTTCATTTTGTACTCCAAGGCCAAACTTGCCTGTTATTCCAGTTATCTTTTGGCTTCCTACTTTAGCATTCCAATCCCCCATGATGATAAGGACATCATTTTTGGGTGTTAGTTCTATAAGGTGCTGTAGGGCTTCATAGAACCGGTCAATTTCATCCTCTTCAGCACCGGTGGTTGGGGCATAGACTTGGACTACTGTGATATTGAATGGTTTGCCTTGGATTCGAACTGAGATCATTCTGTCATTTTGAAGATTGTATCCCAGTATTGCTTTTCCTATTTTTTATTGACTATGAAGGCTACTCCATTTCTTCTGAGGGATTCTTGCCCGCAGTAGTATACCTGATGGTCATCTGAATTAAATTCACCCATTCCTGTCCATTTTAGTTCGCTGATACCTAAGATGTCAATGTTTAGTCTTGTCATCTCTTGTTTGACCACGTCCAGCTTTCCTTGATTCATGGATCTTACATTCCAGGTTCCTATGGAGAAAAAATCTTTACAGCATCGGACTTTCCTTTCACCACCAGACACATCCACAGCTGAGCGTCCTTTCGGCTTTGGCCCAGTCGCTTCATTCTTTCTGGCGCTACTAGTACTAGCCCTCTGCTCTTCCCCAGTAGCATATTGGATGCCTTCCGACCTGAGGGGCTCATCTTCCAGCGTCATATCGTTTTGCCTTTTGGTACTGTCCATAGGGTTTTCATGGCAAAGATACTGGAGTGGTTTGCCATTTCCTTCTCCAATGGATCACATTTTGTCAGAACTCTCTGCTATGACCTTTCCGTCTTGGGTGGCCCTGCACGGCATAGCTCATAGCTTCATTGAATTACGCAAGCCCCTTCGCCACGACAAGGCAGTAATCCATGAAGGGGCCTTGCAGGGTAGGGCTGAGGAATTTGTGCAGTATTTGCAAGACAAAATCGCTCAGATCCAGACTGGCTTGGACTCCGACTGGGCAGAGTCCGGCGGAGTGGAGAGGGAAAGCCTTGATTATACCATTTGGGGTGAGTTTGACCCTGTGACTCTGGATGATGTGGACAGGATCATGTGTAAACTGAGCGCTACCACTTGTTTATTGGATCCATGTCCCTCCTGGCTGGTTTTGGCCACCCGGGAGGTGACAGGAGGCTGGCTCCAGGCAGTGGTCAATGCTTCTTTGACAGAGGGTGTCTTCCCCTCCGCCTTGAAAGAGACGGTGGTTAGGCCCCACCTCAAGAAGCCTGCCCTGGACCCGGCCTCATAAAATAACTATTGTCCTGTCTCCAACCTTTGCTTTGTAGTGAAGGTTGTTGAGAGTGTGGTGGCGCATCAGCTCCCACAATTCCTGGAGGAAGCAGACTATCTAGACCCGTACCAGTGTGGTTTCAGACCCGGCTACAGCATGGAAACGGCATTGGTCGCACTGCTGGATGATCTCTGGTGGGCCCAGGACAGGGGTTGCTCCTCTGTCCTGGTCCTACTTGACCTCTCAGCGGCTTTTGATTCCATCGACCATGGTATCCTGTTGCGATGGCTCGAGGGGTTGGGAGTGGGAGGCACGGTTTTACGGTGGTTCTCCTCCTACCTCTCAGGCCGTTCACAGTTTGTATTGGCAGGAGGACAGAGATCTACCTGGAGACCCCTCACTTGCTGGTTCTCTCCCCCCTCCTGTTTAACATCTACATGAAGCCACTGGGTGAGATCATCCATGGCTTTGGGGTGAGGTATCACCAATATGCGGATGATACCCAGTTGTTCATCTCCACCCCGAGATGCCCTTGATGCGATGTCCTGATGCCTGGAGGCGGTGCATGTCTGGATGGGAAGGAACAGGCTCAGGCTCAACCCCTCCAAGACCAAGTGGCTGTGGATATCGGCATCTCGTACTGTCCAACAAGTTCCTTCTCTTTTGATGGAGGGAGAGGTATTGCCCCACTCAGAAAGGGCTCGCATCTTGGGTGTCCTCCTGGATTCACAGCTCAACTTGGATGATCATCTAATGGCCGTGACCAGAGGGGCCTTTGCACAGATTTGCTTAGTGCACCAGTTGTGCCCCTTTTTGGACCGGATGCCCTATGCACGGTTACCCACGCCCTCGTCACTTCTCGTTTGGATTACTGCAATGGTCTTTACATGGGACTGCCCTTGAAGAGCACCCAGAGGCTTCAACTGGTGCAGAATGCAGCCACACGGGTGCTTATGGGAGTGTCTTGGTACCCCCATGTTACACCATTCCTGCTGCACTGGCTTCCAGTTGCCCTCTGGGTGCGATTCAAGGTGCTGGTTAGAACCTTTAAAGCCCTACATGACTTATGCCTGGGGTACTTGTGAGACCACTTCCTGCCATTGTCTACCTTCCATTGCCCGGTTCGCTCCCACAGAGTCAGCCTCCTCAGGGTGCCGTCGGCCGGGCAATGCCGGCCGGCGACTCCCAGGGGGAGAGCCTTTTCTGTGGGTGCATCGACCCTCTGGAATGAATTGCCCCCAGAGCTGCGGATGACCCCTGACCTTCGGTCCTTCCGCTGTGACCTGAAGATGTGGTTGTTCCAACAAGCGGGCCTGGACTGACTACAGTTTTAATTAGCTTTTTACTGGTTTTTAAATTGTCATATAATTATTGTATTTATTGTTTAATTCTTTTTTAAATTTTCTATTTTTAATTTTTATTGTTGTGCGCCACCCTCAGTCCTTAGAGAGAAGGGCGGCATATATATTTAATAAAATAAATAAATAAATAAATTATCTTGACCCGTACCAATTGGGTTTCAGGCCCGGGTACAGCATGGAGACGGCATTGGTCGTGCTGGTGAATGATCTCTGGAGGGCTCGGGACAGGGGGTGTTCCTCTGTCCTAGTCCTATTAGACCTCTCAGCGGCTTTTGATACCATCGACCATGGTATCCTACTGCAGAGTCTCAGGGGGCTGGGAGTGGGGAGCACTGTTCTACAGTGGTTCTCCTCTTACCTCCTGGGCCGTTCACAGTTGGTGTTGACAGGAGAGCAGAGATCCGCCCCACAGCCTCTTGTTTGTGGAGTACCTCAGGGGTCGGTCCTCTCTCCCCTCCTGTACAATATCTATATGAAGCCGCCGGGTAAGATCATTTGTGGTTTTGGGTGGGGTATCATCAGTACATTGATGATACCCAGCTTTTTCTTTCCACTCCGAACCAACCCAGTGATGCCCTCGTCGTGATGTCCCGTTGCCTGGAGGTGGTTAGGGTTTGGATGGGGAAAAACAGGCTTCGACTCAATCCTGCCAAGACTGAGTGGCTGTGCATACCGGCATCTCGGGTTAACCATTTTTGTCCATCGTTAACAATGGGGGGTGAGGTGTTACCCCCCCGCTGATAGGGCTTGTAACTTGGGCATCCTCCTGGATTCACGGCTCAGTTTGGAAGATCATATAGGAGCTGTGACCAGGGGGGCTTTTGTTCAGGTTCGCTTGGTGTGCCAGTTGCGACCCTATTTGGACCGAGATGCCCTACGCACAGTCACCCATGCGCTTGTGACCTCCCGGTTAGACTAATGCAACGCTCTCTACATGGGGCTGCCCTTGAGAACCACTCGGAGGCTTCAACTAGTGCAAAATGCAGCCGCGCGAGTAGTAATGGGAGTTTCCCGATACTCTCATGTAACACCTCTTCTCCGCGAGCTGCATTGGCTTCCAGTTCCCCTCCGGGTGAGATTCAAGGTGCTGGTGATGACCTATAAAGCTCTAAATGGCTTGGGTCCGGATTATTTGAGGGAACACCTGCTGCCGGCATCAACTCCCCATCATCTTGTGCGCTCCCGCAGGGAGGGCCTTCTTAGGGTACCGCCGGTGAAGGACTGCCGGCGGATGACTCCCAGAGAGAGGGCCTTCTCTATGGGTGCGCCTGCCCTTTGGAACCAACTTCCTATGGAACTTAGGACTGCCCCCGACCTCCGTTCGTTCCGCCAGGACCTTAAAACATGGCTCTTTGAGCTGTCTGGCCTAGACTGAGGGGTTTTTAATTGGGTTTTAAAGTTTTAATTTTTGGGCTTAAATTTAATTAATTGTTTTAAATTTATTTTAACTTTTGTATTGTATGGTTTTAATTGCCCTGTAAACCGCCCTGAGTCCTACGGGAATAGGGCGGTATAGAAGTCAAAATAATAAAATAATAAATAAATAAATAAATAAATAAATAAATAAATAAATAAATATGTCTGCACCATTTCATCCTTCTTCAAATAGACAAGCCGAATGCATGGTGAGGACAACAAAGGAGGCACTCAAGCGCATTATCACATGTGACTGGCATCATAGACTGGCAGATTTTTTGCTCTGTCAGCATTCTACACCCTGCATGGCTACAGGTAAAAGTCCTGCTGAGCTTCATTGGGGCGTTAATTACTAAACTGGACAGGTTGCATCCAGACAGAGTGGCATCAGAAGCCTCTACACCAACCCCCTGAGCGAGCTGCAAATAAATGATTGGGTTTGGGTCATAAACTATGGGCCTGGAAATTGGTGGGTTCCTGGTCAGGTGACCAAAGCATCCAGACCCCTATCTTATGAAGTGGGGTTGGAGGGAGGGCAACTGGTCAGAAGACACATTGACCAACTTAGGAAGAGGTTTCCAGAATGGTCACTAAGTGAGGACTATGGCATAAGTCCCTCCCGAAGTCCTCAAACTGGCACCCAAGCCAGCCCACACCAGAACCACCAGGGTTCTCCCTTCTCAGCTGAAGTTGATTCCGAGGAAGAACAAGGAAGCTCAGAAGTGCACATTGGGACCCCTGACCAGGCAAAGCAGGTGAATCTCAGCAACCACTGTGCCTACTCTGCAGAACAGACTGACTCTGGGGTGGGCCAACCTGGTGAGGCCAGCCAGAGCATTTCAATTCCCCTGGACGATGGAGCACAAGGGGACATGGATATACCCAGCCCACCGGGTAAGCTGGTAGACCACAAAGTGAGTGGAACTCCAAAGCGTTCCTCCAGGCCACACAAACCCCCAGCATATCTTACAGACTATATGTAAAATGAAGTGATGTATAATGTTGTGACAATTGTACCACTCCCTATAGAGATTGGGGCAATTTGTAACTGCTGGCAAGCATGTTCACTGAGACGATGTTTCATCTCTTTGCAGTCTTTACTGCATTGACTAGCCATTTAGCCATTGTTTAATCTTATTGTAGACCATACTACAAGGCATGTCTGTAAAAGTCGTGTAATGTCATATTAACCACATTGAATTAACAAGCATTATCTTTTTATTATTTTGTTATTATGTATTTTGGTTGTTGGAGTGATTCATAAGTCTTGACTATTGTCAAGTTTATTAAGGGGATTAGAGCCTGATCTTAGTACGGAGGGGTGTTATGTACTGGGCTTTTGGTACCACACCACGTGCGTTGCTGGAGAGCTAACGGCTTTCCAGCAACCCAGAAAGGACATTTCCGGTCCTGCAATTGGTCAAACTTGGGCGGCAAGCACATGTTCAATCTGATTGGTTGCTACCATAGGGTTTGGCTATATATTGTGGTGGTGTGCGCCCCAAGTCCTGGTACAGTTCCAGCTTGAATAAAAGAATGAGTTTCTCTGTACTCAGCTGTGTCTCTTCATTCCTGCTCACCAGAGCCCACGACTTAACAGGTTCGTCTAGTGATAAGAAAGCACAAAGAGAGACTAGGGATAGTATGGGTCCAGCGGCTTTGGGATACTGTACATATATATTTATGTTGTATGCAGTTTGAAGAAATGACCTACGTATTTGCCGTATAGAGAAAATTAGCAGCCATTTCCATGGGTGGAATACTTAATCTGTGCCAACAGAGGGGGGTGGTCAGTTTTCTTACACAACTTCATTAAGGAAATGGGGAGGAGCGGACTATATTTAAAGCAAATCTTTGAAGGACTGAAGTTGCTTTGCTGCAGGGAAGGCTTCTCTTCCTAGTCTGGCAATGATGCTGCTCCTCATCTTCCAACAATGCATGAAAATCCTCATCCTGCCCGCCTATGTGCTTGCCTATTTTGGCTTATGGGACCCTATTTGTAAAAAAAACTTTCCCAGTTTTCCTGAAGCCATTGAGCAAAATCTACACTATAAGAATGCACAAGCAAAAGGAGACGTTGTTCAAGAACATGGGGGACTTCGCCGACGCCTCAGGAAAACTCCACCTGCTTGAGATCGGCGTGGGCACCGGCACCAACTTTCAGTTTTATCCACCCAACTCGCACGTTACCTGCTTGGACTACAATCCCAACTTTTGAAAAATCCTCCAGGAGAGCATGGCTCAGAACAAGCACCTGCACTTCGAGAATTTTGTGGTCAGCTCCTCCGAGAACATCTCTTCGGTACCGGACAGCTCTGTGGATGTGGTGGTTAGCACAACGGTGCTTTGCTCTGTCAGCAACATCGAGGATGTCTTGAAGGAGGTTCTGCGGGTGCTCAGACCGGTAAGTCATAGGGCAAAGAGGGGAATTCAGTCTGGTTTGTCCAGACCACCGAATAATGGGTGTGCATGCTTTGAGAATGATGGGGAGCAAGAGCTTCAGATCCCCCAAACCAGCACCTTTCTGCTGTTCCTTATGCTGCCGATTTTCAGATTTAACTTACACTTTGAATGGGTTTGCTTCTTAAACCAACCGCACCTTTCCAGCCTGCCTGTGTTTCTCAATCATTTTCAGAAAGTGTACAACTTTAATAAATATATGCACAACTTTAATATTAGTAAATGGCAGCAAGTTTCTGGCCTGTGTTCTGAACCAGCCCTCTTCTGACAAACCCCTATTCAAAAAGAAGAGACTGGAGAGCGTCCAAGGCTAAAAGGCTTCTGCCAAGATTTAATTACGCAGTTAACAAAAACACTAGAGCTTGTCTTCTCAAGCGGAAAAGTTGCTTTCAGCAACCAGCCCCTCCCCAAACACTCCTTTTATAGAGAGCTCAGGGCGTGGTCTCCCTGTGCCTCCTCCCGAGGAGTCCCATAGCCTTTCTTTGTTTGTTCCTGCTCGACTGCCTCCTGCGTCGGGCGTCCTTGAACAGGGCCAGCTGTGGGTCATCATCCTCCGCACTCTCGGGCTCACGCAGCTGAGAAGAGGTCCCCGGCTGAGGACTCTGCAAAGCCTCCAAACCATCATCAGCCGGTTCGTCTCCCTCCTCCCCCTCATCTGAGTCCTCCGATACATCGGACCCGGCTGTCGGACCCACAGGCTGGCCCTGAGTCACAACAGCCTGAGAGAGGAGCCTCCTTGGTACTTCTATGAAAGATCTCCAGAAAATTCTAGGTTGAAGCTAAATTGGAAAGTTAAAACAACATCTCTGAGCGATGACAAGCCACTTTTGAATTGTTTCCAAAAATACCACCACCACCCCATGGGGAAGCCTGCATGAAATCACCAGGGATCAAGTTTGATTTGAAGGAGACTTGAGTAGGAACCCAAATAGATCAAGCTGCTGACACTGTAGCAGGAGGACATGGAGGGTTTACATGAAGAAAACATGGGGAAAAGAGATTATGCTGTCACAGCACAGGGTGTACTCATTTGGTATGTCTTCTGGGGCACAACACTATTTTGGGAGTTTTTTGGCTAGTCTTTCATTCTGTGGAAGCCTCTGTATCATATGTAAATGAACTCAAGGCTGACCTTCACCTTTAAAAGTTTAAAATGCTGCCCAAAACCAGCCATTTCCCAGCAGAATTTCAAAGCTAGGTTTGTCTAGTGATAAGAAGCACAAAGAGAGATTAGGGATAGTATTGGTCCAGCGGCTTTGGGATGCTGTACATATATATTGATATTGTATGCAGTTTGAAGAAATGACCTACGTGTTTGCCGTATAGAGAAAAATAGGAGCCATTTCCATGGATGGAATACTTAATCTGTGCCAACAGAGGGGGGTGGTCAGTTTGCTTGCACAACTTCATTAAGGAAATGGGGAGGAGCGGACTATATTTAAAGCAAATCTTTGAAGGACTGAAGTTGCTTTGCTGCAGGGAAGGCTTCTCTTCCTAGTCTGGCAATGATGCTGCTCCTCATCTTCCAACAATGCATGAAAATCCTCATCCTGCCCGCCTATGTGCTTGCCTATTTTGGCTTATGGGACCCTATTTGTAAAAAAAACTTTCCCAGTTTTCCTGAAGCCATTGAGCAAAATCTACACTATAAGAATGCACAAGCAAAAGGAGACGTTGTTCAAGAACATGGGGGACTTCGCCGACGCCTCAGGAAAACTCCACCTGCTTGAGATCGGCGTGGGCACCGGCACCAACTTTCAGTTTTATCCACCCAACTCGCACGTTACCTGCTTGGACTACAATCCCAACTTTCGAAAAATCCTCCAGGAGAGCATGGCTCAGAACAAGCACCTGCACTTCGAGAATTTTGTGGTCAGCTCCTCCGAGAACATCTCTTCGGTACCGGACAGCTCTGTGGATGTGGTGGTTAGCACAACGGTGCTTTGCTCTGTCAGCAACATCGAGGATGTCTTGAAGGAGGTTCTGCGGGTGCTCAGACCGGTAAGTCATAGGGCAAAGAGGGGAATTCAGTCTGGTTTGTCCAGACCACCGAATAATGGGTGTGCATGCTTTGAGAATGATGGGGAGCAAGAGCTTCAGATCCCCCAAACCAGCACCTTTCTGCTGTTCCTTATGCTGCCGATTTTCAGATTTAACTTACACTTTGAATGGGTTTGCTTCTTAAACCAACCGCACCTTTCCAGCCTGCCTGTGTTTCTCAATCATTTTCAGAAAGTGTACAACTTTAATAAATATATGCACAACTTTAATATTAGTAAATGGCAGCAAGTTTCTGGCCTGTGTTCTGAACCAGCCCTCTTCTGACAAACCCCTATTCAAAAAGAAGAGACTGGAGAGCGTCCAAGGCTAAAAGGCTTCTGCCAAGATTTAATTACGCAGTTAACAAAAACACTAGAGCTTGTCTTCTCAAGCGGAAAAGTTGCTTTCAGCAACCAGCCCCTCCCCAAACACTCCTTTTATAGAGAGCTCAGGGCGTGGTCTCCCTGTGCCTCCTCCCGAGGAGTCCCATAGCCTTTCTTTGTTTGTTCCTGCTCGACTGCCTCCTGCGTCGGGCGTCCTTGAACAGGGCCAGCTGTGGGTCATCATCCTCCGCACTCTCGGGCTCACGCAGCTGAGAAGAGGTCCCCGGCTGAGGACTCTGCAAAGCCTCCAAACCATCATCAGCCGGTTCGTCTCCCTCCTCCCCCTCATCTGAGTCCTCCGATACATTGGACCCGGCTGTCGGACCCACAGGCTGGCCCTGAGTCACAACAGCCTGAGAGAGGAGCCTCCTTGGTACTTCTATGAAAGATCTCCAGAAAATTCTAGGTTGAAGCTAAATTGGAAAGTTAAAACAACATCTCTGAGCGATGACAAGCCACTTTTGAATTGTTTCCAAAAATACCACCACCACCCCATGGGGAAGCCTGCATGAAATCACCAGGAATCAAGTTTGATTTGAAGGAGACTTGAGTAGGAACCCAAATAGATCAAGCTGCTGACACTGTAGCAGGAGGACATGGAGGGTTTACATGAAGAAAACATGGGGAAAAGAGATTATGCTGTCACAGCACAGGGTGTACTCATTTGGTATGTCTTCTGGGGCACAACACTATTTTGGGAGTTTTTTGGCTAGTCTTTCATTCTGTGGAAGCCTCTGTATCATATGTAAATGAACTCAAGGCTGACCTTCACCTTTAAAAGTTTAAAATGCTGCCCAAAACCAGCCATTTCCCAGCAGAATTTCAAAGCTAGGTTTGTCTAGTGATAAGAAGCACAAAGAGAGATTAGGGATAGTATTGGTCCAGCGGCTTTGGGATGCTGTACATATATATTGATATTGTATGCAGTTTGAAGAAATGACCTACGTGTTTGCCGTATAGAGAAAAATAGGAGCCATTTCCATGGATGGAATACTTAATCTGTGCCAACAGAGGGGGGTGGTCAGTTTGCTTGCACAACTTCATTAAGGAAATGGGGAAGAGCGGACTATATTTAAAGCAAATCTTTGAAGGACTGAAGTTGCTTTGCTGCAGGGAAGGCTTCTCTTCCTAGTCTGGCAACGATGCTGCTCCTCATCTTCCAACAATGCATGAAAATCCTCATCCTGCCCGCCTATGTGCTTGCCTATTTTGGCTTATGGGACCCTATTTGTAAAAAAACTTTCCCAGTTTTCCTGAAGCCATTGAGCAAAATCTACACTATAAGAATGCACAAGCAAAAGGAGACGCTGTTCAAGAACATGGGGGACTTCGCCGACGCCTCAGGAAAACTCCACCTGCTTGAGATCGGCGTGGGCACCGGCACCAACTTTCAGTTTTATCCAGTGTTCTTTGGTGAGAACTGGCTATTTAGCGTCAAAAAAGGTCAGCAACTTACTTATCTTACAGGAAAGTACTACAGGCAGGGATGTATGGCTTTCTAAAGTATCACATAACATCTTTCTTTACCACAATGAAAGGTCAAATAGATGAGAGAAACGTTTGGGATAGAGTTTTCTTTTTTTTCTTGCATCAGCTCTATATGTGTTTTTTCTTACTGTTTATTAAATTTATATGCCGTCCACTACTCATACACCAGCTCACTGCTGGAGGTGGCTGACGAGATGAGACCTCAACCCTTCCCGTCCATCGCCTGGCTCTCTCTTTTGGTTTTAGTACAGTTTTTAATGATATTTTAATCTATGTAACTTTAATATTTTAATTATCTTTTACTTATTTTATAACTTGTAAGCCTCCAGAGTCACCTTGCAAGGGAGATGAATGACATAAAACTTGAATTAATAAATATAATCTCCATTTAAATCAAATTCAAATGTTCACTGAGTATTTTTTTCAACAAGTGACCGAAAGAGTCGCTGACACTTTAAAGAAGAACTGGAACAGATCCCAACATAGGGGGGTGGTCAGTTTGCTTGCACAACTTCATTAAGGAAATGGGGAGGAGCGGACTATATTTAAAGCAAATCTTTGAAGGACTGAAGTTGCTTTGCTGCAGGGAAGGCTTCTCTTCCTAGTCTGGCAACGATGCTGCTCCTCATCTTCCAACAATGCATGAAAATCCTCATCCTGCCCGCCTATGTGCTTGCCTATTTTGGCTTATGGGACCCTATTTGTAAAAAAACTTTCCCAGTTTTCATGACGACCGCAAGCAAATTCTACACTATAAGAATGCACAAGCAAAAGGAGATGCTGTTCAAGAACATGGGGGACTTCGCCGACGCCTCGGGAAAGCTCCACCTGCTAGAGATCGGCGTGGGCAGCGGCACCAACTTTCAGTTTTATCCACCCAACTCGCGCGTTACGTGGACTACAATCCCAACTTTCAAAACTTCCTCCAGGAGAGCATGGCTCAGAACAAGCACCTGCACTTCGAGAATTTTGTGGTCAGCTCTGCCGAGAACATGTCTTCGGTACCGGACGGCTCTGTGGATGTGGTGGTTAGCACGACGGTGCTTTGCTCTGTCAGCAACATCCAGGCTGTCCTGAAGGAGGTTCTGCGGGTGCTCAGACCGGTAAGTCAAAGGGCAAAGAGGGGAATTCAGTCTGGTTTGTCCAGACCACAGAATAAGTGGTGTGCATGCTTTGAAAATGATGGGGAGCAAGAGCTTCAGATCCCCCAAAACAGCACCTTTCTGCTGTTCTTTATTCTGCCAATTTTCAGGCTTAACTTACACTTCCCGTCCATCGCCTAGCTCTCTGTTTTGGTTTTAGTACAGTTTTTAATGATATTTTAATCTATGTAACTTTAATATTTTAATTATCTTTTACTTGTTTTATAACTTGTAAGCCCCCAGAGTCACCTTGCAAGGGAAATGAATGACATAAAAGTTGAATTAATAAATATAATCTCCATTTAAATCAAATTCAAATGTTCACTGGGTATTTTTTTCAACAAGTGACCGAAAGAGTCGCTGACACTTTAAGGAAGAACTGGAACAGATCCCAACATAGGGGGGTGGTCAGTTTGCTTGCACAACTTCATTAAGGAAATGGGGAGGAGCGGACTATATTTAAAGCAAATCTTTGGCTATTTAGAGTCAAGAAAGGTCAGCAATTTACTTATCTTACAGGAAGATATTATAGGCAGGGATTTATGGCTTTCTAAAGTATCACATAACATCTTTCTTTCCAACAATGAAAGGTCAAATGGATGAGAGAACCGTTTGGGATAGAGTTTTCTTTTTTTCTTGCATCAACTCTATATATGTTTTTTCTTACTGTTTATTAAATTTATATGCCGTCCATCTTGCAGTTCAGAGTGATGCGCGGTTTTAAACTTTATTTAATACTATAATTAGTAATACAGCAATTTATAAAATGTTATTCTGCCCATATTGAAATTCAAAGTGAACTCTGGGTGGTTTAAAATTTTATTTAAAACTTTAATAATACAGAAATTTATTTATAAATTTTATATGCCGCCCGTCTCCAAATTCAAAATGACTCTGCATGGCTTTATTTAAAACTTTAACAAAAAATACAGATATAAAGACTTATTCATTTCCCTCTTTTAAAAAGTACATCCACAGTTTTCTGTGCTTGTTTTATATTTTTCTGTCTTACTATAATTTTATGTAAAACAAGGAAGCATTTGGAAAAAAAAACCCTATGAATAAACATATCATTAGTGACACTATACAAACTGTATAAAACAGAATGCATGTGTATGGAAATGACCTTGGGAGACAGAAGGAAGAGCTATGAATTAGAAAAATTAGACAATGATTAGACAGAGACAAATGAGTCTGCAGAAGCAATGGGGACCACAAGCTTCCCTAAATTGTTAGACTGGAAAGATGTGCTTTCAGACATGCAAGCTTTTGTTAATTTAACATTAAAATAAAGCTAGAGTTGGGTGAGCTTCTGTTTTATTATTATAAGTTTTATTAATTTTATACTATTTACATTCAAATATTTGTGAAGAAATACGATGGGTGTGTAATCAAAAGTAAACAATATCAAATAACAGCTTATTTGTACATAGCTCAGGTTACATCAACAAAAATTCCCTCTCCCCTTAGTTATAACATAGTCAAATTAATCAAATTAATATGTTTCTAATTGTGACCTAGTCTGGACTATCTGCAAAACAGAAAATATAAGATATATTTTTTAACTTAGCACCAAAGTTTCCACTCTATTGATTAAAGGAAAAAATGACATCACTCTACTGCTCATACACCAGCTCACTGCTGGAGGTGGCTGATGGGATAAGACCTCATCCCCTTCCCATCCATCTCTTAGCTCTCTTAGTTTCGGTTTTAGTACAGTTTAATACTGTTTTTAATGATATTTTAATCTATGTAACTTTCATATTTTAATTATCTTTTACTTGTTTTATAACTTGTAAGCCGCCCAGGGTCACCTTGCAAGGGAGATGGATGACATGAAAATTGAATAAGCAAATACACAGTGAAGCTTAAAATTTGGTGAACCCTTTTGAATTTTTAATATTTCTGCATATGTTTGACCTAAACTGTGATTGGCTGTCCGCACAAATTCTAAAGCTAAATAAAGACAACCCAATTAAACAAATCAGTTAAAAATATTATCCTTCTACCATTTCTGCTTGTCAAGACATGAGGCTAATTTTATTCTCCCCATCGTTCCTTTGAAATTTTGGTGACTGCACCTTAAAAGGATATTATATATTTAGGAAGAAGCAGGGCAAATAAAATGAACCACTCCCTTAAAAAGAGAAGCTCCAACATTTGATACTTTTTAGTATAGAAGAAAAGGAAAACAGTTGAACAATTAAAATTGTGAATCTGTATAAGTAGTTATTAAAAAGGAATTTGTCTTTTCTCATAATAATGGTATCTAGAGTGAATGCAACCTCACTGGATATTCGCGATAAAAAAGTAGCATTTTAGAGTGGAAAGAACTGAGACAACAAATGAGTTAGGGGACAGTTATCCAAATATAGGTTGTTACTGTACATACATTACAACTTGTTTGACTTTATGGTCAAGTGTATCTTTTTATTCATTTAGCAATAGATAAATCAGCTTCCTTCATCGTATCTTGATGTAATGAGTTCAAGTCCTGCCTTGGCCATGAAAGCCACCTGGGTGACTTTGGGCCAGCCACTCTCCTCGGCCAACTCGCCTCACAGAATTGTTGTTGTGGAGAACATAGGAGGAGGAAAGTGTGTTGGATGCGCTCTCCGCCTTGAGTTATTTGTAAAAATGATAAAGTAAGGATATAAATAAATAAATAAAAGAATAAATTATTGAAATTTTGAGTTTGATACATGGAAATATATTGAATTGATTCAGAGTCAACATCCTTAAATAAAAAAGGCCAATTCTCAGTTTTCCAACAACTTGAATCATCTGTAAATCATTAATGGATAAATTGTATTCCAGTTTCATTATATTAAATTATTTAAAAATTGAATTATTGCTTCAGATCCCCAGGAAGTTACAGTATGTAACAACAATTTTGATTGTAGTGTGAATTTTGTATGTAATTTCAAAGCATTCTGATTTATGTATTTATTTATGTATTTATTTATTTTGTATAATTTTACTTTTTCCAGGGGGGTGCATACTTTTTCCTAGAACATGTAGCAGCTGACAGATCAACCTGGACCTACTTCTTGCAGCAAGTCTGTAACCCTGCCTGGGGATATGTGACAGATGGGTACTCCGTGTTAAGAGAGAGCTGGAAATATATAGAGAACACGGGGTTTTCTAAACTGAACTTGCAATACATCATAGCTCCATTGGTCGTAAGTGTAGATTCTCCCCATATTTATGGATACGGTGTGAAGTAACTGTTCAAACTGGAGAAAGTGTCTTTCTCTTAAAATCAGATTTCTGAATTTAAGGAATTAACAGTAACAGTGCATATGCTGCAATATGAGAAGGGTTTCCTCTATTCTACTGTATATGATTTGGAGTGTAGAAAGGTTCCTAAACATTCAGGCTGCACAAAGCCTAAATGGTACTTTGGATCAAATTTGGAGGGAGGGCAAATAATAAATGTAAAAATTAATTTAAAAAACAATCCTGCTGTCAAAAGACCATGTGGGGGGAAAAGCCCCCACCATTTTGCTGTGGCATCACTTAGATCCCCATGTCAGCTGCCCAGGAAGGAAAGCTAGAAGAGGCCTTTTGGGGGGTATTACTCATAACCTGTGTGGAGTTCTCTAGGAAAAAGCTATAACCTAAGCACAAGCAGAGCAGGGAATCTTGCTTAAATACTACTTCAGGCAGAAGCCTTTGTTGGCCTTTATGAGGGGCCTACGCAGAAAGACTTTTCTCAGCTTCTTACTCCCTGTACTTGTAGAGAGGGTAAAACTGCATATATTGACATGGGATTAGACTGAAAGCTAAGGCTTAGCGTTTTGAAACTGACAATGTTGTATCAAAGCTTGCTAACTATTGAATTATGTATTATCTCCTAGTTTTACTTACCATGCTTTTCATTTTCAATAAAAAAGGGTTTGTGTTCGTTGCTTGAGCGAAGAGACAAGGCGAGTGAGTTCAGTCAGAAACATTCTTTATTTGCTTGCAGGACCCAAACTGGGGAACAGGGCTGCGAATGCAGCTATTTATACTCTGGCCTCTAGGTGGTGGCCAATAGGTTTAAAGCAAACTATTGCCGCCCTAGAAGCAGCCAATGGTGGTGCTGGAGACGGGTTGTCTGAGGAGCTGGGAGCCATTAGCCAGCTTCCCTGCTTAAGCAACCTTCCAACAATCAAACCCACGTACACTTTAGTAAAACAAAGCCCAATACATTACAGTTTGGGTTTTTTCTCTCTCCCTGTGGTGAACCTTGTCTCCTAACTTTTTCTGAGTGTTGTTGTTGTTAATTGCAAAGTCGTGTCTGACCCATCGCGACCCCATGGACAATGTTCCTTCAGGCCTTCCTGTCCTCTACCAACTTCTGGAGTCCATTTAAGCTCATACCTACTGCTTCAGTGACTCCATCCAGCCACCTCATTCTCTGTCGTCCCCTTTCTTCTATTGCCCTCAATCTTTCCCAGCATTAGGCTCTTCTCCAGTGAGTCCTTCCTTCTCATTAGGTGGCCAAAGTATCTGAGTTTCAACTTCAGGATCTGGCCTAAAGAGCAGTCAGGGTTGATCTCCTCCAGGACTGACCGATTTGATCACCTTGCAGTCCAAGGGACTTGTAGGAGTCTTCTCCAGCACCATATTTCAAAGGCCTCAATTCTTTGACGCTCAGCCTTTCTTATGGTCCAACTTTCACAGCCATATATTGCAACTAGGAAGACCATAGCCTTGACTATACACACTTTTGTTGGCAGGGCGATGTCTCTGCTTTTTAGTGTGCAGTCTAGATTTGCCGTGGCTTTCCTCCCCAGGAGCAAGCGTCTTTTAATTACTTGGCTGCACTCCCCATCTGCAGTGATCTTGGAGACCAGGAAAACAAAATCTGTCACTACCTACATTTCTTCCCCATCTATTTGCCAGGAATTGAGAGGGCCGGATGCCATGATCTTGGTTTTCTTAATGTTAAGTTTCAACCCAACTTTTGCACTCTCCTTCTTCACCCACAACAAGAGGCTCTTTAGTTCCTCTTCACTTTCTGCCATTAGAGTGGTGGTGAATGCTCCAACACTGGAGGTTTTTAAGAAGAGACTGGACAGCCATTTGCCTGAAATGGTATCAGGTTTCCTGCCTGAGCAGGGGGTTGGACTGGATGGCCCTTCCAACTATTATTATTATTATTATTATTATTATTATTATTATTATTATTATTATTATTATTATTATTATCTGCATATCTTAGGTTGTTGATTTTTCTCCCGGCAATCTTAATTCCAAATTTTGATACATCTAGTCCTGACTTTTTCACAATGTGCTCTGCAAATAAGATAAATAGGCAGGGCAACAGTATACAGCCTTTCTGGTCTCCTTTCCCAATTTTGAACCAATCAGTGGTTCTGTGTCCAGTTCGCACTGTTGCTTCTTGACGCGCATATAGGTTTCTCAAGAGACAAATGAGATGGTCTGGTACTCCCATCTCTTTAAGAACTTGCCACACTTTGTTGTGATCCACACAATCAAAGGCTTTAGCATAGTCAATGAAGAAGAAGTAGATGTTTTTCTGGAACTCCCTAGCTTTCTCTATGATCCAGCATATGTTGGCAGTTTGATCTCTAGTTCCTTTCTGAGTGTGGGCAAATGCAAATATTGTGTCCCCTGGTTCTGGGATATATTTTGAGGTTTGTAACAGATCTATGGAAAAGTCTGGCCCTCAATAATCATTTTAAGTGGGGACTGAGAAGAGATTTGTTGTTAAACGTTAACCTGATATTTACATGTTTGTAGAAACATTTTTGGAAAATACTTCAGCACATTTGTTTAGCACGACCCCATCCCGTTTCTATCTATCATTTACAAAAGGTCAGCAGGGACTCACTTTGTGGCCAATTAACGAAAAGTGGTGTAGCACAAAGAATCTTCTGGACTTCCGGTGGCGGCGCGGCGCCGGAGACAGCCTTTTCGGGCTGCCCGCGGCTCAGCTGTGTTGTTTTCACCCGAAACAGCGCCGATCAGCTGTTCGGGTGAATTTGAAGCCCCCTTCTTGGGAGAAGAGGAGGGGGAGAGGCCCCAGGTAGGGGTTGAGTTCTCCGGGGCCGCCTGAGCTTAAAGCTTGGGCGGCTGAAGGATTGAACTCCCCCGTAGCCTGGGTTGCTCCCAGCTGTTCAGCATCTCTGCTCCGTGATTTCTGGAGCGGAGCCAGGCGTTTGCGACCACCCCTGCCAGAAGGAAGGACCATGGAATAAAAAGAGCAGGCAGAGCGGTACAGGAGGATAAGGTGAAGAGGACTTTTATTTTTGCTCTCTAGCTTAATGGACTTTATAAACTTAAAGTGAAAGTGCGCCATTAGTGAAAGTAAAAAGATGGCGGCTAAACCTCCCCCAAAAACTCTTCGGAGTGCTGGAACTTCTCCGGTGCAACAGACATCATTGCAAGCTTTGCTTCCTCCTGCTGCACTGACATCGAAGGACTTACAAGATGCTCTTGAAAAACATGCCCAGGTAATTTTGGAATCAATGGGTGATAAATTGGCAAAGATGGAGGAGAAATTGGAGGAGAGGATGGAAGAGAAGTTCAGTGCGATGAGGGTAGACATTTTGTCTACAGTGCGTAGTGTGGCTGAATGTGTACAAGATCTGGATGAAAAAGTGGAGGACCTGACTCAAAAGAATGCCATATTAGAAGCAAAGGTATTGGAGAATGAAGATTTAAGAGACAAAATGGACAGAGAACTGAGTCTAGTTCAATATTACCAGATGCAATATGCTGTTAGAATCAGAGGTTTAAAAGAAAATATTAAGGAAGACCTAAAGCAGCTGATTTCTGAAGCTCTGGAAGCAGTATTGGGTCAGCCAGCATCTGAAATAAAGGGAGGCATGGATAAAGTGTTCCGTGTTAATTCATGGATTGCTAGACAGAGAAAGTTACCTAGAGATGTGGTGGTATATTTTGCAAAGAGGGAAATTAGAGATGAAGTTATTCAAGCTGCCTATGATACTAAAGTTGTGATTGCTGACCAAGAAGTTTTGGTTTTAAAAGAAATTCCTCCAAAGATCTTAAGGAGAAGGAAAGATTATGCATTTCTTGTGCAGGAGCTCAAACAACGTGATATAAGGTTCAGATGGGAGATTCCAGTTGGATTGGTGGCGATGCATGAAGGCAAAAGGTACCGTCTGGTCACTGTGACACAGGCGCGGGATTTTTATAATAATGTTTTAAAAGCAACCCCACTACCACTTCTGGAAGCTGCAAAGGGATCTGGAGAAGGAAAACTTCAAGAGGCTGAAGCTGGACTGACAGAGGAGAATGGTGCTGGAGGAGATCAAGCTACAACTTCTTTGGCTGCTCCTGGAGAGCAGAGGGTGACGCGTGCTGCTTTAAAACGAGCAAAAAAAATAAAAGAACAAGATCAGCAGAAGTCTATGGAACTTCCAAAACGTACTTACAGCCAAGCAGTGGGAGGAGCACGGCCTAAAGAAGATAGTCCTATTAAAGCAGTGCTCCAAGAGCTTTGGGAGGATATGCATGGCAACTAAATTTTTAACTTGGAACGTTAATGGACTAAATTCACCACAGAAGAGGAAGAAAGTTTTTCAATATTTAAAACAATTCAAGATAGATGTTATATGTTTGCAAGAAACGCATATTAGGGCTATGGACCAAAAGTATTTATCGAACTTAAGGTTGGGCATGCAATTTGTTGCTTCTGCAATGAATAAGAAAAATGGAGTGGTTGTTTATGTTAAAAGTGCCTTAACAGCGGACTTAATTGAAGCAGATAAGCATGGAAGATACGTTATGACAGAGTTGCTGTTAGAAGGTAAAAAGACGCTTTTAGTTGGATTATATGCTCCCAATCAACAACAAGCTGATTTTTTTAGTTTACTTCACACAAAGCTTACTCAGTTGGATTATAAATCGTTTATTTTTATGGGGGACTGGAATGGTGTTTTGGATGTACAGATGGATAAGGCTGGTTCTTTTAAGCGCGTTCCAAGTCATGCTAGACTGCCTAAATCCTTTTTTGAAATGAAGGATGACTTGGAACTGTGAGATATTTGGCGTGAAATACATTTGCATGAAAAGGATTATACTTTTTTTCTGACAGACATCAATCTTTTTCCAGGATCGATTTTATTTTGCTGACTAATGACTTTTTTTCAAGGATTAAAAAGGTGAAGATATGTGCAAGAACTATTTCTGATCACAGCCCAGTCTGGCTAGAGATTAATAAGGAGAATAGAGATAGGCGCTCGTGGCGCGTAAATGAGAATTTGTTTAGAAATCAGAGAAATGTGGAAGAATGTAAACAGCGGATGAAGGATTTTTTTGAAATTAATATGAACAAGGACACTTCTATGGACATGGTTTGGGATGCTAGCAAGGCCTATATGAGAGGGGTGTTGATATATATGAACAATAAACACAGACGTATTTTGGAAGCCAGGAGGAAAGAATTGGAGAATGAAATTAAGGAAAAAGAAAAGGCTTTGATTTTGAATCCAGCGGATGTGAAGACTAAGGAGGTTATTAAGCTATTAAAAGGACAATTTGATAAATTAATGGCTGACCAAGTGGCAACCAATTTGCGGTTTGCCAGGCACAATACCTTTTGCAATGCTAATAAACCAGGTAGATGGTTAGCTTATAGACTGAGGAAAAAGCAAACGGCTTCTAATATAGATAAAATTGAGCATAAGGGAAGGGTTGTGTTTCAACAGGATCTTATTAAGGATGCTTTTGTGGATTTTTATTCTAAATTATATGCTAAGGAGAAGATTAATGAAAAAGACATTGATATATATTTGGAGAATGCTAGCATCCCGGTTCTTACGCAAGCACAAAAAGAGGGGATTAATCAATTGATAACAGAAGAAGAAATTCTTATAGCAATTAAGGAATTGAAGGTGGACAAAGCGCCAGGTACGGATGGTTTGACTGCAGCTTATTACAAAAATCTACAATTAGAGATGATAAAACCGTTAAAGGAACTGTTCCAGACAATTCAGAGGGGGGGGGGGGAAAGGTGCCTCCGTCTTGGAGAACTGCTTTTATTTCTTTGATTCCGAAGGAAGACCAAGATGCTACTCAAGTTAAAAATTATAGACCGATATCGCTTTTAAATACAGACTACAAGATATTTGCTAAGGTGTTGGCTAATAGACTGATGAGGGTTCTGCAACAGACGATTCATGGGGACCAAACGGGGTTTATTAGTGGTAGGCAAATGAAAAATAATGTGAGGCATATAGTTGATGTGTTAGAGTTTTTGGAAAGGAATAACCAGATCCCTGTGGCGCTAATTTTTTTAGATGCTGAAAAAGCTTTTGATCAATTGAATTGGCAATTTTTTATGGAAGTTTTGGATAAAATGAATTTTGGGGATAATTTTTTGCAACCAATTAGGGCATTATATCAAAAACAAACTGCCCGAATAATAGTTAATAGCAGCCTGACAGAAGTATGTAATATTGAGAAGGGCACAAGGCAAGGGTGTCCGTTATCGCCCTTGTTATTTGTACTAACATTGGAGATATTGTTGGTTAAAATACGGAATTCGAAAAAAATTGAGGGTATACAAATTAGAGATCAGGATTATAGATTGAGAGCGTTCGCAGACGATCTGGTTGTTACAGTGACCCAGCCGGAGAACTCTGTTGTGGACCTGATGGAGATAATAATACAATATGGGAAGGTTTCTGGATTTAAAGTTAATACACAAAAAACTAAAATTCTGGCCAAAAATATGACAGCTTCACAAAAGGCTCTCTTAGAAGGATTAACTGGATTTGAGATTGTTAAAAGGGTTAAATATTTGGGGGTGCTTTTGTCGCCCTCTAATACAAAGTTATACAAAAATAACTATGAAAAATTATGGGGGAAAATTCAAAAAGAAATGGAGAGTTGGGAAAAATTGCAATTGTCTTTGTTGGGGCGAATCGCAGCAGTGAAAATGAATGTCCTGCCTAAATTCTTATTTTTATTTCAAATGATACCGGTTCTTAAGAAAGATTCTAATTTGGAGGAATGGCAGCGAGGTATCAATAAATTTGTATGGGCAGGGAAAAGGCCATGAGTTAAACTAAAGATAATACAGGATACTCGTGAAAGAGGTGGTCTTAAAATGCCTAATTTTAAATTATATTATGAAGCTGCTGCTTTAGCAGGAATAAGTGATTGGATCAATTGGACACAAGAGAGATTATTAAATCTTGAGGGCCATGACTTGTTGTTTGGCTGGCATGCATATTTGTTGTATGATAAGAAGGTAGATAATGTCTTTAGAGTGCATATTTTAAGACAGGCATTGTTGAGGGTTTGGAAGAAGTACAGACATAAATTAGATTGTAAGATACCATTGTGGGCAATCCCAAAACACGCAATAGAAAATATAAATGTTGGTTTTAAACATGATGTGACTACGTACAAGGAGATTTTAAGCTTGGAAAGAAATGTCTGGTGTTTGAAACCATATAGTCTCTTGCGAGATGAGAAGATTGTTCAGACTTGGTTTCAATATACTCAGCTACGGGCCAGGTGGAAAGAAGATCAGAAAAATGGTTTTACAATGACTGATGAAAATCTGATAAAGCAAATCAGAAATCAGGGTCCAGCACATATTAAACGGATATATCTTGCCTTGATAGAAATTGACTCAGAAACAGAACTCGTTAAGGATTGTATGATTAAATGGGCCCAAAATATCCAAGAAGTTATTACAATGGACACATGGGAAAGGATTTGGGTGAGGAACGTAAAATTCACACAAGCTCAAAATCTAAGAGAAAATTTTTATAAAATGTTTTACAGATGGCATTTAGATCCTAAAAAGCTGGCAAGTATGTATCCGAACTATCAGCCTAAATGCTGGAGGTGTGGTGAAGAAGATGCAACATATTTTCATATATGGTGGACTTGTAAAAAGGTTAAGGCTTTTTGGATAAAAATTTGGTGGAATATGCAGAAGATTTTTAAGCAAAGGATAAAGTTTTGTCCGCTATTTTTTTTGTTGGGAATAATTACAGACGTTACGGTTGTGGACACTAAGCTGATGTTGAATTTAATTACGGCAGCAAGACTCTTAGTAGGTCAATACTGGAAGAAGGAGGAACTGCCGACTATAGAAGAATGGACTTTAAAGGTTTCTGACCTGGCAGAGATGGCAAAGATTTCGGCTTATTTGAAAGATCACTCGCAAGAACGTTATGTTATGGAGTGGAGAAAATGGATTGAGTATATCCAGAACAAATATGGGACTAAGAAGTTTCATGTAGCATTTGAATAAGTCTTCCTTTTTTTTCTCCTCTTTTTTTTCTTTTCTTTTTTTTATATATCTTATATTAATAGTGTTTGTAGTTATCCTATATGAGCTAGAGAGAGATGGATCTCAGAGTTTATGGTTGTTAGCATATGAATGTTTATGATTGGGTTTTTTTTGGTTTTTTATACCTTGTACTTAGCTCTGGGAAGTCGGGGGGAGGGGGGAGGGGTAGGGAGGGAGGGATAGGGGAGGGCTAGGGGGGATTGTTAAAGATAAAATGTATGATAAAACTTTTCAATAAAAAAAAAGAATCTTCTGGGAGATTCCAGAATTCCAAAATCCAGCTTTAAATGCCCTCAGCCTAGTGCTTTTTTATTTTTAAAATTTATTACAGTCAAAGTTTTATAAAGAAAAAACCAAACTGTTTAGAAATAAAAAGATGGATATAAAACACAAGGTAAAATAATGTACAGAATATTACAGATAGCAGCTTCCGGTAGCACTGCCGCGCCGAATGGTGGCATTTTGAAGCCGCTCGATCCTGGGAAGCGTCAAAGCGCTCGGAGGCAGCGAAAATCAGCTGTCCCGTGGCGCCGGAGTCTCTCCCTCAGGAGAAGAGGGAGAGGCGAGCTTGTTTGGGTAGAGGTAGAGCTCCCCTGTGATTCTCTCAAATAGTTTGGGGGATAACAGGGTGAGCCCCCTCGGAGCCCAGGCTCTCTCCGCTCTCAGGACGCTTTTGCTCCAAAAGGAGTGGAACCAGACGCGACAACTACACCTGCTGCTTAGATGGGACTGTGAGTATTTTTTTCCTTGAGAAGCAGGCAGAGCAAAGCAGGAAGATCTGAATTTTTAAGTTGGATTTTAACTTTAACTCGGACTCATTATCTTCTTCAAGTTCTAAGTTAGAAATGGACTAAAAATGGTGCTGGAATGTTTCTTTCTTGTGTGAAGTGACTGGTTGGAAAACTGTTATATTTTGCTACATAGCAAGAGATACAATCTGCAACTGATTCTACCCAGTACCGGATTTTGTGTATTTGAAAGCTTGTTCTTTTTTTTTTTATGGAAGGTCAAGGAACTTAGGGAGAACTTTTACTTTTTTCTCTCCTTTCCCTTTTTTTTTTTTTGAACTTTGATTCTGCTGGGTGAAAGAGGAAATCGAAACCTAAGAGATGGCTGCGAGACGTGGGGGAGGCCCTCCAATCTCTAAGAATGTTATTTCTTCTCCTTTACCACAAGCTACAGGGCAGACTTCGATGAAACCTACAGTACAACCACCTTCCCCCCCACCTCCTGCATTCACACTGGCAGACATTCAGCAAGTTGTGATGCAGTCAACACAAGTATTGCAGCAAGAAATAAAGGAAAAAAAGGAAGAATTTGTCAACCAAAACAAACAGATGAGGGAAGATATAGTGCTCGCACTTCAGGGTTTGGCTGCACATATAGAACGCCTGGATGTTTGTGTGGATTCAGTTATGGAGTATGTGGGAATTTGGAAAATAAAATCATCGATGCTGAACAAAAGATTGATAGTGTAGAGGTTAAGATTGACAGAACAGAGGACGAAGTTATTATATCACAATATAAAAACATGGAGTTTGCATTGCGTATCAGAGGCCTTAAAGAGAATCCTAAAGAAGATTTGGAATGGGAAGTAGCACAAGCAGTGGCTCCTATTTTGAAATGTGAACCTGAAGAACTACTTAAAGAAATGGATAAGACATTTAGGGTTAACTCCTGGATTGCTAGGCAAAAAAATTTACCTAGAGATGTAGTGATTTATTTTTCCAGGAGATCAACCAGAAATTCTATTATCCAGGCTTTTTATCAAGAAAGATTTCAAATTGCAGGCCAAGACATTATAATTTTAAAGGAGATACCTCCAAAAATACTTAGAAAAAGGAAAGATTTTGCTTTTTTGTCTGATGAGCTTAAGAAGCGACAAATCCAATTTAGATGGGAAATACCCAATGGCATTGTGGTAAATTACGCAGGGAACAGATACAGATTGGATACAATTTTAAAAGCAAAAGATTTTTACACTAAGGTCCTGAAAGCAGGCTCACCACCGTCTCCTCGAATCAAAAGAACAGAAGTAAGTCAAGAAGATAAACAATTGACTGAAGGGGCAATGTCATTCCCTCTTGAGGAGATACGGCAGGTGGTGGTCATGAAGCAGAGTTTGGCATTAAAGGAAGACCCAAAAGAACAGAGGATGACTAGGGCTGCATACAAGCATATGGAAAAAGAGCAAAAACAGAAGCCTGTATCTGGTCTAACTACGCAAGACGTGATTGTTTCAGAGCCTGTGGGAGAGGCACGTCTGAAGAGAGCAACAGCTGATCTTCAGGTTATGTTCCAAAGGCTCATGGTCACCAGAGATGGTGAAGTTCCTGACATGGAATGTTAATGGCTTAAATTCACCACAGAAAAGAAAGAAAGTATTTTTTTATCTGAAACAACATAAAAATGACATTGTTTGCTTACAAAAGACACATATTGCATTAAAAGACCAAAAGTATCTGACTAATTCCCGATTGGGAACACATTTTGCATCTTTTGCTCCGGACAAGAAGGCTGGAGTGGTCATTTATTTAAGAAAAGACTTTTTGGCTAGATTAATTGAATCGGATTAACAAGGGAGATATGTTAGTATTGAATTAACATTACAAGGAAAGAAAGTTCTTCTTATTGGATTATATGCTCCAAATCAACAACAGCAAAAATTCTTCAAATTTCTACATCAGAGACTAATCGAATTGGATTATAAATCTGTTATTATGATGGGGGACTGGAATGGAGTTTTGGTCCCATCTGAAAACAAGAAGGGACCCTCCAAAAACTTTTCTAATTCAAAATTGCCTAAAGCTTTTTTTATTTGAAGGAGGATCTGGAATTAAGAGATGTATGGTGGGAAAGGAATATGAGAGACAGAGATTTTACTTTTTTTCGGATAGACATAAATCTTTCTCTAGGATTGACTTTATTTTGATTACTACTGATCTTTTTTCTTGGGTTAAGAACGTTAAGATTTTCCCTAGGACAATGTCTGATCATAGTCCTGTTTGGTTGGAGTTTTTTTGCTGAAGATGGTAGTAGAAGATCCTGGAGGCTGAATGAGAACTTATTTAAAAATGAGTTGTTCTTGCAGAAATGTAGAGAACATATGAAAGAATTTTTTGTTACAAATATGCATAAAGGTACATCGATGGGAATGGTTTGGGATGCTAGTAAAGCTTATATGAGAGGGGTTTTGATTTATATGAATAATGCCTATAGACGTAAGCAAACGCAAAAACGTTTAGATCTTGAGAAAGGGATTAAATCTAAGGAGAAAAACCTTATTTTGAATCCATTGGATAATAACTTAAGGATTTCAATACACTTATTGAAAGAACAATTTAGCATGCTACTGGCTGATCAAGTAGCAACCAACTTGCGCTATGCTAAACATAATACTTTTTGTAACGCTAATAAGCCTGGTAGATGGTTGGCTTACCAATTAAGGAAGAAACAGAAATCATGTACTATAGACAAAATAGAATATAAAGGAAAAGAAGTTTACCAACAAAATTTGATTAAGAGGAGTTTTTTAGATTTTTATTCGAAATTATATTCTAAAGAAAACATACAAGTTTTAGATATAGACAAGTATTTACAGGAAGCTCATTTTCCGAGACTTTCAAAATAACAACAACTTGAGATGAATTGCCCAATAACATCAGAAGAAATTTCTTTAGCTATTAAACAGTTGAAATTGGGCAAGGCTCTGGGAACAGATGGATTAACAGCAATTTACTATAAAATGTTGCTGGTTGAAATGATTGAACCCTTAAAGATTTTGTTTAATGAAATTCAGACTGGAGGTGCAGTTCCTCCATCATGGAGGACAGCTTTTGTATCATTGATTCCAAAAGAGGATCAAGACCTTACTCAACCTAAAAATTATAGACCTATATCACTTTTGAATACAGATTAGTATTCAAGTTTTGAAACAAATGATTAGTATCAGTATCAAGTTTTGAAACAAATGATTCATAGTGATCAATCGGGATTTATATCTGGGAGGTATATGAAATATAATGTAAGACAAATTGTAAACTTGCTTGAATACTTGGATAAGAACAACCAAGTCCCCGCAGCATTGATATTTTTGGATGCAGAGAAAGCCTTTGACCAATTGAATTGGCAATTTTTATTGAGAGTTGTTGAGGAGATGAATTTTGGAGAAGGTTTTTTACATACTATTAAAGCTATATATCAACAACAAACTGCACAAATTATAATTAATGGGGGGCTAACAGAGACCTTTAAAATTGAAAAAGGTACAAGACAGGGATGCTCCCTATCACCATTATTGTTTGTTTTAACATTAGAAATTTTATTAATCAAAATTCGAGAGTCCTCTATGATAAAGGGAATTAAAATTAGGCCCGGGATATCTGCAGGACCGTCTGCTGCCAGGGACGACTTCCCATCGCCCAGTGCGCTCACACAGAGAGGGCCTCCTCATGGTGCCGTCGGCCACACAATGTCGGCTGGCGACCCCCAGGGGGAGGGCCTTCTCTGTGGGAGCGCCAGCCCTTTGGAATCAACTCCCCCTTGAGCTTCGGATGGCCCCGGACCTCCGGTCCTTTCGCCGCGACCTCAAGACGTTCCATCAGGCTGACCTGGATTGATGATGGGTTTTTAAAAGTTTTAATTTTAACTGTGTAATTAATATTTGGGGCTGTTATTTAATTTTCTCTTAACTTTTGTACTGCTGGTTTTTTATTGTTGTTAGCCGCCCTGAGTCCTCTGGGAGATAGGGCGGCATATAAGTCCCATAATAAATAAATAAATAAATAAATAAATAAATAAATAAATAAATAAATAAATAAATAAATAAATAAATAAAATTAAACAGAATGATTATAGATTGAGAGCTTTTGCTGATGACTTGGTTGTGACAGTATCTCAACCGTTACAGTCAGTTATAGATTTGATGGAAATTATAACTCAGTATGGTAAGGTTTCTGGGTTTAAGGTGAATAGTAATAAGACTAAGATACTATCTAAGAATTTATCTATGAGTGACATGTTATCTAAATTAACAGGTTTTGAAATAGTGAAGAAGGTTAAATATAGGTTAAAGCACATTATGAATTTGGTTAATTGTATATTATGGATAATTCTTATTTAGAATATGATTATTATAACTATAATCCTGTATTTAGCTCTGGGAAGTGGGGGGGAAGGGGGGTGGTTTGGGGTGGGGGGGATTTGGGGATATATTGTAAAATTTTGTTTCTGTAAAACACTTTAATAAAATAAAAAATAAAAAAATAAATATGAAAAAGAATATTACAGATAGCCCTTGACTTAGGATCTGTCACCTAGCAACCATTCAAAATTATGACTGACCTGAAAAAGGAGACATGCAATCTGAAGTTCCAATGGTCAGCCTTGCCCTGCAATCACATGACCGCAATTCAGGCATTTAGCAACACAACTGCATTTACTACTCTCTAAAATGTTCACCATCACTGCTCTAGAATTTTCCTTTGTAAAGCTAAGCTTTCAACACACACACACTCACACACACTTGTCTGACTCTCTTTCTGATTTGCCCATTTTACAGGTTTGTCCTTTACTTTTTCAAAGAAAATACTGTCATTGTATTTTGGGGCACAGCTCCAGTTTCCTTAATTCTGAATTGTTTCAGCTATCAGGCATTTCTCAAAAAATTCTCCAATAAGACTTCGGATTTTTATGCTACTAAAGTTTATTATAAAATAAAAATGCGAAAAAGAAACAAAAGTTAGAAAGCTAAAGGAAATAGGTGTGCAGAGAGAAAGATTGAAAAACTGACTTCAGATTTTTTTTCAGAACAATACACTACCAAAAAAAAAGAATTAGGACCTGAATCTTTCACTTTACATTTCTAAACACTTGAAGCCGTTTCTAGAACAAAATCATTCTAATCATCAAAACCAAAGACAGCGAGCAAACTCTATGTAACTTTAATATTTTAATTATCTTTTACTTGTTTTATAAGTTGTAAGCTGTTAAGTGGTGGGCTCTTGGGAGCAGGAATGATGACACGAGACTCAGTACAGAATAACTCATGCTTTTATTCTTGCTGGAACTGTACTGAAGGCTTGGGCCGCAACCAGCCACAATATATAGATTAGCCCCTAGGCTGCAGCCAATAGGGTTGAACCCACTCTTGCCGCCTAGGCCACAGGTCGGCAACCCGCGGCTCTGGAGCCGCATGCGGCTCTTTGAGCCGTCCCATGCGGCTCCCAGGCCCCAGGTATTTTGGGTCACTGGACCTACTTCTTAACATCTTAAATCCAAATGTTATGTGATTGATATTTTTATTAGGTCCAGTTTTCAAGTGTTTCCATAGCTATAAAATTCCTATTTTGTGAAACTTCTAGAGCAGACCTTAGGAGCAAGTTACCACTATTATTGCAGAGGGCTTATCCTTGTTTGGGATTGTGGTCTGAGTTGGTAATGGGATTTCTAGAGAGCTGCAAACCGAGTATTTTATAAGGGACTTTATATTTCACACAGATTGTGCAACCCTCTCATAAATGTTTCAGACTCTGCAGGGGGGAGCTCCTCCTCTCCCCCCACCCCCCCAAGAGATGGAATTGCAGCTTCTCTTGCTTGGTGGGCTTCGGGAGGGGGGCAGGAAGACCCTTGGCTCCTTCCCTCTCTCTTTCTCTCTCTTTCTCCTCCTCCTTCTCACCCTCTGCTCTTGGATCAGGCTGCGAGGCTGGCTGGATGGCTTTGGGTGGTCCTGGCAGCTACGTTGTACATAGACTGGAGAGGTGCACAGGCCGGCGTGTGGGTGGGAGGCCCGCGTGGTGTATATTTCTTCCCCTTTTTCCCAGCCCCCCCGCCCCCTCCTCGATCTGTAAAGAGGTTCCATAACCCCCGTGGGGATATTTGGGTGTTTTTCCCCCCTTCCTCTCTCTCTCTCTTTCTCTCTCTCCCCCATCTCCGCTTCTTGGTGTCTCCCCGTTCTTCTCCGTCTGTACCCCCCTCTCCCCCATCCTCAGAATCCTTCAGAGAACCCCTTCCCCATCCCCTCCTTTTCAGATTTTCAAAGGTGGATTTTGTGTTTTTTTCCCCCCTTTTTATCTCTTCGATTTTTCTGTTTTTCTTCTTCTTTTGCTTATAAATGAATAATAACAGTCACCAAATGGGAGGGGCATTTACTCGTTCCCAAGCAGCTGAGGGGAAAAGGTCTTGGAGCTGCTCACAGCCACCTGTGTGCAAGGCTGGCTTTTTAAAAAGGATTTTACTTTAAGAACCTGGGTAAGGAGGCGCAGGTGGGGCTGCCAGCCCCAAGGACTCAGGTAGGCAACCTTGGCTCTTTTATGACTTGTGGACTTCATGCTGAGGAGAAATGGAGAGGTTTCCATGCTGGCTCAGGAATTCTGGGAGTTTAAGCCCAGGACTCATAAAACAGTCAAGGCTGTCTACCCATCACAAGGGGAAACCAGATTCACTTAACAACCTGAATACTAATTTATCAACTGCAGTGATTCACTTAGCAGTGGTGGTAAGGTCGCAAAATGGAGCAAAACTCATTAAACAAATGTCTCACTTAACAACACAAATGCAACTCAACCAAATAAAATGGCTTAACAAAAAGGTATTCGTCTCTTAACAGTGATTGTTTGAAAACTGCTGGAATACTGCTGACTAAAGAAAAGGCCAGTTTATTCCTCAGGTGACTGTCCTACTTTCCAAGTAAGTGGCAGGGAGAGGGGGAGGGAGAGAGAGAGAAGGAGAATATGAATATATTTATTTATTTTATTTTATTTTAATCCCATTTATATCCCGCCCTTCTCCGAAGACTCAGGGCGGCTTACAATTTAAGCACAAACCAATGTGCTTAGCAATAGCCTTCATTCTATGTATATGCCTGCTTATTAGGGCTTTCGGCCCCCGCCAAGCGGCATTATTACAAAGTCAGCTTAATTGCCCCCAACAATCTGGGTCCTCATTTTACCTACCTCGGAAGGATGGAAGGCTGAGTCAACCTTGAGCCTGGTGGGACTCGAACCTGCACTAATTGCAGGCAGCTGGTGTTACTTAAGGAGGCATTAGCCCACTGCTCCACCAAGGCTCTTATATATGTGGTTGTCCTTACTAGACTTTTAGTAAAGAACTTTAATGAAATATTTTGATGTTTGTTTAATTAAGAGATGAGGTATGGCCCAATTATGCTGTATTTAAAGATGGTAGATTAGCTGCTAAAATTGTTTTTACTTGTTGGGATGAAGGAGAAAGGGTTTTTTTCCCTTTTCTCCTGTCCTTTTCTACACACACACATCCCTTTTTTTTCTTTTGTATTTTTCTATTTGTGGTTTTTATAGTTTGCACTGGCTTTTACTATTTTCATTTATAATCCTTAATATAAATATTTGAGAAACAGGACATAAAAATGTGACAAAGACAGAGAGAAAGAGACATAGAGAGACAGAGAATAACCTGCTATAATCCTGTTGGAATGAAAGGTTATGACAGCTCAGATTACATTGCAGGATCCTCTCTCAGTGTGGATCGTTGTGAGTCCTCTGGCTTTCAGAAGGTGGGGCCAAGAGAGTGACTGGACGAAAATAAGTGCACCTGATCAAGCGCAATTAAAGTTCTTAAACTTTTTTTGTGATATCCATAAAGATGGTGAAGCATTTTAATGTCCATGTTAAACTCATGAAGAACTGGCTGGCTGGGGAGGGGGGATCATGGCTCTCAAAAAATAAGCCTGCTGAGCTTCTTGCTCATGTTCACTTGCCTTCTGCACCTTGAGTGTGTGTGGGGGGGAGGACGAGCTTTGCTGCTGCGGTTTGCTTGGCCATGCCCGGGCTATGTCCTGCCGCTGCCTCCCAACCTCCACCTTTGCCACTTGGTAAAGCAGCGGTGGAGCGCTCTGTCCTGGGGGGAAGCAGCAGATGGACTAGTGGACAGATGGCAGATGGACTGGCGGGCGGATGCGCAGATGGACAGACAAGAGGACGATGGGCAGATGGACTGGCAGACAGGCAGATGGGCGGGTGGGCAGATGGGCGGACGGACAGAATGACAAGCAGACAGCATTTTGGGTTTGCTGCATGGGGAAAAGTTAAGTTTGTCTTTTTATATATTAAATATGAGGAGGACTCAAATGGACAGTAAACCTTCGACCCAGCGACTTTTTTTGGAAGTTTTTTGGAGCTGTGATTGACAAACTGCCAGCCAAACTCTTTGGGAGTGGGGGCGCAGGATGGAGAGGAGGGCAGCTTGCCTTGGAGAAGGAGGGGGGAGCCAATTTTAAAGGTTGTCCAGCTAAAAGGGAGCAAAGAATCTGGGCTGGAGTGCTTTGGAAAGGCAAGCAGGCAGCGCATCTGCATGGGCTGGTTGGGCTTTCTGCAGGTTTTGCCTGCAATTAAGGCAGGGTGAGTTTTTTTGGCTCAGGGGAGGCTGGGGGGAGGGGGAGCTGCTTGTGGGGGGGGGACATGCCTGCTCACATAAGTGCAAATGTGTTTCTTCTGCATGGAAGCTGCTTTGCTGAAGGTTATATCTTCTTTCCTTCCTTTTCTTCCACGTTCTTCGCCTCTCTGCTTTGTTCCGCCTCTGGGGATGGAGGGGGAAATTTACTCTGCACCTTTTCCTCGTGTTTGTGTGTGTGTGTGTGTGTGTGTGTGTGTGTGTGTGTGTGTGTTTAAAGCCTCTGTTTGCCTGCCTGGCAAGGCGGGGGAAATTTGCTCGGCCTCCTCTCTGGTGTATGTCTCGCTTAGGTAAGCTCCACTTTAATAAATTCCTGTTCTGCGCATGTACGTGCACGTGCGCACATGTGTGCATGCGCACACGTATTTTGCGGCTCCCAGGGGTTTTTTTAGTGAGAGAACTGGTTCCAAGTGGCTCTTTCACTGATTCAGGTTGCCTACCCCTGGCCTAGGCTAACCAATTGCAGGACCGGAGACAGCTTGTCTGGGTTACTGGAGAGCCATTAGCCTCTCCAGCAACGCACATGGTGTAACACCACAAGCACAATACATAACACCCCTCCCCTCTTAGATCAGACTATGACACCCTTGAATAGTCTTAACAGCTGTCAAGACTTATTAATCAACTCCAACACTATAGTGATAATAATAAGAAAATAATAATAAAAAAATTAAATCATAAATTCACTGTGGCTACAATGACATTAACAATGTCTGAACAAGCTTACCAATACAGTAAGAGCTACAATGAAATTAAACAACGTCTCATGAACAGGCTTACATTGCAGTAAAGGCAGTTTCATAATGCACAAGTTTCTGTAGTTAGTGGTACAAGTTTCACAACACAATACATTCTTTATTTAACAATGTAATCCGTGAGATACACAGGAGGCTTGTGTGGCCTTGAGGAACATCTTGGAGTTCCCATCACTTTGTGGTCTACCAACTTACCCAGCAGGCTGAGTAAACCCATGTCCCTTTGTGCTCCAGTGTCAAGGGGAATCGAAACGCTCTGGCTGGCCTCACCAGGTTGGCCCACTCCAGAGTCAGTCTGTTCTGCAGAGTAGGCACAGCAGTTGCTGAGGTTTGGCTGGCTCACTTGGTCAGGAGTTCCATGTTGCACTTCCGTGCTTCCCGGTTCATCCTCAGATTCCACCTCTGCTGAGAAGGGAAAACCCTGGTGGTTCCACTGAGGGCTGTCTTGGCTGCAAGTTTGAGGACCTTGGGAGGCACTTATGCCACAGTCCTCAGTGACCGTTATGGAAACCTTTTCCTGAGTTGTTCGATGTGTCTTCTGATCAGTCGCCCTCCCTCCAAACCCACTTCATAAGATAGGGGTCCGGATGCCTTGGTTATTTGACCAGGAACCCATAAATTCCCGTGACCATAGTTCCTGGCCCAAACCCAATCACCCATGTGTAGCTCACTCGGGGGTTTTGATCTAGAGGCTTCTGATGCCACTCTATCTGGATGCAACCTGTCCAGTTTAGTAATTAAACATCTCCCCCAACGTAGTTCAGCAGGACTTTTACCTGTAGCGGTGCAGGGCGTAGAATGCTGGCAGACTAAAAAATCTGCCAATCTGTAATGCCAGTCACCTGTGACAATGTGCCTGATGCCTCCTTTGTTGTCCTCACCATGCATTCGGCTTGTCCATTAGAAGATGGATGAAATGGTGCAGACATTGCATGTCTGATGAAGTTAGCGCTAAGAAAAGCCTGAAATTCAGCAGCAGTGAATTGGGCCCCATTATCAGAAACCAAAACATCAGGCAACCCATGTGTTGCACTACTATCAGGAAAAGTTGCCCCTGAAAAGGCCCAGCGTAGTCTATGTGAATCCTAGACCAGGCAGTGTGTGTTTCCTCCCACCTGTGAACTGGGGCCTGAGGCATTTCAGGCCTAGTTTGCTGGTACAGTATGTATAACAACCATGGACTTGATCCTTGATAGCATTATCAAGGCCAGGCCACCAAAGGTAGCTCCTAGCTAAACCTTCATTCTGACAATGCCTGGGTGGCCTTCATCTAAGGAGTGTAAGACCCTGTCCCTTAGGGAAGTGGGAATTATGACTCTGGTCCCCCCATAAAATGCAGCCTTTATGTGCAGACAGCTCATGCCTCCTGACAAAATAACTTTGAAATTCAGAGCCTGGACTTTTTTCCAACCAGCCCATGTATACCCAAGACAACACTCTACTCAGAATTTTATCTGTGGCAGTTTCAGAAGCAATACAGTTCCACGCCTCCAGAGAAGATGGCCGCTTGTGGCTGAGCGTGGAGAACGAGGGAGCGAGTTAGGCGTTTGGGCCTGCATGGGGCTGTTGTTCTGTAGCCCGGGTGGTTGACAGGACCCTCCGAGGCTTCAGTGGAGCCCTGATGGACGCTGGAGGTGACGGCGGGGCGGCGCTGGAGTGGCGGTGAGGCGGCGGGGCGGCGAGGCTTTCAGACCTGGGATGGCCGAATGGGATGGCTCGGTCAGGCCGGCAGGTGGCATACAATGGCCGGCAGCAGCCGGCGGCACCCTACAGTGGCCTGTGAAGTGGCCGACGATGGGCCTGCTGTGGCGTGCGGCGTGCGGCGTGCGGCGTGCGGCGTGCGGCGTGCGGTGGCTCATTCGGGCTGGCAGAAGGCATACAACGGCTGGCAGCAGCCGGCGGCATCTTGCAGCGGCCTGAGAATTGGCCAGCGATGGGCCTACTGTGGCGCGTGGCGTGTGGCGGCCTGCGACAGGCCTGCAATGACCTAAAGAGGCGGTCCGGTCCTGTGGCGGCCTGCAGTGGAGCTGTGATGGCCTGGGGCAGCCTAGAGAGGCAGTCTGGGTGGCGAGGCTCCTGGACTTGTGGCTGCCAAGCTCATCTGCCCATCCGTTAGATCGGCGAGCTTCCCCCCTGACCAAGGTTCTTTGGATGGTGAAGGCTGCCATCCGATGGTTTGAGCACAGTTTGGATGTTTGGAGGGTGGGAACATCTGGGACCACTTGAAGCTGAAATTGAAGATGGAGGTGGAGCATGCCGGATGCCGCCCGAGATGGTGGTTATCTCCTTGGGGGCCATACTAGATATCTGAGGTGACCCTCCTCCATTTTCTGTATACGGAGACTTACTACAGCCCCTTGGTCGTGATTATATCTAGGACATGGAGATGGATGACTTATCTACATCTGTTCATCACCAGAGCTGCGAAGTCCACCACCAATAGACTGTTCTACCATCGTGCAGCCATCGGACTCTCTCTCCTTATGCGACCTACCCAGAGCTGGTTAGGGTTATTCCTTGAGATTGGAAGATCTTGGTCACTGTGAGAGGGTGACCATGTTTTCGGGAGCCACTGTTTCAGCTCTGTGGATTTAATATGCATTTTGTTCCAGTCAACTCGTTCCTTTGCTCTTATCTTTTTATCTTTTGATGGCTTAC
The DNA here is from genome assembly GCF_947247035.1 of Vipera ursinii. Classification (NCBI taxonomy): domain Eukaryota; kingdom Metazoa; phylum Chordata; class Lepidosauria; order Squamata; family Viperidae; genus Vipera; species Vipera ursinii. Next base: position 139,868,278 of record NC_139513.1, on the reverse strand, counting down.
ACCGTAAATGAGCTGCTTGCCCTGAGAGCTTCCCCCCTCACTCAGATGTGGCCATCCAACCTGTTGAAATTGGGCAAAGCTCCGGGAACAGATGGATCAACAGCAATTTATTATAAAAAGTTGTTGCCTGAAATGATTGAACCCTTAAAGATTTTGTTTAATGAAATTCAGACTGGAGGCGCAGTTCCTCCATCATGGAGGACAGCTTTGTATCGTTGATCCCAAAGGAGGATCAAGATCTTACTCAACCTAAAAATTATAGACCTATATCGCTCTTAAATACAAATTATAAGATTTTTCCTAAGTATTGGCTAATAGATTAATGCAAGTTTTGAAACAAATGATTCATAGTGATCAATCGGGATTTATATCTGGGAGGTATATGAAATATAATGTAAGACAAATTGTTAACTTGCTTGAATATTTGGATAAGAACAACAAAGTCTCCGCAGCATTGATATTTTTGGATGCAGAGAAAGCCTTTGACCAATTGAATTGGCAATTTTTATTAAGAGTTGTTGAGGAGATGAATTTTGGAGAAGGTTTTTTACATGTTATTAAAGCTATATATCAACAACAAACTGCACAAATTATAGTTAATGGGGGATTAACAGAGACTTTTAAAATTGAAAAAGGTACAAGACAGGGTTGCCCCCTATCACCATTATTGTTTGTTTTAACATTAGAGATTTTACTAATTAAAATTTGAGAGTCCTCTTTGATAAAGGGAATTAAAATAAAACAGAATGATTATAGATTGAGAGCTTTTGCTGATGACTTGGTTGTGACAGTATCCCAACCGTTACAGTCGGTTATAGACTTGATGGAAAATATAACTCAGTATGGTAAGGTTTCTGGGTTTAAGGTGAATAGTAATAAGACTAAGATATTATCCAAGAATTTATCTATGAGTGAAAGGGATATGTTATTTAAATTAACAGGTTTTGAAATAGTGAAGAAGGTTAAATATCTAGGAGTATATATTGCAGCCTCAAATGTAAAATTGTATAAGAATAATTATGAAACACTATGGTTGAAGGTACAAAGGGACTTAAATAATTGGAAAAAATTACAATTATCATTACTGGGAAGAATTGCAGTTGTTAAAATGAATGTTCTACCAAAGTTTCTCTTTCTGTTTCAGATGATACCTATATTGAAAAAGGATGCCAACCTTGATCAATGGCAGAAGGGTATTAACGAATTTAGCTGGGCGGGGAAAAAACCAAGAGTTAAATTCAAGATTTTACAAGATGCTAGGGAAAGAGGGGGACTTAAGGCGCCGAATTTGAAATTGTACTATGATGCAGTTGCCTTGACGTGGGTTAGCGATTGGCTTAATTTAACTAATAAGAGAATACTTCATCTTGAGGGTTGGGATTTGGTATATGGATGGCATGCATATTTGCTTTATGACAAGAAGGTGGATAGGGCTTTTAAATCTCACATTCTTAGAAGTGCCTTGTTGCGTGTCTGGAAAAAGTATTATTATAAGTTAAATTATAAAATACTGATTTGGGGAATTCCTGGACACGCGATAGAGGGCTTATCTATGGGAGTGAGTATGGATATGGTTTCTTATAAGGAACTACTTAGATTGAAGAGGGAATGATTGGCAACTTAAACCAGTAGAGGAGTTAAGACAAGAAAACATAAGTTACTCTTGGTTTCAATATACCCAATTGAAAGCTAGGTGGAAGTCAGATCAAAAGGTTGGCATCACAACTACAGATCAAAATTTAGTAAAGCAAATTAGAGATTCAAATTGTGCACATATAAAGAGGATATATAATGCTTTAATTGAATTGGATTCAGAAACGGAACTGGTTAAAGACTGCATGATAAAGTGGGCACAAAATATTCAGGAACCAATTTTGTTGGACACCTGGGAGATAATTTGGGTCAGAAATGTTAAATTTACCCAGGCTCAAAATTTAAGAGAAAATTTTTATAAAACGTTTTATAGATGGCATCTGGATCCCAAGAGGTTGTCCAACATGTATCCTAATTTACAGTCTAAATGTTGGAGGTGTGGTAGTTTAGAAGCTACCTATTTTCACATGTGGTGGACTTGTAGAAATATAAAAGCTTTTTGGATTAAAATTTGGTGGAACATTCAAAAGATTTTTAAGAGAAAGATAAAGTTCTCCCCGCAATTGTTTTTATTGGGCATTGTTGTAGATTGTGATGTTAAAGAAACTAACTTGATGTTGAATTTGATAACGGCAGCACGGTTATTGGTGGGACAATATTGGAAGAAGGATAGTTTGCCCACTGTAGAAGAATGGGTGTTTGACCCAATAACCCTAAATGTCTTATCCATTTGGAAAGGGCAGATCTTGGTTTTACCATTTGGGGGGAGTTTGACCCTGTGTCTTTGGATGATGTGGACAGGATTATGCATAGACTGAGCGCTACAACCTGTTTATTGGACCCATGTCCCTCCTGGCTATTTTCGGCTGCTGGGGAGGTGACAGGGGGCTGGCTCCAGGCAGTGGTCAATGCTTCATTGACAGAGGGTGTCTTCCCCTCCACCTTAAAAGAGGCGGTGGTGAGGCCCCTCCTCAAGAAGCCTGCTCTGGACCCGGCCTCATTAAATAACTATTGTCCTGTCTCCAAGCTTTGCTTTGTAGTGAAGGTTGTTGAGAGTGTTGTGGTGCATCAGCTTCCGCATTTCCTGGATGAAGCAGACTGTCTGAACCCGTACCAGTCCAGTTTCAGGCCTGGTTACAGCATGGAAACGGCATTGGTCGCACTGGTTGATGATCTCTGGTGGGCCCGGGACAGGGGTTACTCCTCTGTCCTGGTCCTACTTGACCTCTCAGCGGCGATTGATACCATCGACCATGGTATCCTGCTGTGACGGCTCAAGGAGTTGGGAGTGGGAGGCACTGTTTTATGGTGGTTCTCCTCCTACCTCTCGGGCCGTTCAGTTTGTAGTGGCAGGGGGGCAGAGATCTACCCCGAGGCAACTTTCTTGTGGGGTACCTCAGGGGTCGGTTCTCTCCCCCCTGCTGTTTAACATCTATATGCAGCCGCTGGTTGAGATCATCTGTGGCTTTGGGGTGAGGTATCTCCAATATGCAGATGATACCCAGTTGTTTATCTCTAACCCGAGCCAACCCAGTGATGCCCTTGACGTGATGTCCCGGTGTCTGGAGGCGGTGCGGGTCTGGATGGGAAGGAACAGGCTCAGGCTGAACGCCTCCAAGACCGAGTGGCTGTGGATACCAGCATCTCGCATTGTCCAACATTTTCCATCTCTTTTGATGGGGGGAGAGCTCTTGCCCCCCTCAGAAAGGGCTCACAACTTGGGTGTCCTCCTGGATTCACGGCTTAACTTGGAAGACCATCTAACTGCCGTGACCAGGGGGGCCTTTGCACAGGTTTGCCTGGTGCACCAGTTGCGTCCCTTTTTGGACCGAAATGCCCTATGCACAGTTACCCATGCCCTTGTCACTTCTTGCCTGTATTATTGCAATGTTCTCTACATGGGGCTGCCCTTGAAGTGCACCCGGACGCTTCAGCTGGTGCAAAATGCAGCCGCGCGGGTGCTTATGGGAGTATCTTGATACTCTCATGTTACACCTCTCCTGCGCGAGCTGCATTGGCTTCCGGTTGCCCTCCGGATGCGATTCAAGGTGCTGGCAATTACCTTTAAAGCCCTACATGGCTTATGCCCGGGGTACTTGCGAGACCACTTCCTGCCATTGTCTACCTCCCATCACCCAGTTCGCTCCCACAGAGTCGGCTTCCTCAGGGTTCCGTCGGCCAGGCAATGTCGGCTGGCTACCCCCACGGGGAGAGCCTTCTCTGTGGGCGCGCTGACCCTCTGGAATGAATTGCCTCCGGAGCCGCGGATGGCCCCTGACCTTCGATCCTTCCGCCATGACCTGAAGACATGGTTGTTCCAACAAGCGGGCCTGGACTGACCATGGTTTTTTAATTTGGTTTTTATTGTGTAAATTGTCCCGTATTTCTTATATTTATTGTTTAATTCTTTCTTAATTTTTGTATTTTATGTCTCTTAATTTTATTGTTGTGAGCAGCCCTGAGTTCTTAGGGAGAAGGGGGGGCATATAAATTTAATAAATCCTAAATCCTACAACTTTAATGAATATATGCACAACTTTAATATTAGTAAATGGCAGCAAGCTTCTGGCCTGAGAGAGGAGCCTGCTTGGTACTTCAATGAAAGATCTCCAGAAAATTCTAGGTTGAAGCTAAATTGGAAAGTTAAAACAACATCTCTGAGCGATGACAAGCCACTTTTGAATTGTTTCCAAAAATAACCCCCCATGGTGAATTCTGCATGAAATCACCAGGGATCAAGTTTGATTTGGAGGAGACTTGAGTAGGAACCCCAGTAGATCAAGCTGCTGACACTGTAGCAGGAGGACATGGAGGGTTTACAGGAGGAAAACATGGGGAAAAGAGCATTATGCTGTCACAGCACAGGCTGTGCCCATTTGGTATGTCTGCTGGGGCACAACGATACTTTGGGAATTTTTTGGCTAGTCTTTCATTCTGCGGAAACCTCTGTATCTTAAGTAAATAAACTCAAGGCTTCCCTTCACATTTAAAAATTTAAAATGCTGCCCAAACCCAGCCATTTCCCTGCTGAATTTCAACGCTAGGTTCGTCTAGTGATAAGAAGCACGAAGAGAGATTAGGGATAGTATGGTCCAGCGGCTTTTGGATGCTGTATATATACATATTGATATTGTATGCAGTTTGAAGAAATGACCTACGTGTTTGCCGTACAGAGAAAATTAGCAGCCATTTCCATGGATGGAATACTTAATCTGTGCTGCCCTCTGTAATCAAATAATAATCACCAGTAAAGCTAACATAATCTTCCAAGTAGGAAATGTAGGTTTGTTCCTAGCACCCTGGAATATGACTAAAATTCGGATGTTATTTTTCACAGGGTATTTGTGAAACTAGCTAGTTTTTCTCCAAAGAAACATATTGTTTATTAAGCTTTATTGTTGTGCTAATAGCACATCCTCAGCCTCGTTTTAATATATCCTGCTGTGCGGTACTAAAGTCCACATGGAAATTTATAACTAGCAGAGCATTGACTAGCTTAAAGAGTTCCCCTGTGGTGTTTTCAGGATCATCTGAAGAAGATACAAAGGTCTCATCTTCCAACAATGCATGAAAATCCTCATCCTGCCCATCTATGTGTTTGCCTATTTTGGCTTGTGGGACCCTATTTGTATGAAGTTCAACAATGAGTCACCAGGTTCACAATGTTCCAATGCCATTTTTCCCCCCAAAAAAAGATTCAGTACCCAAAGTTCCAACTTTCATATAAACCAAGTCATGATTCAGACATATTGCTACATGAGAGCAATAGTTCCTAAGGAAGCTGTAATTCTCAGTATGCCACCTTTGAAATTTACCATTTCTGCTCTCCTATTTTTGAGTCGGTCAGCTTGGCACATACAGAATTATGTCCTGACCAGAGTGTTCTTTGGTGAGATCCGGCTATTTAGAGTCAAAAAAGGTCAGCAACTTACTTATCTTACAGGAAAGTACTACAGGCAGGGATGTATGGCTTTCTAAAGTATCACATAACATCTTTCTTTACCACAATGAAAGGTCAAATGGATGAGAGAAACGTTTGGGATAGAGTTTTCTTTTTTTCTTGCATCAGCTCTATATGTGTTTTTTCTTACTGTTTATTAAATTCATATGCCATCCACTAATCATACACCAGCTCACTGCTGGAGGTGGCTGACGAGATGAGACCTCAACCCTTCCCGTCCATCTCCTAGCTCTCTTAGTTTCGGTTTTAGTACTGTTTTTAATGATATTTTAATCTATGTAACTTTAATATTTTAATCATCTTTTACTTGTTTTATAACTTGTAAGCCACCCAGAGTCACCTTGCAAGGGAGATGAATGACATAAAACTTGAATTAATAAATACAATCTGCATTTAAATCAAATTCAAATGTTTACTGGGTATTTTTTTCAACAACTGGCTGAAAGAGTCGCTGACACTTTAAGGAAGAACTGGAACAGATGCCAACAGAGGGGGGTGGTGCGTTTGCTTGCACAACTTCATTAAGGAAATGGGGAGAAGCAGACTATATTTAAAGCAAATCTTTGAGGGAATCAAGTTGCTTTGCTGCAGGGAAGGCTTCTCTTCCTAGTCTGACAACGATGCTGCTCCTCATCTTCCAACAATGCATGAAAATCCTCATCCTGCCCGCCTATGTGCTTGCCTATTTTGGCTTATGGGACCCTATTTGTAAAAAAGCTTTCCCAGTTTTCCTGAAGCCATTGAGCAAAATCTACACTATAAGAATGCACAAGCAAAAGGAGACGCTGTTCAAGAACATGGGGGACTTCGCCGACGCCTCGGGAAAGCTCCACCTGCTTGAGATCGGCGTGGGAACCGGCGCCAACTTTCAGTTTTATCCACCCAACTCGCACATTACCTGCTTGGACTACAATCCCAACTTTCGAAAGTTCATCCAGAAGAGCATGGCTCAGAACAAGCACCTGCACTTCGAGAATTTTGTGGTTGGCTCCGCCGAGAACATCTCTTCGGTACCGGACGGCTCTGTGGATGTGGTGGTTAGCACGACGGTGCTTTGCTCTGTCAGCAACATCCAGGCTGTCCTGAAGGAGGTTCTGCGGGTGCTCAGACCGGTAAGTCAAAGGGCAAAGAGGGGAATTCAGTCTGGTTTGTCCAGACCACCGAATAAGTGGTGTGCATGCTTTGAAAATGATGGGGAGCAGGAGCTTCAGATCCCCCAAAACAGCACCTTTCTGCTGTTCTTTATTCTGCCAATTTTCAGGCTTAACTTACACTTTGAATGGGATTCCTTCTTAAACCAACTGCACCTTTCCAGCCTGCCTGTGTACAACTTTAATGAATATATGCACAACTTTAATATTAGTAAATGGCAGCAAGCTTCTGGCCTGAGAGAGGAGCCTGCTTGGTACTTCAATGAAAGATCTCCAGAAAATTCTAGGTTGAAGCTAAATTGGAAAGTTAAAACAACATCTCTGAGCAATGACAAGCCACTTTTGAATTGTTTCCAAAAATACCACCATCCCCCATGTTGAAGTCTGCATGAAATCACCAGGGATCAAGTTTGATTTGGAGGAGACTTGAGTAGGAACCCCAATAGATCAAGTTGCTGACACTGTAGCAGGAGGATATGGAGGGTTTACAGGAGGAAAACATTGGGAAAAGAGCAGTATGCTGTCACAGCACAGGCTGTGCCCATTTGGTATGTCTGCTGGGGCACAACGATACTTTGGGAGTTTTTTGGCTAGTCTTTCATTCTGCGGAAACCTCTGTATCTTAAGTAAATAAACTCAAGGCTGCCCTTCACCTTTAAAAGTTTAAAATGCTGCCCCAAACCAGCCATTTCCCTGCAGAATTTCAAAGCTAGGTTCATCTAGTGATAAGAAGCACAAAGAGAGGCTGGGGATAGTATGGGTCCAGCAGCTTCGGGATGCTGTATATATATTGATATTGTATGCAGTTTGAGAAATGACCTACATTTGCCATACAGAGAAAATTTCCATGGGTGGAATAGTTACTTCCTGCTACCCTCTGTAATCAAATAATAATCACCAGTAAAGCCAACGTTATCTTCCAAATAGGAAATGTAGAGTTGTTCCTAGCACCCTGGAATATGACTAAAATTCAGATGTTATTTTTCACAGGGTATTTGTGAAACTAGCAAATTTTTCTCCAAAGAAACATATTGTTTATTAAGCTTTATTGTTGTGTTTACAGCACATCCTCAGCTTCATTTTAATATATCCTGCTGTGCGGTACTAAAGTCCACATGGAAATTTATAACTAGCAGAGCATTGACTAGCTTAAAGAGTTCCCCTGTGCTGTTTTCAGGATCATCTGAAGAAGATATAAAGGTCTCATAAGATGTCTCATGATCTGCTCAAAGAACAGTGAGTACATAACATGGGGACCTGATAAAACTATAGGCCAGAACAAACAGTCACCCAAAACCAAGCCAAGGAACTGAAAATCAAAAAGCGCAGAAAAGAAGTGGTAAGAGATGATCAAACATAGCGATAATCCTGGCAATATAAAGTTCAACAATGAATCACAAGGTTCACAATGTTCCAGTGCCATTTTTTTTCCCAAGGAAAAGATTCAATGCCAAAAGTTCCAACATTTATATAAACCAAGTCATGATTCAGACATATTGCTATATGAGAGCTGTAATGTATTGGGCTTTGTGTTACTGAGCGTACCACGTGGGTTTGAAAGCTGGAAGGTTGCTTAAGCAGGGAGCTGGCTAACGGCTCCCAGCTCCTCAGACAACCCATCTCCAGTGCCGCCATTGGCTGCCTTTGGGATGGCAATAGGTTGCTTCAAATCTATTGGACGCCACCTAGAGGCAAGGGTATAAATAGCTGCATTCGCAGCCCTGTTCCCCAGTTCGGTTCCTGCAAGCCAATAAAGAATATTCCTGACTGAACCACCTGGCGGGAAAGCAATTCCCCCCCCCCATGGTCAGCCTAGCACAGCCATGCTAGCGACCACAAGCCATGAGGATCAGTCCATAGGCATATGGAGGAGCAGGACAAGAAGTCGACAAGCCCCAACCACGAAGACTAACCCGAAATGGCGAAGGTCAGAAAGCTGGAAGAATTTGACATAGCTCACCCAGAAAGATGGTCTTCGTATCTATCCAGGGTCAAGAACTACCACCGCACCAACCAAGTCACCAAAGATGGCCTGAAGGCCGCTACGCTCCTGTGTCTTTGCAGCCCAGCCACGTTCAACATCGCAGAGAACTTGTTTGCGCCAACGCCATTGGAGTCCGTAACGTTCACGGACTTGAAGAAGAGGCTCGGAGACCACTTCATGCCCAAGCTGTCGGTAATCGCTTAGCGCCATGCATTTGAACAGAGTTCAGCAACCAGGTGAAACAGCATCTGAATTCATCGCAGCCTTGAGGCAGGCCGCATGCCTGTGCCAGTTCTCCGACGTCGAGGCGAGACTACAAGATCGGCTTGTCTGTGGTCTCCGGAATCGAGAGTTACAGCAAAAACTCTTTGCCAAAGAGATTGTGTTGTTCCCAGATGTGCTGAAAGAAATCATGGCAGACGAAGCCACCGGCGGGGCCGTACAAGCCATGCGGCCCACCAAAACAGCACAGCACGAGGAAGCCATCCACCACGAGGACACTGAACATACAGAAGACCCCGAAGACGACACAGAAGTTGACAAGCTACATCGACACAACGACCAACAACGTCACAGCGACAGGCAACAAGGGGTGACTTACAAGGCAAATCCCTTCCTTAGGTGCCCAGGGTGTGGCAGCCGCCACCAACGCTTGGACTGTAGGTTCCGGACAGCCATGTGCCGGGCCTGCGGAAAGACTGGCCACATCGCGTCCTTCTGCAGAGGTCACCAGAGGGACCGGCCATCGAATCACCAGTCGGACATCCCGACCAGGAGAGGTACCAGAGCCCCGGGACAGTATAGGGTGGGGTGTTGCTCCAGCCACAGAAGCATTTGCCAAATGGGAGCTTGCTGCCCTATTAAGCCAAAATTTCAACTTCAGGTCGAGCTTCAAGGGGTCCCTTGCAAGATGGAACTGGACATGGGCTCAGCCATGTCCATTATATCACTTGTTCATCTGCAATCACAGCAAGAGATGGGCCAAGCTCAGGCCATCTGACATTATACAGTTTTAAGGCATTGAAGGCCCTACTGTCCTCCAGTTCAGTGATCATCCACTTTAAAGAGTTGATGCTGGCGTGCCTTGTGTGTGATGCATCCCCATATGGGGTGGGGGCTGTTTTAAGCCATTTGGAGAGCGATGGGAGTCAAGTCCCAATTGCTTACTATTCCAGGACATTGTCCTCCACAGAGCGTAATTATGTACAAATTGATAAAAAGGAATTGGCCATTGTAGCTGGGGTAAAAAAAATTCCACAACTACTTGTATGGCAGGGACTTCATGGTCTTCACAGACCATAAACCACTATTGGGTTGTTCACTACTGACAGACAGACACACCACATCTTATCCCCTAGGATGTTAAGATGGTCCATCTTTTTATTGGCCTACAGTTTCAGGCTACTTCACAAACCCGGCAAAGATATGGGCCACGCAGATGGCCTCAGCAGGCTTTCATTGCCTCAAATCGAGCCAGATCCAGCCCCAGCAGCCCGCATTTTGTCTACTCAGGACTTGCCTGAGTTTTGCCTCCACACTGGGGATGTAGCTGCAGAAACTGCTGCAGACAAGATTTTAAGCAGAGTGCTATCCTGGATTCACACAGGGTGGCTGGAAAACAGTCCTGGACCCGAGTTCCAGAGCTACTTCACACGTAAACACGAGCTTTCAGCTCACAAGGATTGTATTCTATGGGGAAGCAGGGTCATTGTTCCCACATCATTAAGGGACAGGGTACTGCAATCACTTCATGAAGGTCATCTGGGCATTGTCCGGATGAAGGCATTGGCACGAAGCTACTTATGGTGGACAGGATTAGATAAAGCAATAGAAGCTCATGGGTGTTACATTGTCAGCAGTCCAGGCCTGAAATGCCACACGCTCCTGTCCATAGATGGGAGGAGACACACATTCCCTGGTCGAAAATTCATATCAACTTTGCTGGGCCCTTTCAGGGACAGCTATTTTTTATAGTGGTCAACAGCCACTCCAAATGGCTGGAAGTTATTCCAATCGCGAATATGACTACTACTAGGACCATCCAGGTGCTTAGGAAATTCTTTGCAATGCATGGGCTGCTGGAAGTCATAGTATCCAATAACGGGGCCCAGTTCATGGCAGCGGAATTTCAAGCCTTCTTGAGAACTAACCTCATTAGGCACACATTGGCTCCATTTCCTCCTTCTAGTAATGGGCAAGCTGAACGGATGGTGCGCACTACAAAGGAGTTACTGAAGCACATAGTGACCGGGGATTGGCACCACAGACTGGCCAATTTTTTTGCTCTGGCAGCATACTACGCCGTGCACGACAACAGGCAAAAGCCCAGCAGAGCTATGCTGGTGAAGACAACTAATCACAAAACTGGACAGGTTGCACCCAGACCGGGTGGCAGCAGACGCCTCTCACCTAAGGCCTCCAAGGGGGTTGCAAGTGGGTGATGGGGTGAGGGCCCAGAACTATGGGCATGGGAACTTGTGGGTGCCAGGCAAAATCACTAAAATCTCGGGCCCTCTCTCATACAAAGTGACCTTAGATGGTGGGCAAGTCATTTGCTGCCATATTGATCAGCTGAGGAAGTGGTTTCCAGAACAGCCACAAATCGAGGACCTCATCCCAGGTCCAATTCAAGGGTCTCAAACCGGCAGCCAGGCTGAACAATTCACATGCTCTGAGGACCCCGGCAGTCAGAGCAAGGGGGAGGTGGTTGTAGAGGGGCTAAGCCCGGGAGTGCAACATGGGTCCCCTGATGGGGAAAGTCAACCTGAACAATACAGCCACTGTGCGAACTCTGCTCAAACAATGGACTCTGGGGTGGGCCAACCTGGAATGGCCAGCAAGAAAGGTTCGAGTCAGCCAGACTCTTTTGGACTCAAGGATCCTGGTCTACCCAGCCCAGCAGACAAGCTGGTAGACGGGGAGTTGCCGGGATCCCCCCAGGCGATCTACAAGGGTTCGAAAACCTCCAGCATACTAACAGGATTTTGTCCTAAAATAATTGTGCTGTAATGTTGTGTTTGTCACTGAAATTGCTGCTTATTCAGAAAAGTCTCTGTATTAATGAATTCATTGGAACAATGCTGAACTTGTGCATACTACTATTTTGTATTTTTTGTATAATTGTGTAATTGCTGTACTTATTTCTTTTGTTGCTATAATGTGTGTTCATTCTAGGGGGGAGGGGTGTAATGTATTGGGCTTTGTGTTACTGAGTGTACCACGTGGGTTTGAATGCTGGAAGGTTGCTTAAGCAGGGAGCTGGCTAACGGCTCCCAGCTCCTCAGACAACCCGTCTCCAGCGCTGCCATTGGCTGCCTCTAGGTCGGTAATAGGTTGCTTTAAATCTATTGGCTGCCACCTAGAGGCCAGGGTATAAATAGCTGCATTCGCATCCCTGTTCCCCAGTTCGGTTCCTGCAAGCCAATAAAGAATGTTCCTGACTGAACTCACTCACCTCGTCTCTTCTCTCAAGCAACGAACCTAGTACACAAAAAGAGCAATAGTTCCTAAGAAGCTGTACTTCTCAGTATGCCACCCTTGAAATTTACCATTTCTGCTCTCCTATTTTTGAGTCAGTCAGCTTGGCACATACAGATTTTTTTAGTTCATTTTATCAAGGATATCATTCATCTCCTCATGATTTTTCCTTGTATCTTCCTTGTGGGAGAAAATTGCCTCTTACATCGCTTGTAGTGTCAGTTGCATCTCCTTCTGGAAGTTATTAGCTTTATCTTGTTGAATCATTGCTTGTGTTTAGACCACATCCTCAGCCTCATTTTAATACATCCTGCCGTGTGTTACTAAAGTCCACATGGAAATTTATAACTAGCAGAGCACCCACTGGTTTAAAAAGTGCTCCTGTGGTGTTTCTAGGATCATCTGAAGAAGATACAAAGGTTTCATAAGATGTCTCATGATCTGCTCTAAGAACAGTGAGTACATAACATGAGGACCTGATAAAACTATAGACCACGGTAAACAATCAAGAGTCACCAAAAACCAAGCCAAAGAACTGAAAATAAAAAAGCACAGAAAAGAAGTGGTAAGAGATGATGCAACATAGCAACAATCCTGGCAATATGAAGTTCAAGAATGAGTCACAAGGCTCACAGTGTTCCAATGCCACTTTTTTCCCCAGGAAAAGATTCAATGCCAAAAGTTCCAACTTTCATATAAACCAAGTCATGATTCAGACATATTGCTATATGAGAGCAATAGTTCCTAAGGAAGCTGTAATTTTCAGTATGCCACCCTTGAAATTTACTATTTCTACTCTCCTATTTTTGAGACAGTCAGCTTGGCACATACAGAATTGTGTCCTGACCAGAGTGTTCTTTGGTGAGATCTGGCTATTTAGAGTCAAAAAGTTCAGCAACTTACTTATCTTACAGGAAGATACTATAAGTAGGGATGGATGGCTTTCTAAAGTATCACATAACATCTTTCTTTACCACAATGAAAGATCAAATGGATGAGAGAAGAGTTTTGGATAGAGTTTTCTTTTTTTCTTGCATCAGCTCTATATATGTTTTTTCTTACTGTTTATTAAATTTATATGCCGTCCATCTTGCAGTTCAAGCTGACTCTGCGCGGTTTTAAACTTTATTTAAAATTATAATTAATAATACAGCAATTTATAAAATGTTATGCTGCCCATATTGAAATTCAAAGTGAACTCTGTACGGTTTTAAATTTTATTTAAAACTTTAATAATACAGAAATTTATTTATAAAATTTATATGCCGCCCGTCTCCAAATTCAAAATGACTGCATGGCTTTATTTAAAACTTTAACAATAATACAGATATAAAGACTTATTCATTTCCCTCTTTTAAAAAGTACATCCACAGTTTTCTGTGCTTGTTTTATATTTTTCTGTCTTACTATAATTTTATTTAAAACAAGGAAGCATTTGCAAAAAAAGCCTATGAATAAACATATCATTAGTGACACTATACAAACTGTATAAAACAGAATGCATCATTTTTATGTAATGGTGTTTGGAAATAACCTTGGGAGACAGAAGGAAGAGCTATGAATTAGAAAAATTAGACAATAATTAGACAAGAGGCAAATGAGTCTGCAGAAGCAATGGGGACCACAAGCTTCCCTAGATTGTTAGACTGGAAAGATGTGCTTTCAAACATGCAAGCTTTTGTTAATTTAACATTAAAATAAAGCTAGAGCTAGTACTTCTGGGTGGGCTTCTTGTCTGGACTATATTGCAAAGCTGAAAATATAAGATATATTTTTTAATTTAGCACCAAAGTCTGCACTCTATTGATTAAAGGAAAAATAACATCACTCTACTGCTCATACACCAGCTCAATGCTGGAGGTGGCTGATGGGATAAGACCTCATCCCCTTCCCATCCATCTCTTAGCTCTCTTAGTTTCGGTTTTAGTACAGTTTAATACAGTTTTTAATGATATTTTAATCTATGTAACTTTCATATTTTAATTATCTTTTACTTGTTTTATAACTTGTAAGCTGCCCAGGGTCACCTTGCAAGGGAGATGGATGACATAAAAATTGAATTAGCAAATACACAGTGAAGCGTAAAATTTGGTGACCCCTTTTGAATTTTTAATATTTCTGCATACGTTTGACCTAAACTGTGATTGGCTGTCCGCACAAATTCTAAACCTAAATAAAGACAACCCAATTAAACAAATGAGTTAGAAACATTATCCTTCTACCATTTCTGCTTGTCAAGACATGAGGCTAATTTTATTCTCCCCATCGTTCCTTTGAAATTTTGGTGACTGCACCTTAAAAGGATATTATATATTTAGGAAGAAGCAGTGAAGGGCAAATAAAATGAACCACTCCCTTAAAAAGAGAAGCTCCAACATTTGATACTTTTTAGTATAGAAGAAGAGGAAAACAGTTGAACAATTAAAATTGTGAATCTGTATAAGTAATTAAAAAGGAATTTGTCTTTTCTCATAATAATGGTATCTAGAGTGAATGCAACCTCACTGGATATTTGCGATAAAAAAGTAGAATTTTAGAGTGGAAAGAACTGAGACAACAAATGAGTTAGGGGACTGTTATCCAAATATAAGTTGTTACTGTACATACATTACAACTTGTTTGACTTTATGGTCAAGTGTATCTTTTTATTCATTTAGCAATAGATAAATCAGCTTCCTTCATCGTATCTTGATGTACTGAGGTCAAGTCCTACCTTGGCCATGAAAGCCACCTGGGTGACTTTGGGCCAGCCACTCTCCTCGGCCAACTCGCCTCACAGAATTGTTGTTGTGGAGAACATCGGAGGAGGAAAGTGTGTTGGATGCGCTCTCCGCCTTGAGTTATTCGTAAAAATGATAAAGCAAGGATATAAATAAATAAATAAAAGAATAAATTATTGAATTTTTGAGTTTGATACGTGGAAATATATTGAAGTGATTCAGCTACTTAGTCAACATCCTTAAATAAAAAAGGCCAATTCTCAGTTTTCCAACAACTTGAATCACCTGTAAATCATTAATGGATAAATTGTATTCCAGTTCCATTATATTTAATTATATTAAATTATTTAAAAATTGAATTATTGCTTCAGATCCCCAGGGTTATATAACAACAATTTTGATTATAGTGTAAATTTTGTATGTAATTTCAAAGCGTTCTGATTGATTGATTGATTGATTGATTGATTGATTGATTGACTGATTTTGTATTATTTTACTTTTTCCAGGGTGGTGCATACTTTTTCCTAGAACATGTAGCAGCTGACAGATCAACTTGGACCTACTTCTTGCAACAAGTCTGTAACCCTGCCTGGGGATGTATGACAGATGGGTGCTCTGTGTTAAGAGAAAGCTGGAAATATATAGAGAATGCAGGGTTTTCTAAACTGAACTTGCAACACATAATAGCTCCATTGGTCGTAAGTATAGTTTGTCCCCATATTTATGGATATGGTGTGAAGTAACTGTTCAAACTGGAGAAAGTGTCTTTCTCTTAAAATCAGATTTCTGAATTTAAGGAATTAACAGTAACAGTGGATATGCTGCAATAATAAAAGGGTATCCTCTATTCTATATGATTCGGAGTGTATTACTCGTAACCTGTGTGGTGTTCTCTAGTAACAAAGTGGTAATGGGAAAAGCTATAACCTAAGCACAAGCAGAGCAGGGAATCTTGCTTAAATACTACTTCAGGCAGAAGCCTTTGTTGGCCTTTAGGAGAGGCCTACACAGAAAGACTTTTCTCAGCTTCTTACTCCCTGTACTTGTAGAGAGGGTAAAACTGCATATATTGACATGGGATTAGACTGAAAGCTAAGGCTTAGCATTTAGAAACTGACAATGTTGTAACGAAGCTTGCTAACTATTAAATTATGTATTATCTCCTAGTTTTACTTATCATGCTTTTCATTTTCAATAAAAATGGGTTTGGGGTTTTTTCCTCTCTCTCTCTGATGAACCTCGTCTTGTGACTTTTTCTGAGTATGGGCAAATGCAAATATTGTGTCCCCTGATTCTGGGATATATTTTAAGGTGTGTAACAGATCTATGGAAAACCCTGGCCTTCAATAATTATTTTAAGTGGGGACT
Organism: Vipera ursinii; assembly: GCF_947247035.1. NCBI lineage: Eukaryota > Metazoa > Chordata > Lepidosauria > Squamata > Viperidae > Vipera > Vipera ursinii. The sequence continues at coordinate 139,852,024 of NC_139513.1, read as the reverse complement.
GAGAAGAGATTTGTTGTTAAACCTTAATCTGATATTTACACATTTGTAGAAACATTTTTGGAAAATACTTTGACATATTTGCTTACCACCACCCCATCCTATTTCTATCTACGATTTACAAAAGGTCGCAGATCAGCAGGGACTCACTTTGTAGCCAATTAACAAAAAGAAGTGGGGCAGCAAAAAGGATTTTCCCTGTTGATGGACCCTGGGAGATTCCAGAATTCAAAAATCCAGATTTAAATGCCCTCAGCCTAGTGCTTTTTTCATTTTTTAAATTTATTACAGTCAAAGATTTATATAGAAAAAACCAAACTGTTTAGAAATAAAAGGATGGATATAAAACACAAGGTAAAAGAATGTACAGAATACTGTATTATACTGTAGGTAGTCTTTGAGTTAGAAACTGTTGCTTACCAATCATTCAAAATTATGACTGACCTGAAAAAGGAGACATGCAATCCAAATCTGATGTTCCAATGGTCGGCCTCGCCCTGCAATCACATGACTGCATTTCAGGTATTTAGTAACACAGCTGCATTTACTCCTTGTTCTTGGGTGTCCCATCTTCTAGGATTAAGCCTTTCTCGCAAATCACAGAATAAGCCCTTGGAACTCTTAGCCATCTTACCAGTAGTTATGCGAGTTGTTATAATACTATTAGCCCTACCATTAGAAAGCTGACCTATTAATTTAATACAGGATCACTATCCAGGTAACCCTTGACTTATGAGTGGTCTCTTGGCAACCATGCGAAGTTACCATGGATCCATCTGGGGGCTACTTATGACCTAGATTAGAAGTTATGACAGTCCCACCCAATCCCCCATGGTCAAATGACCAAACTGTGGTCACTCAGCAACCAGATCATATTTGTGGCTGTCGATAGTATCTTGAGGTCACATGACTTCATTTCACAACAAAACCCGGTGTCATGGTTCCAATAGATTAGGGGTGTCAAACTCAATTTCATTGAGGGCCACATCAGCATTGTGGTTGCCCTCGGGGGGCCGGGTGGGTATGGCCAGGGTGGGCGCGGCCTACTGGGTGGGCGCAGATGGAGTGCATATGCCCTACTGGGTGGGCATGGCCAGCTCTACATCACTGCCATCAAGGGTGCCTATGCGGGCCTGAGCAGGAGTGGGACAGATCTGGGGGGACTCTGGCAGAAGGAGGGTCTCTGGGCCAGGGCCAAGGCAGCAGGGACCGTTCCCTCACTGTTTCCAGGATGGCTTCGGGGGCCACATGAAACCACTTCGCAGGCCGGATTTGGCCCCTGGGCCTTGTGTTTGACATGTCTGCAATAAATGAAACCCATCAAAAGAACTTCAAGGCAAGAATTCTTCCTTAAAGAACATTTTTTTGTATTGCCCTGTACACTGCCCTGAGTCCTTCGGGAGAAGGGCAGTATAGAAATTAAATTATTATTATTATTATTATTATTATTATTATTATTATTATTATTATTATTATTATTATTATTATTATTATTATTATTATTTTCAGGAAATGAAGTATTGGCACTACATAGTTGAACCCAAAACTAAATTCCCTTCCCCTGGATACAAAGTAACAAATCGTAATTCCCACCCCCAATAAGCAGTCATAAATCACATTCTCTAATTACCTGAAACACGGGCTTTCTCTTCAACTTCTCAGCCCACCAAACCGTTATCAGTTCGTCCTTGAGTTCCCACAAAGCAACATTATTAAGCTTTCATTCCAATTCCCCTTCTGCACCTGATTTCTAAACAGAAAAAAAGCATGTTAAAAGCAAAGTGGCTGCAATTTTCATTAGTTGTCAGAGCAGGAACATCCAATGTTTACAGCACTGACACCAGGCATTTACTTTTGCTTTTCAGATGAACTATTGGTTTACTTAATTGCTTAATAACCAAAAAAGATTATGTACAACCAAAAAAATTGTAAAACCATTTTATGACTGTCAGGACTTATGGCCTTGATGCATAGACTCCATTATGGTTATAAATTGCATACTACTTGTATAAATGAATGAATACATCTACTGGATTATTGCTTCCTGAAATTTTTGTGTTGCTGGCTAATTTAGAATTTTTAAGATGGATACCAAAGCAGAATGATGTTAAAGGAGATGCCAAGGCTAAAACAAACAGTATCATGTGTAAATTGTCCCCATTAACTTACAACACCAGAAGCCCTTCCTTAATTGCCAGAGTGAGCCCAAGTGGCAGAGACAGTCTCTGGGATTTGGAATACTACTCATCAAGAGATTCGTCTTGTTGGGCAGCTTTTAATACCTTCTCAGTCCCCCTTAGCCATTTAGTTTAGGCATCAACAAGGGAAGATTACACATTAATAAGGATCAGGTAGCAGGGGTTTGGGGGCATCTGCTACAGCAAAAGAGGGAAATAATTATCTTATTGGGATTCAAATAAAAACTTTGTTAGTTTGTTATCTCATATCCTGCAAGAGTAAATAGGAAAAATTAGCTTGTCTAAGCAGGCTCTTTTCCAGGTGTTAATTGAAAAATGTAGGTCAAACAAGTGCATAGCATCTAAATGGATTTCCTTAAATTGTATAGTATTCTGTTTCTAATTGAAACATTTCAAATGGTGAATGGAATGCTTCAGCAATAATGTCTTCTATACTAGATGAAGCAGAGTCAGTTACAAGAGTCTGAATAACAGTGGTTGGTAATGATCCAACCACTGTCCCCCTCCATCTCTACTTCCAGTAGGAAATAAATCAGTCTTCAATTCCTTGGGAGACACCAGAATTGAATCTTAGGATTGTTATTTTTGCAGAGAGGGGAGGCTGAGGCACATAGTTGGCCATGGCTAGGTTTTTAATCCACTCGTGACTTTTTTGTATTTATAATAGCACAAGCTTATCAAAGAGCCACATGCTTATCTTTCTCCCTACTAATTTTAGATTTCAAATACTGTATTACTTTGGGTGAAGTTTGATAAAAATGTAATGTTGAGAATCTTGGATTTTAGCTCGCAAACTAAGTTGATATAATTGCAAATGTAGAACCAAAAATCAAATCCTGCCTTTTTATGTATTTTTAAAAAAATCCCATTTATATCCTGCCCTTCTCCGAAGACTCAGGGTGGCTTACAATGTAAAGCACAAATCAATGTGCTTAGCAATAGCCTTCATTCTATGTATATGCCTGCTTATTAGGGCTTTCGCCCCCTCCCCAGTGGCATTATTACAAAATCAGCTTATTGCCCCCAACAATCTGGGTCCTCATTTTACCTACCTCAGAATGATGGAAGGCTGAGTCGACCTTGAGCCTGGTGGGATGCGAACCTGCACTAATTGCAGGCAGCTGGTGCTACTTAAGGAGGCATTAGCCCACTGCTCCACCAAGGCTCTTGGTAAAAGTCCATTTGCTTCATTATTCAGTAGTTATGAACTTTGAATATTCCTGATGCTTTTTTTCATAAACCTAGTGAATATCTGAAGGCAGAACAAGAAGCAAAGGAGAGAATCAGCTTAGAAATAAGAGAAATTTCCTGACAATTAGAATAATTAATCAGTGAAATGACTTGCCTCTTGAAGTTTTGGGTGCTCCAACATTGATGTTTTTTAAGAAGAGATTGGACAACCATTTGTCTAAAATGGTATAGGGATTCCTGCTTGAGCAGGGAGTTGGATTAGAAGACCTCCAAGGTCCCTTACAACTTTGTTGTTCTGTTTCAAATATCTGATTAATTCTGTCTAATTCTAATGATTCTCTAGAGCAGACATGTCAAATTTGTGACATCACGTGATGTCGCGGTGTTATGTATGGGGATAAATAAAACACAAGCAGCGGCTCATTGTAACCATCAGAGGGTGCTGTGCTGTGACAGGATTGGCTGGGACGCAGCTGACGGGAAAACCCAAGTAAAGGATTGATACCAGTGTACCTGGCAAGGTATATAAAGAGGTACAGGCAACCCCTATTGTTGAATCCGGCACAACATCCAATAAAGAGCTGTTTGCTGAGTCCATCGTCTTTGTCTCGCCATGCGGTCAAGACCCACTACACAATAGTGGCGACGAGGATGGGATCCTGTTTCTCCTGAGGGGCTGAAGTCACTAAGGATCGGAGGGAAAAACAATTCCCCGAACCTTCCTCGGCTGGCTAAGCTGGCGCTTGCAGTCAGAAAAGCGCAGAAACAGGATAACCATGGCACAGTATGGACAGGTCCCGCCGTTCGATATGCAGCACCCCAAGAGATGGGCTTCACACCTGAGTCAGGTAGAAGGGTTCCTGTAGGCTAACCGGATCCCTGATGATATCCAGAAAGCTGCATTCCTGACCTGCCTGAGCAGCCCAGTGATCCATGACCTGGCCGTTAACCTGTGCGCACCGACAGCAATCGAGGCCATGTCGTAAAAGGACGTTGTGGAGAAGCTGAACAACCATTTCAAGCCGTGAATGTCCGAGCTGGCGTGGCGAGGCCAGTTTGACCAGCGGTGCCAGCGGCCAGGTGAGACGGCTTCTGAATTTATCGCAGCTCTATGGGAAGCTGCGCACCTGTGCAATTTTACTAATTTAGAAGAAAGGCTGAGGGATCATTTGGTGTGTGGGCTCCGGGACAAGCGACTGCAGCAGCGTCTATATGCCCGGCCGACGATCACACTACAAGATGCTCAGGATGAGATCTTGGCCAGCAAAGCTGCTGGGGGAGCAGTAAACACGACCCATCAAACTCGACCCAGCAGCCCTGGCGGTTCCATTCATCATGGAGAGGCTATAGATGGCAGAAGCAGAGAAGCAGCAGAGGAGGCTGAGATTGATGCCATGCATCAAAAGCAAGGAAGACTGCAAATGCGGCGCGACAACAATGGAAGCCAGCGGAAGACACCAACGACCAGCAAATGCACAAGCTGCCACTGCAAAGAAACCACTCAAAAATGTGCTAGCTGCGGGGGAAACCATCCGAGGGCGACCTGCAAGTTCAGATCCGTTAAGTGTCGGTCCTGCGGTAAGACGGGACACATAGCAGCCATCTGCCAAAATCACACGCGGGACAACTTGCACAAACTTCAATCGGTGGACGCGTGGCCAAAAGGTACTGAGTCCCCTCATCTCAATTCTCTTCAGCCCTCTCCAACCAAGTTTCACGGGAACAAGGTGACTGTGTCACACACGGATATTCACCCGGTTCTCACACCAAAAATCACATTAGAGGTCCAGTTGCAAGGGGTACCTTGCAAGATGGAACTCGACTCCGGATCCACAGTCTCCATCATTTCAAGATGAGCAGTTTGTGGCCGGAGCAAACGGTGGGCTCCTTTGAAGCCCACCAACATTCAGTTAGCAGATTTCCAGCATGCACCCATTAAGGTTATGGGGGTGGCCACCATGTTAGTGGGGTTCAAGAACTTCCAGGGTCCTTTGGACGTCCTGGTAGCAGAGGGCTGGAGGACCAGTTTAGTGGTGCTTAATTGGTTTCAAGCTCTGGGAATAGGGATCTGGGAATCCATAGCACCCAGACCAAAAGCCTTGAATCCATCTGCAAAATGTTTGCAGACGTATTCGATGGCAAGCTGGGTAAATACACAGGACCCCAAATTAAGTTTAAATTGAACCTCAACATCCTCCCCATAAGAATAAAACCTCGTAGAGTCCCCTTTGCTCTCAAGCACAAGATTGAGAGTGAACTGGATAAATTAGTGGATCAAGGGGTGTTAGAACCCATGGATGGGGGAGAGTGGGAGACCCCAATAGTCACCCCACTCAAAGCCAACGGGGAAGTAAGAATTTCTGAGGATTATAAGGCCACAGTGAACTGGGCCCTAAATCTGCATGCTTACCCGGTTCCGACGGTGAGACACGTCCTCTCTGCACTGCAGGGAGGCGCCATCTTTGCCAAGCTCTATTTGTCGCAAGCACATCAGCAGCTCCCAGTTACCAGGGAGACGGCAGATGCGCAGACGATCGTGACACACAGAGGAGCCTTCAGAGTTAACCGTTTATAGTTCAGTGTTTCTGTGGCTCCTGGAATCTTTCAGGAGGTGATGGAGAGGACTCTGAAGGGCATACCTGGAGTATGCCCATACTTTGATGATGTCCTCATTGCAAGAGATTCTGAGGAGGTCCTGGCTGACAGGTTGCAGGCTGTGTTAAGCAGATTCTGTTCTGCAGGGCTGAAACTTAAGAAGGAGTGGCATCAACTGAATTCCTGGGGTTCAGAATTGATGGCAAAGGAATTCATCCTACTGATTCAAAGGTAAGAGCAATTAAAATGGCTCCTACCCCAAAAAACAAAGCAGAATTGCAAGCCTTCCTGGGGTTGGTTAATTTTTTATCACGCTTTCTTACCCCACAAAGCAGCAATTGCTGAGCCGTTACACAGGCTCTTGGACAAAAAAAAAACTGTTTGGAATTGGACCAAGGTCCATGAGCAGAGTTTTAGGAATTTGAAAGACCTATTGTCCTGCAATTCCACTGTTACACATTTTATTGAAACCAAACCCATCTGCATCACATGCGATGCATCCCCTTATGGAGTGGGTGCTGTCCTAAGTCACATAGAGGACAATGAGGAGCAGAGGCCTATCGCTTATTATTCCCGGACACTATCAAGGGCAGAGAGGAATTACGCCCAAATAGATAAGGAGGCCCTTGCAATAGTGACGGGGGTCAAGAAATTTCATGATTACATATATGGCAGGGAATTCACTATTTTTACCGACCATAAGCCTCTGCTGGGGTTGTTCACGACTGAAAAGCAAACCCCACAAATTCTATCCCCCAGGATGATGAGGTGGTCCATATTCCTTTCAGCATATTCGTGAAAACTGGTACACAAACCAGGAAAGGATATGGGCCATGCAGATGCATTTTTTTTTACCTCCGGAGAAGATGGCCGCAGTCCGCGGCTGAGCTAGAGAATGCGGGAGGATGAGTTTTGGCTTGTGAGTCTTGAGGAGGCTGTTGCTTGCCGCACAGCCTCGGCTGAGCACCAGGAGTTCCCGGGGCCGTGACAACTTGCTAAGGCCGTGGGAGATGGTGGTGTGGTGGTCTGGGTGGACCGGGCCTGACCCGCGGTGGCTGTAACCTCTTTGAGGCTGCCAGAGATGAGTCGGGCGGCGAGGTACCTGGGGCCTGAAGCGGTCAGGATGATCCGAGCGGCGGGGCGCCTGGGGCCTGCAGCAACCGCGGCGACTCCATTCGAGGCCATTCGGGATGACGTTTGGGCCACGAGTCGCCTGGAATCCACGGCAGTCAGGATGCTTCGGCGAGGCTTTTTGGGCGTACGACGACTGCAGGAACATCTTTGGAGGCCCGTTCGGGGCGATGATCTGGGCGGTGAGGTGCCCAGGGCCTGTGGCGGCCAGGACGATTTTCTTGAGGCCATTGGTGATCCGGGTGGAGGGGCGCTTGGCCTGGGATGGCCGAGTGCCCAACTGACAATTTGGTTGGTGGACTCTCCCCTCCGGTGGAAGTTTCGCGGGGGTGGAGACATGCCGACCGAGGGGCCACGAGCTTTTCCTCCTCTGTGAAGGCCCTTTTGGGGCCGCTTTTTGGAGGATGGAGGCTGCCGACGATGCCGCCCGAAGAAGATCGTGGTGAGATCACCCCATTTCCCTGGATGATATTTATATTCTGAGGCTTGCTATAGCCCTTTGGTCGTGAGTTTAACTGGAGATGGGGATGCATGACTGGTTGAATTTTACTGCTGCCATTTTCCATCTGTGGTGGCTTTGGAGGTGTTGTCAGTGGGGCAGGGGGACCCGGCTGTTATTGGCCAGACCTGGAACCTGAAGCTAGAGACTTGATTACATCTATTCATTATTGGAACTATGGACGCCTCCACCGACAAATGGACTATTACTACCTCCCAGTCATTGGATTTTTCTTTTCCCTATCTGCGACCTACCCGGAGCTGGATAGTGACATTCCCTGATGCCAGAAGATCTTCTTGTCACTGTGAGAGGGTGACTTTGTTCGGGAGTTGCTGTCCAGCTCTGTAATTTTAATCATCAATTGTTGTTGTATTGATTCCTGCCGATTCATCTCTTCCTGCTTTTAGCTTATTTTATCTTTCTATCTTATTGATGATTTATTCCGCAGGCACATTGCTTGCCCTGAGAGATTCCCCCCTCTCCCAGGTGTGGCCCTCTGGTTTGCGCCGCCGGTTCCTTAATGACGGATCCTGGGATCCCGAGAGGTGGCATGGCACAAAAAGGAGGCTTAGGGATTTTTTATGTAAACTTTTTAATGGGTTAGGGAGGGGGGAAGGATGTACGTTCCAGCAGAAAGATGGGGGGATTTTGCTGGATCTTTCTCAATCCAGGTTGGTAAATGGTCGCGGTGGTGGGGGGGAGGGTCTTTGGGCCCGAGGGGATGGGGTGGAGACAGTGATACCCATGGTGATTGGAAATGGCGGCAGACAGATGAACAGAGGGCCATATCGAAACTTGGGATCGCGCCCCCGCTATCTCCGAGCGGTGGCACGCTCCGAACCTCTGGCTTCATCCTGCTTTTCCGGGAGTGGGGGAGGACAGGTACCTGAGCTCAGGCTGGTTTATTTGAATGCCAGGTCTGTGGTGAATAAAGCTCCCCTCATTCGGGAATTGATTGAGGAGGAAGACGCAGACCTGGCATGCATCACTGAAACCTGGTTGGGCCCGGAGGGAGGGGTCCCTTTGATTGAATTATGCCCACCAGGTTTCCGTGTGCTTCACCAGCCTCAGGCTCAGGGTAGGGGCAGGGGGGTGGCAGTTGTTATTAAGGAGGCCCTTTCTCCGCGGGAGACCACTGCCCCTCAGATAGGCAGATGTGAGTACCTTCTCCTGAGGTGGGGTCCTGGGGGTCAGTTGGGTCTGTTGCTCACATACCTTTCTCTCAGCTGCGTGGCAACAGCCCTGCCTGGGCTACTCGACGCTCTCTCAGGGTTGGCGGTTGAGTTTCCCAGGCTTATGGTTCTGGGAGATTTTAACCTGCCTTCCCTGGGTGGTGCGTCGGGGGTGGCCCGAGAGTTCATGGCTTCCATGATAGCCATGGACCTGACCCAGATTATTCAGGGTCCGACTCACGAGGGGGGAAACATGCCCAACCTTATTTTTATCTCTGGGCAGTGGCTTAATGGTCTGGGTGGGGTTACTCCAACATCTCAACCCCTTTCATGGACAGACCATTATCTCCTGCGGTTGGGCCTCCATCATGCCACTCTCCGCTGCTGGGAGGCGGAACCGACCAGGTGGTTCCGCTCCAGGCGCCTGATGGACCCAGATAGGTTCCAGATGGCGCTTGGACTGATTCCTTCCTCCCTTTCCCACAGCCCGGTCGAGACCTTAGTTGACGCCTGCCAACGGGCTGCTTCGGAGGCTCTCGACCATCTTGTGCCTTTGCGGCCTCTGACCTGGCGCAGATCCCGGCTCGCTCCTTGGTTCTCTGCGGACCTGCGGGAGATGAAGCGCCGGAGAAGGGGCCTAGAGAGCATTTGGAGGTCCAGTCGGTCCGAGTCTGACCGAACACAGTTAAGATCCTTTTCTAGATCTTATCTTGTGGCAATGGAGGTGGTGAAGCGTGCTCATTTTGCCACCCCTCATTGCATCCACAGATAACCACCCAGCCGCCCTGTTTAGGGTGACCTGTTCCCTTTTAAATCAGGGGACGGGAGAGGACCCCTTGTAGGGACAGGCTGAGGAGTTTAGTGAGTATCTGGTGGATAAAATTGCTCAGATTCGGGCTGGCTTGGACTCCAACTGGGCAGTATCTGACAAAGGGGAAACGATGGGTTTGGCCGATAATATTTGGGAATAGTTTGATCCTGTGACTCTGGATGAAGTGGACAGGATCATGGGGAAATTAAGTGCCGCCACGTGTTTGTTGGACCCGTGTCCCTCCTGGCTGGTTTATGCGGCTCGGGAGGTTACATGAGGCTGGCTCTTGGCAGTTATCAATGCTTCCTTGAGTGAGGGGTGCTTCCCTGCCACCTTGAAAGAGGCGGTGGTAAGGCCCGTTCTCAAGAAACCTGCCTTGGATCCAGCTATTTTAAATAACTTTCATCCTGTCTCCAACCTTCGCTTCCTTGCGAAGGTCATTGAGAGTGTGGTGGCACGGCAGCTCCCTTTGGTCCTGGAGGAAACTGAGTATCTGGATCCATACCAATCGGGTTTCAGGCCTGGGTACAGCACGGAGATGGCATTGGTCGCGCTGGTGGATGATCTCTGGCGGGCCCGAGACAGGGGTTATTCCTCTGTCCTGGTCCTTTTAGACCTCTCAGCGGCTTTTGATACCATCGACCATGGTATCTTGCTGCGACGTCTCGAGGGGTTGGGAGTGGGAGGCACCGTTTTACGGTGGTTCTCCTCCTACCTCTCGGGCCATTCACAGACAGTGTTGGCAGGAGGGCAGAGGTCAACCCCTAGGCCCCTTAGTTGTGGGGTGCCTCAGGGGCTGGTCCTCTCGCCCCTCCTGTTCAACATCTATATGAAGCCGCTGGGTGAGATCATCCGTGGTTGCGGGGTGAGGTATCATCAATATGCTGATAATACCCAGCTTTTTATCTCCACCCCTAACCAACCCAGCGATGCCCTTGATGTGATGTACCGTTGCCTGGAAGCGGTACAGATTTGGATGGGGAAGAACAGGCTCCAGCTCAACGCGGCCAAGACTGAGTGGCTTTACGTACCAGCATCTCGACTTGTCCAAGAGGTTCCATCTTTGGTTATGGGAGGAAAGGTGTTACCTCCCGTTGATAGGGCATGCAATTTAAATTAAATTAAATTAATTTAGGCGTCCTCCTGGATTCACGACTCAGTTTTGAAGATCATATTGGAGTCGTGGCCAGGGGGGCATTTGCCCAGGTTTGCCTGGTGCACCAGTTGCGCCCCTATCTGGACCGAGATGCCCTACGTACGGTCACTCATGCACTCATTACCTCTCGGATACATTACTGCAATGCCCTCTACATGGGGCTGCCCTTGAAGACCACCCGGAGGCTCCAGCTGGTGCAGAATGCGGCCGCACGGGTTGTGATGGGAGCATCCCGATACTCCCATATTACACCCCTCCTGCGTGAGCTGCATTGGTTGCTGGTTGTCTTCCGGGTGAGATTTAAGGTGCTGGTTCTTACCTTTAAAGCCCTACATGGCCTAGGCCCGGGATATTTGCAGGACCGTCTGCTGCCAGGGACAACTTCCCATCGCCCAGTGCGCTCACACAGAGAGGGCCTCCTCAGGGTGCCGTCGGCTAGACAATGTCGGCTGGCGACCCCCAGGGGGAGGGCCTTCTCTGTGGGAGCGCCAGCCCTGTGGAACCAACTCCCCCTTGAGCTCCGGATGGCCCCAGATCTCCGGTCCTTTCGCTGCGGCCTCAAAACTTTCCTTTTTCATCAGGCTGACCTGGATTGATGACGGGTTTTTAAAATGTTTTAATTTTTAATTGTTTAGTTAATTTATTTTGGGGCTGTTTATTTAATCTTTTTTAACTTTTGTATTGTTGTTTTTATGGTTGTTAGCCGCCCTGAGTCCTTCGGGAGATAGGGCGGCATATAAGTCTCAAAAATAAATAAATAAATAAATAAATAAATAAATAAATAAATAAATAAATAAATATTACCATTAGCCATTACAGAACCGGATCCAGCACCTGCTGAACAGATTATGGCAATCCAGGATCTCCCAGAATGCCCACTCCATGCTAAGGACATTGCTGCTGCTACCACAGCAGACAAGGTCCTCAGCAGAGTACAGGCATGGATAGTTTCAAGGTGGCAAGAAAGGAGTCCAGGCCTGGAATTCCAGGCATTCTTCACGAGGAGACATGAGCTGTCTTCTCACAAGGGATGCCTATTATGGGGTAGCAGAGTCATTATTCCGGAGAAACTTAGGGACAAGGTCTTACAGTAACTACACGAGGGACACCCTGTCATAGTCAGGATGAAAGCCTTAGCCAGGAGTTATTTCTGATGGCCGGGCCTGGACAAGGCTATTGAGGAACAGGTAGCGGGTTGTTACACATGCCAAAGATCTGGGCCAAAACAGCCACACGCACCAGTACACAAGTGAGAGGTGACACACAAACCATGGTCCAGAGTCCACATAGATTATGCTGGCCTGTTTCAAGGTCAAACTTTCCTAGTAGTAGTAGTAGACAGTCACTCCAAATGGTTAGAGGTAGTACCAGTGACGAGTATGACCACAGCCAAAACAGTCCAGGCACTCAGAGGACTTTTTGCTACACATGGTCTTCCTGATGTGATAGTTTCGGATAATGGCCCACAATTCACATCTGCTGATTTCCAGGATTTCACGAGGGCCAACTTGATTAGACATGTCACCTCTGCGCCCTTCCACCCATCGTCTAATGGGCAAGCAGAACATATGGTGAGGACGACCAAGGATACGTTGAGATGCATCATCAGCGGAGACTGGCATCAGAGGTTGGCCTAATTTCTTCTGGCACAACACACCACCCCATGCACAACCACAGACAAGAGCCCAGCAGAACTACGGTGGGGCAGACGTCTCATCACAAAGTTGGACCGACTCCACCCTGACAGAGTGGCCACAGACATAGAACAACCTTTACCCCCCAGGGAACTACACATGGGGAACCTGGTTTGGGTCAGGAACTATGGGCCGGGACATTTGTGGATTCAGGGGGAGGTGATCGAAAGAATAGGGCCATTGTCTTACATTGTTGAGGTGGAGGGGGGTCGTCGGGTCAGAAGACACATTGACCAAATCAGGAAGCGGGTTCCTGAAAGGTCAGGTCACTGAACAACCAATCCACCCAACCACAAACAATGGGCCCTGGGGAGGAGGAGGATCTCATGGACAGGGTACTGATGCCAGAGACTTTTGCCAGGTCAGAACAGCAGCTGGAACAACAGGCTCTGAATCACCAAGACGATGTGGCTGCCAGAGCCCAGAGCCGGGTCTCAACTTATGACTTGGCTGTCCAGGGAGGGGAGCAACCCCGGAGAAGGTCCAGCAGGGCTCATAGGCCACCTGCCTATTTGGAGGACTACGTAAGGTCGTAAGAAAGGACGCAACATGCCTACATCCACACAGAAGCATGTGTTAAAAATAAAATTGTTTATTGTTTTTTATGGGGGAAGGGGTGTTATGGGGATAAATAAAACACAAGCAGCGGCTCATTGTAACCATCAGGGGGCGCTGTGCTGTGACAGGATTGGCTGGGACGCAGCCGGCAGGAAAACCCAAGTAAAGGATTGGCTGCCAGTGTACCTGGAAAGGTATATAAAGAGGTACAGGTAACCCCTATTGTTGAATCCGGCACTACATCCAATAAAGAGCTGTTTGCTGAGTCCATCGTCTTTGTCTCGCCATGCGGTCAAGACCCACTACACAATAGTGGCGACATATCAAAACTTTTTTCCCATTGCCGGCAATGGGGTGGGCACGGTTTCCTCATGATGCATGCAGCCAGCAGGCCGGCCATTTGACACCCCTGCTCTAGAGTCTTATGATTCTTTGGATTCTTTTGAATTGATTTCTCTTTTTTCATTTACAAAGCATTTTTTAATGTCAATAACATATCTATCTTCAAAGTAAGTTACATTCTTATACACCTACAGAGAAAATACAGGCTTCCTCCCTCGTGTATTTTTAAAAAATCATTTTGCAAAATTATACATCTGGCAAGTATAATATTGTCTAGAGCAGGGGTGTCAAACTCGCAACATCATGTGATATGTCACAATGTATCGCAACTTTTTTGCCATTGCCGGCAATGGGGTGGGCGCGGTTTTGCTATGATGCATCCGGGCTGCTGCAGTTTGATACCCCTGGTCTAGAGGTTCCTGTTGTGGCTTGTATAACCTAGTGTATTTGAGAAATAAATTATTACAATCCATGTTTAAGTTTATATTTTGTTATTTATCTCATATTATATTTATATGTATGTATAAGTATAGAGGGGACGCGGTGTCTCAGTGGGTTAGGACGCTGAACTTGTCGATCAGAAGATCGGCAGTTACTCGTCCCAGCTTCTGCCAACCTAGCAGTTCGAAAGCATGTAAAAATGCAAGTAGAAAAATATGGACCACTACGGTGGGAAAGTAACAGCATTCTGTGCACCTTTGGCGTCTAGTCATGCTGGCCACATGACCACGGAGACGTCATCGGACAAGCGCTGGCTCTTCAGCTTTGAAAGGGAGATGAGCACCGGCCCCTAGAGTCGGAAACGACTAGCACACATGTGTGGGGGAACCTTTACCTTTACCTTTATGTATAAGTATATATTTCCCAAGTTGGGGGTGTCTATAAAGCCTTTGAAATTCCTTTTTGCTGTTTTTCCCATCTCTTCAAAGCTTGTAAATTCAACTAGAGAAGCACAAATTTTCTCTTTAAAATTCAAAGTCTGAGTCACAGACTCTTTTAAATGCATCTAGCCCTGGTGGTCATTGCAGAAAGATCTTGCCGGTTGCTAACCCTTCCTAAGCCTCAGTTAAATTGGTGCCTGTCCCTTTAACTGAAGTTAATTGTACACATCACACGTTACAATCCACAGATCAGATTTTGTTTAAATTCTTAGTACACTCAGTTGTTTACTTCTGAAGAATTGGGAATTACACTTACAAACTTGGCTTCACCTGGCTAGACTCAGATTAAAATAAACATAACCTTAGAATCCATCTTTGCAAGAGCCACCAATGACGCTTTCTGTCCATTTATAATAGCAAATAGGTGAAGGGACCACTACTGAGTTTCTGAATGTATAGAAAATCAAATTATGATAGAACAACCTTCCAGTTGCTTGTGCCGATAGCTAGTTACTGTAACTGCCAATAACGAGCACGAGTGTTTTCTCTCTAACAGAACTTGGAAGAAAATAATGCTTAGTGACAAAGGCAGGGCACTTCCTAGCCTGGATAAAGAACTTGCTTTCCTCCCAAAGTTTTGAACTTCAACATCCCTTCAATCCCCGTCCGCACGTTCCAAGACTCAGCGTAATAAACTCTCGCATCTGCCACCTTTCTTAATTTACATCACTACTAATCTGGGCGCGTCCAAGAGATGTAAGGTAGGGAAAACCCGAGTGCTGAATTACAAGAGGGAGGGAGGGAGGGGGGGAAAGAAAGAAAGAAAGAGAGAGAGAGAGAGAGAGAGAGAGAGAGAAAAGGCGCTCCCGCATGCTGAAACCGCGGAGCGCACGCGCCACGTGAAACTCGCTCTGAGAGCCGCAAGGCACACGAGACGGACAACCGCAAAAGAAGCCGACCAGCGGCCCCGGCGCCATTTGCTTCTTGGATCGAATATGATTCGGGGCTTTCGTTCGTCGCTCTTTTTCGTGTGGCCGCTGTTTCTGCTGCTGGAGCTCCTGTCCCCCGCCTCCCTCACAGACGGTGAGAGCGGGGCTGCCTGCCTGAGCAGGCGGTTGGACTAGAAGACCTCTAAGGTTCCTCTCAGCTCTGTTCCGAATTTAATTTAATTTAATTTCATCTGTTCGTTGCTCCGTGAGGCAATGACCTTTGAATGAGCTTGTTCTCAACGGCACTCAAAAGACCGAGTGGCAGAAAGCACCGCTGTTAGTAGGAAAGCCGCTCCCTACAGCCCTAATTCATGCTGATCCCGTGGTGGGGGTGCAGGCGCTCAGGCTGGCCCTAACCGACCCCCTTCGCAGCTTGAAACCTCCGTAAGGAAAAAGCGTTGCTCGTCCGGCTGAGAGTTCTGCAATTTCCTGGCAACGAGGATCGGATTCCTCCCTCCTCTTCCTCCCTTTTGTGCGCGAAATAGAGCCCGTAATTACCGCTATTTCTCTCTTAGCAAATTGAAACAAATTCAGAACTAGACCTAGAGCAGGGGTAGGCAACCTCGGCTCTTTTATGACTCATGGACTTCAACTCCCAGAATTCCTGAGTCAGCTATGCTGGGAGTTGAAGTCCATGAGTCATAAAAGAGCCGAGGTTGCCTACCCCTGACCTAGAGGAATAGATTCATCATACATACTCATCGTTATCGTAGGTCATTCCTAACCCATTGTTTCATCTGGCCCAGAAGGGAAGGGTTGCTGTGGCGCTAATTGCCTAATCCGAGTTAGCTCCTATCCCGGAGGTGGAGACAATAGCCTGGAACTGGGTTTTCCTGCTCCACTTTAAGTGTTTCCGACTTGGGTTGACACAGCCCAATTCTGCACTTTCGCTGCTGTGCTTTCATTCAATGACAGCACTTCTCTTAGGAGCCACCATCACACCCCTGCCCCAGTGAGCACTAATGGCACCTTATATTGCCATATCCAGGGTACCTGCATCCAAGAAGTAGAATGTGGTTGTGTGAATGAGCTCACTATTGCTTGTGAACCAGATCTCCACTGTTTGGCAATTTCTGGGTCTTCAAGAAACAGAAACACTGGATGGTTGGCTTCTAGCCACATAAACAGCCAACGGTTAGGACATAAAATAAGTGCTGAGCAAAGATTGGTGAATCACTGCCCCAAGATAATGAACTGGTGAATTTCTATTAAAAAAAAAGTGGGTGAAAAATTCTGCCAATTTATCTTTCTAGGTCAAACCACAGGCAGATAAATCTGAGGTTCTGCTTTGTTCAGCTACCAGGCATGCCAAATGGGAAATTGTTAAGTACAAGGAGAAATTGGCAAAGGAGTTTCACACAAAAGTTCTATCAGTGGAAACTGCACAATAAGTATCCTATTATTCCCCACTGACTTCTAAAGACAAAAGAATTGTGCAGGCGTAGATCAGTGACTGCAGGAAACTCCAAGGGAGTTTCCGTCTCTCTTCTAACTATTGGAACTGGGGTGGGAGGGCATTTGGGAGCTTCAAAGATCAGAAGATTTTTAGTACAGTAGCTTGCATATTGTTGAATATGTATTATGGTCACAGAATTACTTGAACATTGCATTAACATTGCAATTTTTAAAGAATTATCAAATGTGGTGATACAATACTGTATGTCTATGGTCTCAATCATCCAGGTCACAGTGGTCCCAAAGATGCTTTTTCCAAAAAGCAACTGGACTTCCTAGCTTTTTTTAAAAAAAAATATTTCACTTCTTGTGTACTGAAGAAGCTTCTTAGCTAAGAAGCAAAATGTTTTCAAAAGGAAAAAAAATGAGAAAATCCAGTTGCCTTTTAGAAAAAGTACCTTTAGGACAAATTTAGGACAAGGAAGCTCTCCAATGGAAAATCACATGATGTAGGACTAATGTTCTTTCTTTCCAGTACAAAGTAGATAAGTCTTGCTAGCATACCTTGTAATGTCATGTGGATAAGGTATTTAAAAAAAAGAGGCTGGAAAGGCATATTTGTGTCATGATTAGGTAAAAGTGGGGAAAGATCTGTCATTATGTCAATATTAACTCTATGAATACTTTGAAAGTGGGTAATAAATCATGAATTTTCTATTAAGACATGCATGTGTTGTTAATCATACCCAATTTCACATGACCTTAAGCATATGGAACTCCATTTCACTGAGATCAAGTATTTATTCCACATTTTTAGGTGCTGGGAACAATCTAGCAAAAAAGAAATATGCATATTCTATTAATTAATACATGCTTTTGATGCTTTTAAAACTGTAGGAGGAAAGATGTGCTAGTCTGGATAAAAAAAATCAGAAGGGACCTGTTTCTGACTAATTTTTTAAAAATTAAAATTAAAACTAATTTTCAGTCATAAGCTTTTGTGAGTTGCAGCCTTTTAATAGAACAGAACAGAATTCTTTATTGGCCAAGTAAGATTGGACACACAAGGAATTTGTCTCCAGTGCATAAGCTCTCAGTGTACATACAAGTAATAGTGATAAATCATGATCATAAACAACATAAAAATGCATTCATCATAAATCATAAAATACAACACTTCATCACAAACCATAAGGTGCAACATTTAGTGGTAGTTATAGGATACTAGCTAAGCAAACAACATAAATCATACTACGATACTAAGTAAAACAATATAAATTGTAAGATACAAGCAACAAAGTTATAGCCATAAGAAGGTAAGGATAGGTCAGGGGTAGGCATATCTGACTCAGGAATTCTGGGAGTTGAAGTCCATGAGTCATAAAAGAGCCGAGGTTGCCTACCCCTGGGATAGGTAATAGGAAAGATGAGAATAATAGTCATACAGGTTTACTAAGCAGTTTGACGGTGTTGTAGGAATTAGTTGTTAAGCAGAGTGATGGTATGGGGGGGGAGAAACTAAATAGAATAGAATTGGTTGATTAGAAAAGGTACTACCAGACACCTTATTTCAGGCTGTTGAAGGCCATTTTTAATGTTTATATATCGCTATACTCTGAACAAGAAAAGTGGTAATATTTTCCCCCATCAATTTCTAGTACAGGTAATACTCGACTTATAGCAGTTCATTTAGTGACCATTCAAAGTAACAATGGCACTGAAAAAGGTGACATGACTGTTTTTCACACTTGCAACCATTGCAGTATCACCATGCTCACATGATCAGAATTTGGATGCTTGGCAACTTGTTCATATTTATGATGGTCTGTTCTAGGACCCTGTGGTCACTTTTTGCGACCTTACAAGCAAAGTCAAGGGGGAAGCTTGATTCACTTAACAAACACGTTACTAATGTAACAACTGCAATGATTCACTTAACAATCGTAGCAAGATAGGTTGTAAAGTGAGGCAAAATTCATTTAACAAATGTTTTACTTAATGAGAATTTTTTGGGCTCAATTGTGGTCTTACCTGTAATTTCTAGTTCTCAGGAGCTAGTTTTAATATATTGTTGAATATTGGTTATGTTTTAATCTTTCAGAGAAATATTTCTTATCGTTAAAACTATTTTGATTTCTAGAATGTGGAACAAGGCCTGCGGTAGATGAGTCCATAATGGGCTCCCGGATTGTAGGTGGACATGATGCTGAACCTGGGGCATGGCCATGGCAAGTCAGTCTTCAAATTCATTACAGTGACAGAGCATATCGTCATATATGTGCAGGAGTTTTAATCAGTAACAACTCAGTGCTGACTGCAGCACATTGCATTCAAGATTATCCGTATGTATTTTTCAGTTCCAAATGGTTTTCTGTCCATTTTTGATGAATGAGTATATAGCCATAGCACTTAGATTTATATACCACTTCACAGTGCTTTACAGCCCTGAGTAAGCAGTTTACAGAGTCGGCATATTGCCCCCAACAATCTGGGTCCTCATTTTACTGATCTCAGAAGGATGGAAGGCTGAGTCAATTTTGAGCTGGTGAAGATCAAACTTCTGGCAGTCAGCAGAGTTAGCTTGCAATACTGCATTCTAATCACTACCCCACCACAGCTCTGGTTAAGGTGTGTATATACACACATACGCATACACACATTTTGAAATCTGGATTATGTAGCAACAGACAATCCTCCAAAGAAAGAGAAAATGTTTTGAGAAAAGGAAATGGAAACAGACTTCCTCCTCCCTTTAAGTGGTACACATGAGTACATATACCTGTGTATATACCTGTCATATTTGAAAGGGGAAAAAATAGGAACCAGGACAACAAACAACATTTGAATTTTTTCCTGTAAAATAAGTCATTTCTATAAAAATTCCCACTTTAAAAATTGTATCTATTCTATACCAACCATTATTTCCCTACACAAGTAATCCCCCCACCCGAAACACGCATAGTCAGACAGACACATATTTCCCTCTATCCTTCCATAAAGGTAAAGGTAAAGGTTCCCCCACACATGCGTGCTAGTCGTTTCCAACTCTAGGGGCCGGTGCTCATCTCCGTTTCAAAGCCGAAGAGCCAGCGTTTGTCTGAGGACGTCTCCGTGGTCATGTGGCCGGCATGACTAGACGCCAAAGGCGCACGGAACGCTGTTACCTTCCCACCATAGTGGTCCCTATTTTTCTACTTGCATTTTTACGTGCTTTCGAACTGCTAGGTTGGCAGAAGCTGGGATGAGTAACAGGTGCTCACTCTGCTACGCGGCACTCAGGATTCGACCCGCCAAACTGCTGATCTTCTGATAGACAAGCTCAGCGTCCATATGAAATGGCAAAAAACAAAATGAGATCTTTCATTGGGTAAGGATAGGATAGGAAGGGCTACCATTTCTCCTCTGCAAGACATAATAACCACTATGTGGAAGCTGTCTTAAGGTAGTCTGGAATTTTGCAGCCCCAATATCGAATCTATAAGGGGAAGGAATAGCCAAGCTGGATGGAAATAAAGTGAGAGGAAAAATGAAAAGAGAAGGAGAAATCTATTTATGTATTACAGAAAGATACCAAATTGTGTGATACATATATTATATTAGAGAGTGTCATAGAAATGTGTGGCGTTATACTTGTGGGGAGTACCTAAAGGAAGGGACTGATTTAACTCTGAGAGTGCTTTCTTTATAAATTACATTGATGTGCCAGATATGTATTTATGAATCTTCTTCCTATACTATTTCCTTCTTCCACATATCTTTTGCTTATAGGGGCAGGAGATATTCTGATATTTTAATCCACAAATTGAGCTTAATATGTACGTACAAAATAACCTTAAAAAGCATTTATTGTAGGTTTTAGTGTTTGTAGGTCAAGTACCAAATATACACGTTAACACAAATGCCAGGATAATTGCAATTAATGTAAGTATATTAATCAAGTCCAGTTACCTACTGTTTTGCATCAATCTCTGACATTCAAGAGGAATCTTCAAAGCTTTTATCAGTTAACTTTGCAAATTCCATAAAGAGACATTGTCCATGCTTTCTTGTTGCAGCTAAAAATACATTTTATTGTTGAGTTGTATGTCTTTTCCAAGCCAGAGATCACTCAACATCTAGGTTGGGGATGAGGGGGAATTATGGTAAGTTTCAAGTGTTTATGAATCCATTCCCTTTTGAATTGTCAAATCAAGATAGGGAATGTGAGATAATTTATAATCAGCCTTTTTCAGTTCAGAACAAATCCTACAGATCACAAAATCAAATCCTACAGATCACAAAATCAGCTATCGTCAGGAAAGTCAATATAGACTACTTGTGTGCAGCTTTTGCATCCTCGGGGGCCAGTATATGTCCCCCTTTGCATTTTTGTAAGTCAGTGTCCAGATGTGGAAGACTGAAGAGCAGTGGTAAACGTAAGTATGGAGGAAAGAAGAGCCCAGGGAGAGGAAAGTAGGGAAAAACATCTAGGAACCTAGAAAGACCAAAGCAACTGCAGGAAAGAATGACATTGGTGGCAAAATAATCCACGTAACTAAGGGAACTACAGGTTCGAGGATTGGCAGCAAGAGAGCCAAGATCCCGACAATTTGACCAAAGAATGGAAGAAGTAAAGGCAAAGAAGGGTAGGGCAAAGCATCTAGCTTCAAGAAAAAGTAGCTGGATTTGGTACTTTGTGCTTCTTAGTCAATACTGGTATTAAAATTCTGTAGGAAAAGCTTTCCTGGGCTCTCATAAGCTTAAGTACTGCCAACAACATACTTTGATGAGTATTAATTCTGAAACCTCTTACTAGCAGGCAAAATTATTTCTGTAGTTCTTCGCATTCGTCCTCACTCTGCAAAGTCTTCCAGTTTCTAATAGGAATTCTTTTCTTAATTTAGAACAGAAGTTCCAAGACAACTGCCTTCATTTGAATGACATAGATAAGACTGTTTTTGGCAAAGATTGGCCTTGATTTCAGAATTCCAATCTGGAAATTCTTGAATTGAACTGAAATTATGCGGGATTCAGAGACCAGTCAACACAGGGTATCCCAAATATGTCTGTCTGCCTACGCAGAGTTTATTGTATTTATACAGTTTTAACAAGCAGGAAATTACGCACAGCAAAAACTGTTTATTGGTGTACTCCCTAGTCAATCTTAGAGAACATCCGAACATCCCAAGCCAGGGCAGAGTCTCCCTTATCTAGCCGGTTCCTTGCAGTCCTTGGCAAGGCTAATTGGAATGATCTCATAGACATGTGGATAACAGGATACTGAGGCAGGCAGTTTTCTGTGCACGGTCCCTTCATATCCTTGACCTCCATCTCTACAAAATTACTGAATTATTTTGACTCTTGCTTGTTATCAGTATTTCTGACGTAACAATTCTACAGTATCTATTGACTCTTACAGACCTTTGATTTTTTTCCCCCTAGGAAACCAGATAACTGGAGGGCTGTAGTTGGTTTGCATCATCTTTACGTACATTGGCCTTTTTCTAAAGAATATCGTATCAAAGATATCATAATGCACTCTGATTATGAATTTGGAACTTTTGAAAATGATGTTGCCTTGTTCAGATTGATGCAATTTGTCAAGTACAATGATTATGTCCAGCCTATCTGCTTACCTGACTCTGCTCTCTTTCTGAGTGATAATTCTAAGAATCCATGTTATATAAGTGGGTGGGGAAGCACAAAGGAAAAAGGTAAATCTATTCTTATTACTTTAATATTAAGATCAAGATTTTAGTGATTTTAGGCTGTATTCTTATTCACAAAATTAAATAAAATCAAGGCTGCTAGTAAATGTACTCAGTAAAAACTTACTAGCCATAGTGATAGTACATTTTTAATTATCTTTTCACCAAACCTTCTAGATATGTATCCACAAACAATGGAATGGATTCATTTTTTTAAATTTCTTTTTTTTCCTGGATATTGAACTTTTAAAATGTTTCAGAAACATTATAGAAGTGATGTTATTATCAAATAAATCCAATTTTGTCTGGATGTAATAGTAGTAGAATTTTTCTTCTCTTGTTCTTACATGCATTATTGACAAAACCTGAATAGACAGAACAGTATTTTACTGCAATAAATGGGAAATCTAGATTTTTAAAGGTGCAAAACCTCTGGCTTCTATATGTTGCTAAACAGCTCTCACTGCCTTGGACAATATGGTAATAGTGAGAGATGCTGGGAATCAGTACTACAACATCTGGAGAGCCAGAATTTATAATCCCTCAAGGCAGTGATAAGCCTCCAGATGTTGTTGCACTATGATTCCCAACATTTTTTCATCATCACAATGTTACTGTTAGACAGGCCACTGGCATGCCTACCATACATCCTATGCCCGTGGTGACAAACCTATGGCACGTGTGCCACAGGTGGCACACAGAGCCCTCTCTGTGGGCACGCATGCTGTCGCCCCAGTCCTAGGCTTTCAGCAGGGTTTTATAAAACCTTTTCGCTTTAGGCCTCCACCACTGCGTGTGGGGGGGAAAGGTTCAATCAATCAATCAATCAATTTCAACTTCTCACAGGGGAAAAAAAGATCTCGCAAAGTTGGAATTGATTGATTGAACTTTTTAGTCCCACCCAAATAAATAAATAAATACATAAACCTTTATTGTCAAAGTACAACATGTGTACATTGAGATTAGCTGAGCCTCTCCCTGTGCTCCCTCCCCCCAACACACAGTGACAACAAACCCTCCATCCTACCACACCATGTGAACCAACTACACCACACACCGGCCTCCCAAGTCAATTCTGCATAAATTCACAGAGATTATATCCCATTCAAAAGCCTAACAGCCCACGGATAAAAGCTGTTTTTCAGCCTGTTGGTACGGCTGGCTATACTCCTATATCTCCTACCCGATGGTAGGAGAGTAAAGAGATACTGTCCAGGGTGTGAGTCATCCCTGAGAATTTTCCTCACTCTTCCAAGGCAAAGAGCCCTGGCGATGTCATCCAGTGGTGTCAGGGGACAGCCCACAATGTCTTGTGCTGTGCTCACTACCCTCTGTAATACTTTCCTGTCCGCGGCTGTCAGACCAGCATACCAAACCACAATACCATACGAGCGGACGCTCTCTATAGTAGACCAGTAAAAGAGGGTCATTAGCCGTTGTTCTACCCTGTACTTCCGCAAGACCCTAAGAAAGTGAAGCCTCTGTTGGGCCTTTCTAGCCACCTGGGTTGTGTTAACTTTCCAGGTCATATCTTCACAGAGGTAGACTCCCAGAAATTTAAAGGAGGAAACTCTCTCCACACAGTCCTCCTCGTCTGCCATTATCACCGCAGCCATGCCCACTCAATGGGCCACGCCCACCCAATAGGCCACGCCCACCCGGCACTAGACGATACATAACTGAGTTTTGGTTTGCAGTTTGGGCACTCACTCTCTAAAAGGCATCGCTGTCCTATGCTATTTGTATATTGCCAATAGCATAGGATGCAGGCTAGTCCATTACTATTAGACATTACGTAGCCAGGATTGATGGAATACTACCATCACTAAATGATCAATGAAAATTGAAAACATATTACAGTATAATTTCAAATGCAATATTGTGATCTAAACCAAAAAAAATAGTCAAAATGTGACTTTTATGCTTAACATGATGGTGTAATGCTTTGTGAGATGATAGCTTATTGTACAGATAACATAATTTTTAAAATTCTCCATAATGATGTTTGACCTTAATATGACACTCAAAGTTGCAGTAATGAAAAGCTGAAAATGAATAGACTGAAATATAGCAGTCAAACAAATAATATGGATTTGTTATATAAAATTTGCAAAGATTGTCAATGGCTATAGAAGTATGAAGTATATGGGGCAGGAAATTCAAAAACCTTCAAAATTCCATCAGTTTCTTCTACTGGATTCCCTACCCTATCCCTATATTATAGACACAATCTTCCAGCTTTATCTTATGCTTTCATTACAGGTAAAGGTAAATATATATTACAAGAAGCTCAGGTTGACATTATTCCATTGCCAATCTGTAATAGCTATGACTGGTATGCAGGCACAGTATCCCTGAAAATGATTTGTGCTGGCTCTGAAAGTGGACATGTTGATAGTTGCCAGGTAAATTGTTGATTATTTCATATTAAAAATATTCTGAAACTATCTTCTACAGCTATTACTTGATCAATTTTTAATGAGTAGACGCACAATAATAGGCCCAAATAATAGGAATACAATCAGTTTGGGAAGGAAAAAAATAGTTGATGACAATCTGTGCCATAAAATGGTTATTTGAATTTTTATAGTAAAATTCAAAGGACATTTTGCTTTTTTTAAAATCATTAGATACGGTGGTTACAAAAATGACAAATAATGCCTTAGGCATTAGAAAAAATAGTGACATGTTTTTTTAAAAAAAAAATCCTGAAAGCAAAAAGTTGTTACAAGAAAGGTAAAGTTCTTATAGAAATTTGCAGGACATATTTTTAATTTATGCATATGAACATGAGTATGTATAAAAAATAAATAAATCATGACTGTTTCACAGTCTTTCAGTGAAGACCTTAGCAGCGGCTATGGGATAGTAGTAGGGTGTCCCATTCATTTCTTAGTTCTGGTTTCAGTATAGTTTTTAAAGTCTTAATTTGTGGTTTTAATGTTTCAATATTTTAATTATTTACTTAGTTTTATAATTTGTAAGCCACCCAGAGTCACCTGATAGGGAGATGTGTGGCATAAAAAATTAATAAATAATAATAATAATAGCAGATTTTTTTCTGACTCAAATCACTTCACCTGATTTCATAATAGATCACTTGGATATACAGAGTGATTCCGAATACCTGCGTACAAAAATGCTTGATGGTAGATAAGCCCCTAACATGCTGAGTTTATAGTACAATTTCAATGTGGTGTAGTCACTAAGATATTGGTCTGACACTAAGAAGACCCAAGTTCCACATTCCCTTCAACCATGGAAACTCACTGGGCCACTTTATTCTACTCAGTACTTGTACAATCTAATTCAGAAGGCTGTTGTGGGAAAAATAGGAGAGACTGCTATATATTCTGCCTTGATGTCATAAATGAAATGCATCTTATGAATAAATAATCTGCAAATTACCCAAACAAGATATCAGTGTATGTATATTTAAAATAACTTAATTTTAAATCTTGTGATTCAACAAAAGCAAGTATTTCCCCTACAGGATATCCAAATTTATTTATATTTCCAAAGGATCATTATTTTCATTTGATATGTTATGGCAAGCATAACTCAGACTAATGCACATCTATAGGATTATACACTATTATATGCTTCAAAATGGCAATACCTAATTTGACTTATCTTTTTCACATTGTAGGGAGACAGTGGTGGTCCTCTGGCATGCTATTTCCCAGATGCCAACAAATATTATTTAATAGGAATCACCAGTTCTGGCGTTGGCTGTGGCAGACCAAAATTTCCAGGACTTTATGTGCGTGCTGCAAGTTACAAAAAATGGATATATTCATATTTATCTAACAAAACAAATACTGTAAGCCTCTGGCTTATCCTAATTTTGGGAACTGCTGGATGGATAACTTTCCATCTTGTATAAAATTCAAATTTTATTGAAATAGGGTGACAGGGTGAGTTTTTTTCTTTCCCCTTATTACACATATATTTTTCAGAAAATTCTCAGTAATAGAACTAATTGATTTATGTGGTAATTCAATATAATAAACCTAGTCTTCTAATTTTAGTATTCTAATCTGCTACTTATGCACACATACCTAGAAAGAATTTAACATTTATTTAATTGATATTTTAAATATAAGCACCACTGTTATGTACCATTTATGAGCTATAAAATATATAAAAGCTATCACTATTAATTGTATTAAAATACTGATTGAAAGACTCTGTAATTGCTTAATGAGTTCAAAGTCCTGACTTAAAAATGTTCTTAATATTTCCATACTTTTTACAGCATTTTAAAAATAAAACTTATTTTACAAATGTGTGAAATTGCAGAAGAAAATACAGAACAGCAATTCCTTTCAATTGATTACACCTTAGAAGTAAAACAGGAACAAATATATAAAATAATACAGTGACTAAATTAGTGGATCAGGGCAATGCTGTGGATATAGTTTACTCAGACTTCAATAAAATATGACAAAATATGTCTTGGTAAGATAGAACAATGTGCAATAGACAGTACCACCACCAAATGGATTTGCAGTTGGCTGACCAAATGCACTCAGCATATAGTCCTTAATGGAATTACACCTATATGGAGAGAAACATGCAATAGGGTACCTCAAAATTCTGTCGAGTCCAGTGCTCTTCAACATCTTCATAAATTATCTAGATGAGGGGACAGAATGAGAACTCATAAAAATTGCAGATGACACCAAGCTGGGAGGAGGGGGAGAGAATTGCCAACACCTTCATGATTCAGAAGGATCTTGACAGATTTAAGCATTAGGCCCTAGTCAACAAGATGCAATTCTGTAGTGAGAAAAGCAAGGTCCTGCGCCTAGGCAGGTAAAACTAAATGCACATCTATAGAATAGGTGGTACCTGACTCAACAACAACTGCAAGAAAGATCTTGGTGTCCTAGTGAATGATCACTTAACTTTGAGCCAGCATGGACTGCAGCTGACAAAAAAGCCAATGCAATCCCTGGCTGCATCAACAGAAGAACAGCATCAAGATCACGAGAAGTGATAGCACCTGTTTATATTGCACTAGGAATACTGCATCCAGTTCTGATTCCACGATACAGAAAAGATGCCGAGACACTACAAAGATTGCAGAGAAAAGCAACAAAGATGAGAAGGGGTTTAGAGGCTAGATGTATGATGAATGGTTAAGAAGAGAAAGATTAGTGATGACAGGACAGCTTTCTTCTGGTACCTGAGGGGCAGTCACAGGGAGGAGGGAGTCAACTTACTCTCCAAAACACCTGAGGGCAGGGCAAGAAGAAAGATGGAAGCTCATTAAAGAGGGATCCAATTTGAAACTAAGAAGAAATTTCCTAACAGTAAGAACGATTATTCAATGGAACAGCTTCTCAGAGCTGTGGGTGCTCTGTCACTGGAGGTCGTCAAGATTAGACAGCTATTTGTCCACTACCCTGCAATAAGCTATTTGACAGTTAACCTCCAATGTCCCTTCCAAACTTATGATTATAAAAATATATAACAGTGTTGAGAGCGTGGTGGCACATCAGCTTCCTCTGTTCCTGGAGGAAACTGATTATCTGGACCCGTACCAATCGGGTTTCAGGCCCGGGCACAGCACGGAGACGGCACTGGTCGCGCTGGTGAATGATCTCTGGCGGGCTCGGGACAGGGGTTGCTCCTCTGTCCTAGTCCTATTAGATCTCTCAGCGGCTTTCGATACCATCGACCATGGTATCCTACTGCGACGTCTCAGGGGGCTGGGAGTGGGAGGCACCGTTTTACGGTGGTTCTCCTCCTATCTCCTAGGCCGCTCGCAGTCGGTGTTGACGGGAGGGCAGAGATCCACCCTAAGGCCTCTCGCTTGTGGAGTCCCTCAGGGGTCGGTTCTCTCGCCCTTCCTGTTCAACATCTATATGAAGCCGTTGGGTGAGGTCATTCATGGTTTCGGGGTGGGGTATCATCAGTACGCTGATGATACCCAACTTTTTTTCTCCAACCCGAACCAACCCAGCGATGCCCTCGCCGTGATGTCCCGTTGCCTGGAGGCGGTCCAGGTCTGGATGGGGAGAAACAGGCTTCGTCTCAATCCTGCCAAGACTGAGTGGCTTTGCGTACTGGCATCTCGGGCTAACCAAACTATTCCACCTTTAATGATGGGGGGTGAGGTGTTACCCCCCGTTGATAAAGCTCGCAACTTAGGCGTCCTCCTGGACTCACGGCTCAATTTTGAAGATCATATACGAACCGTGACCAGGGGAGCTTTTGCCCAGGTTCGCCTGGTGCGCCAGTTGCGACCCTACCTGGACCGAGATGCCCTACGCACAGTCACTCATGCGCTCGTGACCTCCCGTTTAGACTATTGCAATGCTCTCTACATGGGGCTGCTCTTGAGGACCATTCGGAGACTACAACTGGTGCAGAATGCGGCCACGCGAGTTGTGATGGGGGTTTCCTGATACTCCCATGTAACACCTCTACTCCGTGAACTGCATTGGCTTCCGGTTGCCCTCCGGGTGAGATTCAAAGTGCTGGTGATGACCTATAAAGCCCTAAATGGCTTGGATCCGGGATATTTGAGGGAACACCTGCTGCCAGCATCAAGTTCCCTTCGTCCAGTGTGCTCGCAGAGGGAGGGTCTTCTCAGGGTGCCGCCGGTAAAAGATTGCCGGCGGATAACACCCAGGGCCTTTTCTGTGGGTGTGCCTACCCTCTGGAACCAGCTGCTCGTGGAGCTCAGGACTGCCCCTGACCTACGCTCATTCTGCCGGGACCTGAAGACCTGGCTCTTTGAGCTCTCTGACCCAGGCTGAGAATTTTAACTGGGGTTTTATTTTCAGGGATAATTTAATCTTTTAATTCTCTTTTAACTTTGTATTTTATATTGATGTGATTTTAAAATGCCCTGTAAACCGCCCTGAGTCCTTCGGGAAAGGGCGGTATCTAAATCTAATAAAATCTAAAATCTAATCTAAAATCTAACAATTCTTACCTGGAAGTAACTGGCTGGGCCTTAATATAATTGGTATTAAAATTGCATAGGTAATCTTAATGACTTCGTTTTTCTTGTTATCTATCTTATCAGAAAATGCACTGAATGTGAGCCATTTCTATGTTTAAAAGTAGTCTTTGTTTAGCAACAGCCTCATTAAGTAATTGTTTGCAGTTTACAATGGTTAAAAAAAATAACTCTGACCAATCCTCGTATTTACAATCTTTGCAGGTCTATAAAGCAAAGGAAAGGTAAAGTAAAATCATAAGCACAACTGCAGTTTTACTTAAGAGACTACTTTGCTTAACAACCAATTGTGGTAGCTAAACAAGGACTGCCTCATCATTACTCACTCTGCCCAAGACGTGCTTGGCTGAGCTCCGCGAGTCCCAGCTGTTTGGCGTCCCACAGGAGCCCCACAGAGTGCTTTGTGCCCTCTGTGTTGGTGGGATAGGATAGGCGGACAAAGGGCTGTCGGATTGCCGTTTTCGGCAAGTTTTTGGTTTGCTGTTTTCGGCAGCGGCAGCGTTTTTCGGGCGGCGTTTCTTGGTGGGGTTTTTTCGGCGGCGGCAGTAGCGGCACAGTCCTCCGTGTGCTCCGTGAGTCCCGGCGACCTTTGGAGGGGCCTCGGCTGTGCCCAGTGAGGCCTAGGAGAGCCTGGTGGGACTGGAGGAGCCCGGAAGAGCTGCATTTTGGGTGGCTCCTATTAGCAGGTTATTGATCCCGATGGAGCCCGGCGGAGCCTGGAAGAGCCTGGAAGGCCTGGAGGAGCCGCGCTCTGGAAGGCTCCGATCAGCTGATGTTCGTGGCCTATGGAGCCGCGGCTTGGAACAGCGCTTGGAATGGTGGAGTGGCGGAGGAATTGCGGTGGCGTCTGAAGCAGCTGGTGTGGAGGTGAGCTGGAGTGCTGTGGCCACCCAGATGTGGATATCTGCGGCCCAGTGGTGGAGTACGGACGGTTCATGTCACGGACGGTGGGACAGTACAGACCATCTCTACGTCGCTCATGCCGGCTGGATTGAGTTTACGGCCTAGCGGAAGATCGGCAGGGAACTTGGTTTCCTCCCTTGTTTGCCTACTTATCACCTGATCCTCTCCTCCTACGGAGAAGAACGTTTGCAGCTGGGATATTTTGCTATTTATGATTCATCAGGCTTTTATGCCTTGGACAAATAGCTGCTTAATTCTTTTTTGTCTGCCATGCCCCCAAAGGATTCAGAAGGACCCGGGTATAAAGTCACGGTGAGAGAGTGATTTGATTTAAACTTGAGATTGTATTATATAGAAAGTGAAGACCATTAGTTTCGACTCAACCCTGACAAGACTGAGTGGCTGTGCGTTCCGGCATCCCGGAAAATTCAGAATATTCCATCTCTTTCTATGGGGGGTGAGTTATTACCCCCCGTAGATAGGGCTCGCAACTTGGGAGTCCTCCTAGATTCACAGCTTTCTTTAGAAGATCATATATTAACTGTGACTAGGGGGGCCTTCGCCCAGGTTCGCCTGGTGCACCAGTTGCAGCCCTATCTAGATTGGGTTGCCTTGTGTACGGTCACTCATGCACTCGTGACCTCTCATTGGACTACTGCAACACTCTCTACATGGGGCTGCCCTTGAGGACCACTCGGAGGCTCCAACTGGTGCAGAATGCAGCCCCGAGAGTCGTGTTGGGAGTCTCCCGATACTCCCATGTTACACCTTTGCTCTGTGAGCTGCATTGGCTTCCAGTTGTCTTCTGGGTGAGATTCAGGGTGCTGCTAATGACCTTTAAAGCCCTACATGGCATGGGTCCGGAGTACCTTAGGGAGCACCTGCAGCCAGCATCTACTTCCCTCCACCCAGTGCGCTCCCACAGAGAGGGCCTCCTCAGGGTGCCAACGGTCAGAGAATGCCATCTGGCGGCCCCCAGGGGGAGGTCCTTCTCTGTGGGTGCGCCGGATTTGTGGAACCATTTACCGGTTTAGCTCCGGACGGCGCCCGACCTTCACTCCTTCCGATGGGATCTTAAGACTTACTTGTTATTTTCTATGATGAAAATAACCTACCAAACTTATCAGTTCCTGTCTACAGCTGGTGATGAAATAAGAGCTTTTGGGGGGGGGGAACTAGAAAGCGTCTTGGAGAAGCAACTGAAATTGTGACTACAACTAATAATTTATTGGTACAGAACATAACAGAAGAAATTGAACAATCAAATACATTGACAGAAGAATTAACTACTCAACAAGCACAGACATTTGAAGATCAAAATGAGAAACAGATGGAAGAAAAATTACACAGTCCAGGACAATTATATCAAGAGGGGAAAACAATGAGAGGATTTGGTGCTTTTATTAGACCTCTCAACCCTTCAAAAAGGAAGACTGGAGGTGTGATTCAGTGTCAGCCTGTGTTTCCAGCAGCTGAGTCCGAGGAATCGGAGGAGGAGGAGGAGGAGGAGGAGGAGGAGGAGGAGGAGGAGGGGTTTGGAGAGCCTTCGGTGTCGGGGGGGGAGGCTCTGATGCACTGCAGGACTCTCAGCCTGGCCCCTCCAATTGTGTTCCTCATGAAGCTCAGCTGTGTGAGGAAGTATCGGACTCAAAGGAGTCACAGCTGAATCTGTTCAGAGACGCAGAAGGCAATCCAGAAGAGCAGACCAGAGAAAATCAATGAGACAACTCAGTGAAAAGAGGAGAAGGCATTGAGAAGTCACACCTTGAGACTAAAAATAAAAGGGGAAGGTGTGGGCAGTGCTGGTTGCTGAAGGCAACCGTTCATAGACATTCAAAGAGAATCCTGGTCTGTTCTAGCTAATCTGTTTGTCTCTTGTTTGACTCTTGTTGGATGTTTTGAATCATGTATTTTGGTTGAAGAAAATATTCCGCTGCTTTTTTGTTTGAAAGACTTTATTATTTGGAACTGTAAATAAATTTGGGTTGGGTTTTTTTCCAGCCTATTGATTGTTAAAAGGAAAAAGGGGTTGTCCCTGACACACAAATATGGCCGGTCGTAGGCTGGAACAGAACAGGAGGGTCACTTCAATACAATAAGAATTCTTTGATGACCCTGAAGCAAAGAAGCGAAAAATGATATGGCAAAGGAAAAAAGTAAGAATAAGACTGAAGAAGAATGGACATATTTAAGAGGCCTGAAACGGAAAATACTAAAATAGACAGGATTGTACTTGGATTATGGGAGATTGTTTTGATGAGTAGATAAAAATACTGGTTAATTAAAAAAACCTCAGATGTATGAATATTAAGTTAAATTGAAATATTGAGCTGTTTAAATGAAATTGATTAAGTATATATGTTAAGAACGATATAATGTAATTAATATACTTGGATGTAGTGATATGAAAGGATGAAAGGATGTATTAAATGTTGAAATGGGAGAAATTTTGGCTAATTTTTAATATGTGGAAATTATAATGAAAACAAGAATATTTTATTGTATTACCAACTTGTTGATATGGAAATGAGATAGATAAGAAGTGTATTTATATTACTAAGTATTGGAGAGAATTGTGTAAAGGGAAAGAAGGTCACCTAGAAATATAAAAATGAGAAACTTCAAATGTTTAATATAAATGTTTTATACTTTAATATAAATGCAAAATTAAAGCTGGAAAAGTATATAAGGTGTTTGATGTCTTAAAGATGGAATGTTAAAATATAAAATATATAAAAGTATTGACAAATGTAAGAAAACTACTAAATAACTGATGGATAACAATAAGAAGTATGTTAATTTAAATAAGAGATAATATGTATCAAAGGAAAAAAGAGAGGAAATTCTGGTTACAACAAATTGGAGATTTGTAATAATATGTATTTGTAATAATATGAACTATTGTAACCCAGACACCACGTTGCTTTTCAAAGATACTATTGTAATATTGGAAAATCAATAAAAAAACTTATAAAAATATTTGGAAAAGAAAAGCTTTGTCCTTACAGAACTCTTTAAGAAGACATTCTATCTTCTTTTTTAAAATCTGTAGTCCATTTTTGGACTACAAAAAAAAATATACCAATAAATTGCTGCCATTTCACTGAGGATCCTACAGCCCAGCACTGCTTGTATTGTCGAAATGTGGCATCTTTGTGTGGCGATAACTAGAAACTGATCTTAGTATAAAAACATCTTTACATTCTCCTCAAACCCAGCCTTCAGCAAGTAATATGTGGATTTATTCAGAATGTTTAATGGGTGTATTCAGTTGCCCAGAAGAGTGAATGAGAGTGCGATGTTATGGTTAAGATCTCAGATTGGCACCTGGAGGCCCAGTTTCCAGGGCTTCCCTGAGCCACAGAAGTTCAGTGGGTGAGTTTGGAGCCATCATTTACCCTCAGCCCAACCAAAGGTGCAGGCTTGTGGTGAGAAAAATGGGAGGAGGGAGCACTACTGTATGTATATTGCACCAAATTTAAATTAAAGACCAAATATAGGTATAGGCTATAAATACATTTATTTATTTACCCTTCTTATATATACAACAGTATCTGTCAAGCTTCCTTTTCCTTCATAATACAGAAACCGGTCTTACATGAAAGAGACCACCACTGAGTTGTTTGCGCTTAATGGCTGTTAACGGGCTTCAGCCGGGCCATTATCGAGGCAAAGATTAACCGTCTATAACTCGGTCTCCTTCCTCATCTGTTAACTTGGATTTTCTTTGACCGTTCCATTCAGTAAGTTTTATTTCACCAATTTCATGCTTAGTTAAAAAAAAAACCAGGAATATAAACGGCGTATAAATCGATTACTTTACGCGGATTAGAATCGCATTCCAACAATTGGTAAATAACCGCAGGGAAGCGGATCAAAACCTCTCTCTCTTTCTATTCCCCTGATCTAAAACCCGGACATTTCACGTGCCTGCGAAGCCTGTCGGAGGCCGAGTTCTAAGAAGCTGTTGTGGGAGGGCGCGCGAAGCCCTTTTCCTTGACCTGCTTCAACCGCCTCGCTTGCTTCTTCCAGCCTTCTCCGCTGCGGACGGCGAGCGGGAAAAGAGGCCGCCATTTTCTTTCTTGCCAGGATGATCAACCGAAATTCCCCACTCGCGGTCGTTTCTCTTTTTTCTCTGGCGCTGCTCTGCGTGGCCTCTTCCTTTGCGAAGGATGGACAAGGTGAGACGACCTTCTCCCGCCTTCGGTAGCGGGTTGGGCGGGCGCTTAGCCTGGGCAGGTTCGGCTCGTCATACTTCGGAGCGAGGTCGGCGAGCGAGCCAGGCTATCTACGCCCGCAGGCCCTAAGAGGCCTGGGGGTCTCTTAACTCGCAAGCCCAAATAGCCGGCTGATTCGTCTGAAGTGGATATACGTTCAGGAACATATTGTGGAAACTGGCTGGCTTTCTTTTTTAGCTTAAGTTGGATCTTCATAGAATCATAGGGCTGGAAGTGAGCTCAAAGTCTTCTAGTTCAACCCCCAGCTGAAGGCACAAGCATTATACCACCCTAATCAAACGGTTATCTGATCTATTCTTGAAAATCTCCAGTGAAAAAGCATCTACAACTCCAGGAGGCAAGCTATTCCACTGATTAATTCCTCTCACTATCAGAAATGTTTTCCCTCTTATTTCTAGGTTGCATCTCTCTTTGACAGGCTTCCACTCATTATTTCTTGTGCTGACCTCTGGTGCACTATAGAATAAGTTGTGACAGCCTGTCAAGTACTGGAAGACAACTATCATGTCCCCCCTAATCCTCCTCTTCAATAGGCTAGATATGCCTAACTCCCCCAACTATTCATTGTACAGTTTAGCCTCCAAACCCTTTGTTGCTCTTCTGTGCACACTTTCCAGGTTCTCAATATCCTTTTTGTATCATGGTGACCAGAACTGGATGCAGAACTGCACAAGCAAGGCAGGTAGTCCTCAACTTATAACCTCAAATTTTAACTATTTGTTTAGTAAGTGTTTGCAACATTTGAAAAAGTGACATGACCATTTTTCACACTTGAGTCTGTTGCAGCATTAAGACCCAGGCCAAGACAATAACTTGAAAAAACATCTGAGGCATAGTTCAAATGAAGATAAGGTTAGGGAACATTTCAGACTTGCAAGATCCTGTTACTATAACTGTTAGAATAATGTGGCATTGGTTTATTTGTCTGCTCTACTTTGTGGAGCTGATGGGGAGGGGAACAGGGAACAGACTGGCTATACTTTCTTCTTTTCATTGCCTGAATCTTGGCCTCACCCTCTGCACTAGAGATCAGGGGAAGGTAGATGGGAAGTGGAACAAATTTTCCCCCTCCCGTTCATATAATATATAAACCTTTATTGTCAAAGTACGACATGTGTACATTGAGATTAGCTGAGCCTCCCCCTGTGCTCTCTTCCCCCAACACACAGTGATAACAAACCCTCCATCCCACCACACTATGTGAACCAACTACACCACACACCGGCCTCCCAAGTCAATTCTGCATAAGATTATGTCCCATTTAACATACAGTTTCTCTTTAACAATCCCCCCTCCCCCTCCACAGGGAAATAAGCACACTGATGAATCACTAGAGGTTGGACCCATGGTTCAGCCCCATCTGTTGGAGAGTGTCTCTGACATACCCATGGATAACAAATTAGTGTCCATTAACTTCATACCTATGTAGGAAGTTTTAGTGAGTTTTTGGGAAATAGGGTAAAAGGAAAAAGAGAAAAAAGAAGATAGAGATCTGCCAAAATTGTGGAAGCTTCTAGTGGATTCAGCAAACTTCAGAATAACACAGAGATAGCTAATATTTCTTTTCATACAAAGGAACTATAGAATTTTTTCCAGTTCTGCCTCCAGAGCAAATGGGTGAGATATCCACTATAGAATTCTCTTAAACTCAAGTGGAACTTAAAAGAACGGTTGGTTTTAGATAAATATAAAAATGGCCATGCAGGACAAAATCAAAGCAATCCATATTAACACTAGTTATATTAGAACTTGTGAGTTATATTAGAACTAACTCACAAACCCAAGTAGCCAGCTGATTCATTTGAAGTGGATATATGTTCAGGAACATACTGTGGAAACTGGCTCGCTTTCGACCTTCATAGAATCATAGGGCTGGAAGTGAGCTCAGAGTCTTCTAGCTTAACCCCCAGCTGAAGGCACAAGCATTATACCACCCCAGTCAAATGGTTGAAAATCTCCAGGGATGCTATAATCATCATAAATACAAGCAAATTTCCAAGTGTCCAAAATTCGTTCACATGACCATGGGGATGATGCAACAGACTTAACTGAAAAATGGTCATAAGTGTCCCGTGATCACCTTCTGACAAACAAATCAATGGGGAAGCCAAATTCATTTAACAACTATGTTACTAGCTGTAGTGATACACTTAACAACTGTGGCAAGAAAGGTTGTAAAATGAAGCAAAGGTCACTTAACTTTCTTGCTTAGCAATTGAAATTTTGGGCTCAGTTGTGTTCATAAGTTGAGGACTTTCTGTATATTAACATTAGCTTGAGTTGCAGATGCAGCCCATTTTGGAAATGTTCTCTGATTCTATATTTGTCTTACTTTACTTTTCAATTTTTATATCAATAGTCTAGGCAAGTTAGGATTTTTTTGCCTAATCTGTATATGTGTACTTACACTAAAGACATTTTCCACTTTAAATATGATCACTACAGGGATGGAAAATAATTTTGCAATTCTTAACCCAGGTGGTGTAGCTAAGAAACTTGATATTTTTGTCAAATGTTTTTGAAAGGTCAAGAATAAAATGTCTTCTGGATCACTCCTTCCACATATTAGTTTAAGAAAATGTAACATAATAATAAAATGCTTGCTAAATAGTTGTTAATTTTGACTTGAAGAATGCATTCCACCAACTGAATCAGACGCTAAAGAAATTGGCCTGAACTTTCCTATATCCTTTCTAGATCTCATTATACTCGTAACTCGAAAACTCAGTGAATCTTGTATCTCCAACAAAATCTCTCCCTTGCTTGTTAAAACGCACATAGCTCATTAAGCGAATATGAGTTATCTCAGGGTGGGGAAGGCCATGGAGGACCTAGTGATGGAACAGGCCCCCAAGACCCCCCGGACCCACTAAGATACCGCATGCTGTCCTCTCCCTTCCTGCTGCGCCAGACTCACCTGGAAAAGATCCGTCTCTCTGCCACAGTTCCTGCTGCTGCTCAGATCTAAGGCCGGGGAACACTTCCATGCCCCGCCGTGGCCCGATCCGGGCTCTAGAGGCCTTTTCCAGGCCACTGCAACCCACATCTGAGGCCGGTGGACACTTCTGCAGCTCCCTGCGGCCCGATCAGAACTGGAAAACGCCTCCGGAGCCCAGATCAAGACATGGGGGGGCACGGAAGTGTTTCCCAGCCTCAAATCCGAGTGGCACCAGCCTGGAAAAGGCCTCGAGCCCGGACCAGGACTCGGAGGGGGTGCGGAAGCATTCCCCAACCTCAAATCTAGGAGGCAATGGACTGGAAAAGGTCTCAGGAGCTCGGATCGGGCCGCGGTGGGGTGCAGAAGCGTTCACTGGCCTTAGATCCAGGCGGCAGCGGCCTGGAAGAGGCCTCCAGAGCCCAGAACGGGCCATTGGGAAGCCCAGGAATGTTTCTCAGCCTCAAATCTGGGCATCAGCGGCCTGGAAAAGGCCTCTGGAGCCTGGATCGGCCCATGCAGCGCACGGAAGCATTCACCAGCCTTAGATCCAGGTGGCAGCAGCCTGGAAAAGGCCTCCAGAGCCCTGATCCAGCCTCTGGAGGCAAGTGGAAGCGTCTCCCAGCTTCAGTTCCGTTCTCTGTTGCAGAGAACAGAGGCCTAAAGTGCCATGAGATCACACAAGATCAGTTGCATGAGATCTCGCCCCACTGATCTCGTGTAGTCTTGTGTTACTTTAGGCCTCCACTCTGCGAACGCACTGAAGTCCTGGAGCAGCCAAGAAAACAAAGGATCTCGATCTTCACAGGGTGAGTATTGAAAGTCTGGTGCCTAGGGAGACCCAGGGTGGGAGTGGAAAGGGAGGGAATAACCAGGATGAATGTTGCAGAGCCACTGCAGTCACTCGTAAAGGCGAATGATTGCTGTGGTGCTGCAATATTCATAACTTCGGGACTTGGAAGCACTAGGGGGCACTCATCACGTAACTTTGAACAAGTATTAAGTGAACACTCATAACTTGTGGATTACGTGTAGTCCTCAATTTAGGACAGTTTGTTTAGTGACCCTTTGAGGTTACAACGACACTGGAAAAAGTGACATGACCATTTTTTACACTTACGACCATGCATCTTCATGGTTATCTGATTTACATTTAGATGCTTGGCAACTGGTTCATATTTATGATAGTTGCAGTGTCCTGGGATCATGTGATCCCCTTTTGCAGCCTTTTGACCAGCAAAGACAATGGGAAAGCCAGATTCATTTAACAACCATGTTACTAATTTAACAATTGCAGTGATTCACTTAATAAATGTGGCAAGAAAACTCATAAAATGGGAGAAAACTCAACAAATTTCTCAGCAATAAAAATTTTGGGCTCAATTCTGTTGTAAGTCGAGGACTACCTGTTTGTACTTATTTTTCAGTCCTCAGGAATATGTTACCCTGCTGAGTACCATTTCAGTGGTATAATTGTAAGACATAAGTCATGCCCAGTGTAATGCAATGCATTGCTGTCTTTTAATGTAGAATATTATATTCCATACATCAGTGCTCCACAAACTTTTTCTTTATAACCCAAAACTGTTGATTAAAAATGTAATTTATGTAGGTTTGAGAGCACTGCCATATAGTATCTAGTAAAACTGAGCTATAAGTGGACATGAATATCCATGTGCTACATGTGGTCCTTCTAGAGTTCTTCAGAAACAAAAAGGTAATATCTTCAAAAGGAGTTCAACTTCTGATAATTACACGTAGTTATCTTTGTACCAGTGTAGGAGGAGTTTGACACTGCCTTTTTTCAGGTTTCTTTGTTTGTTTTACTTAATAATGTAATTTACGGCACTGGAATTCTTAGAAAGTTCCCATCTCTATATCAGCCAGGTCCAATCCTACTTAATTTCCAAGTCCATTCAGAGTCAGCCTGATGTTGAAATAGTTTCAGGCAGAGGTATGTGGTTGGATTTCAATTAAAATCTATTATATTTTAAGTTACTGGGCTTTGCTACAAAAGTGGGTTTTGGATTTGTGTCCACTTATTTGTTCCCTGAAACTATGTTTAGCAAGAGAATAGCGTCAGAGCATGCACAGTCTTATTGCGCTGAGGTAACCAGGAGTAAATACAGTAAACAGTGGTCTCTATTAAATGGTGGTTTATATTACACTATCTACAATATACACTAGAAACAAGTTACATACATATGGTAATATACAGCAAACTCCAACACACAGCAATTGCAGCAGGAAATGGATGAGAGAGAACACAGCAGCAAAAGCCTTCCTTTTTATACTCAGGCTCTTAAAGGGATACAGACACCTGCTGAATCATTCCTATTGTTGCATCATCCACCTTACATTACCTCAGCTGGTTAGCCTTTAAATCGTTATCCTGACACTCCTCCCATTAAAAGCTAAACAGCTGTTAACCCAAATGCTTTTACATTTACATTTGCCTGTATTTAAAGCTTAGTCAACATATTAGCTTGAACAATTAAACAGAAACAAATGTCAAACAAGATGATAACAAATCTCTCTTCAGTTACTGAGATCTCCAGTAGAACAACAGCAAAGAGACTCCATGACAGCCAATGCACACAGCATCCAACCCAGGTCTGGGTTGAAGCTCCCATCTGAAGGGGCAGTACCATCCTCTTATCAAAACCTGGTACCAAAACCTCATGATCTTCTTTCCATGGTATCAAAAATGCAAGACCTGACCTTGGTTATATTGTACACCTGTTTCTCATGCAAACTGACAAAACCCTGGAATATAAACAAGAGTGATAAACCAGATGAGCCAGTGCCAGCCTAAATAATCTTAAAACTCCTGTTGCCATGTGAAGATTTCTCCCTTTAGTAGTTATTCTGAAGTATTATATTCTAAAGTCTACTGTTTTTCTAAAACAGTTGAAATATTGCAATGTGCTCCTACATGGGCTGACCTTTAAGAGTATTTGGAAGCTACAATTGGTTCAGAATGCAGTGGTATGGACAGTTTGGAAGCCCCTAGGGCAGGGGTAGGCAACCTCGGCTCTTTCATAAAAGAGCCGAAGTTGCCTACCCCTGCCCTAGGGTAACACATGTAACACCACTGTTATGTGAGCTGTAACTGGCTGCCAATCTGCTTCCAGATGTTATTCAAGAAGTTGTTTATTATCTTTAAAGCCCTTTCTAGCATGGGTTCAGGATATCTGCAGAATCATCTTTCTCCAATGGAATTGGCCCACCCACTCATGCTGACAAAAGGGGCCTACTATGGATCCCATCAGCCAAGGAATTTCGGCTGGTGGGATCCAGGAGAAGAGCCTTTATTGCTACTGACCCCACCCTTTGAAACAGGACAGTGGTGAGATCTGCCCTCTCTCTTTTAGCCTTCAGGAAAAGCCTAAAAACTTGGCAGTGCCAATTGGTTTGCAGTACTAAAGGAGAAGCTCTTGGCTGGAGGAGGTTGGTGCAGTCATAGAGAAGGTACCACCACCTCTCTGCTCCAAACCCAGGGTTTTCAATTTGCTTGATTTTTTTTGTCATTGCAATCTTTTTTATATTTTTAATTATTTTGATATTTGCATATTTTATCCACTGTATGCTGCTTAGAGCAAGGGTTCCCATTCCTGGGGCTGCCGCCCATTAGTGGGCATAGTCTACTGGAATCAGGCTGTGTGAGCGGCAGGCCAGCATGCATGCACGCGCGTGCAGTTCAGCTTGCACAAGCGGTGGACCAGTGCATGTGCACATGCAAGCGCAGCTCAACTTACACAAGTTGAGATGCACTCACATGCTTATGTGTGCCAGCCCACTGCTTGCGCAAATCCAACTGTGCACACGTGCACACCTGGCTGCCATTCACGCAGCTAGGTTCCCGTCACTCCTCCCTTGCCTGACTGCCAAGCCAAAATGAGTTGTGGACCACTGTCTTAGAGTCACCTTACACTCCAGAATTGGAGGCAGATAAATAATATAAAAGAATTTACTTGAAACAGGTTACATTCTATGACAATGATGGTGAACCTTTTACACACCGAGTGCCCAAAAACCACCACCCCGCTATCGCCGCTCTTCCCCTGCCCACCCCACCCACAGGGCTACCCACCGCCTCCTTGGCGTGCCGCAGCAGATTACCCAGGCAGCCCTGCAGCACCATGGCCACGCCCTCCACCCATGCCCCACAGCATCATCTACGTGCGATGGGGCGCAAGGGCGGAGTCTTGTCCCTGCTGCCTACCTGCCATGTCCTTGGCTGTGCTGCTCCGTGTGGGCCGCACCCAGGGGCAACTCTCCTCTGGGGGGGCTGCTGGTGTGGAGGAGGCTGCAGGGAGAGGCTGGGCTGGGGCGACGGAGCGCATGCCCACAGAGAGCGCTCTGAGTGCCACCTCTGGCATGTGTGCCATAGGTTTGCCACCACTGTTTTATGATGATACCTTTAATATGGGGGTGAGCAATTAATTTTCTAAGGGTCCACATATAAAACTGGGACTGTTGTGGAGGGCGAAGCCAATAAGGTTGCCATTGCTGTAGCCCCTGCAGCAAGTTATTATATACAATGATTTTCGGAAATAGACTAAAAATATTTATTGGAATCAACCTCCTGATTCTTTTTGACTATGTATGCCTGTGGATGTGTGTACTGTATGAATTTATGAGAAAAAAATGCCAAATGAGAAGTCTGACTATTTGAGAAACCCTAAAGTTTGCATTTATAAACTCTCATGGTATCTAACTATTCTGATTTCATTTCTAGAGTGCGGAACAAGGCCTGCTATAGGCATACCAGGGAGTCGGATTATAGGTGGACATGAATCTGAGGAAGGGGCATGGCCATGGCAAGTTAGCCTTCAAATATATAAGCATGGCGGAGGATTTATCCATTTATGTGGTGGAACTTTAATTAATAACCGCACAGTACTGACAGCTGCACACTGCAGTATAAAAAAACCGTATGTATTACCTATTCCTATATCTTTTTACAGATTTTAATGTAATAAAACTACATGGATAAAAATAGGTGCTAAATTTAGAATGTATATTTTGAAATATCTATTTTGAAATCATCTTCTTCACCTGAACTGTGTTGAACGAAGGGGCTACCGTTTTCAGTGCTCTGACCATTTCTTGTGGCTGCTTTCAAAACTTTCTTCTTCGATCAGCTGACTATCTGGAGATGCCAAACTCCCTCCTGACTCTTGCTGCTCTTTGGGAAGCCAGTCCCTGTATGCAAAGGCGGCAGCTTCAGGACAAACATGCCAAAACCTTTCCCTTGCTTTAACCGCCTCTTCTCTCCCCAAGAAAGCCACATTTGTTCAATAAAACAAAAAACAACAAAAGCTGGGAGGGTCAGACTTATTGATCTTTCTTCCTCTCCCCTTTAGGTGCTAAAACTAAACTCTCCACCTCTGCCCTCAATCTCTGTCCCTTTTAAAATCTTTGACTCCAGACTGAATTAATTTATTAATTTAATTTATTAATATTTCTATACCGCCCTTCTCCCGAAGGACTCAGGGCGGTGTACAGGGCAAGAATAAAACACAGAGATTTACAAAAAATAAAAGATAATTAAATACATGCCCAATTAAATATACAATTAATACATAGTAAAAAAAACCCAATAAAAATAATAAAAACCCCACCAATCCCCCCTCAGGCCAGGCCGGCTTGCTCGAACAAGTATGTTTTCAGATCGCGGCGAAAGGAGCGAAGATCGGGCGCTGTCCGGAGCTCAACCGGTAACTGGTTCCATAGCTCCGGGGCGCCCACAGAGAAGGATCTCCCCCTGGGGGCCACCAGTCGGCATTCTCTGACCGGTGGCCCCCTGAGGAGGCCCTCTCTGTGGGAACGCACAGGGCGGAGGGAAGTAGACGCCGGCAGCAGGTGTTCCCTAAGGTACTCCGGACCCCTGCCATGTAGGGCTTTAAACACCATTACTAGCACCTTGAATCTCACCCGGAAGACAACTGGTAACCAATGCAGCTCACGGAGCAGAGGTGTGACATGGGAGTATCGGGAGACTCCCAACACAACTCTCGCGGCTGCATTCTGTACCAGCTGGAGCCTCCGGGTGGTCCTCAAGGGAAGCCCCATGTAG
Organism: Vipera ursinii; assembly: GCF_947247035.1. Classification (NCBI taxonomy): domain Eukaryota; kingdom Metazoa; phylum Chordata; class Lepidosauria; order Squamata; family Viperidae; genus Vipera; species Vipera ursinii. The sequence continues at coordinate 139,808,594 of NC_139513.1, read as the reverse complement.
AGAGCGTTGCAGTAGTCTAGACGAGAGGTCACGAGCGCGTGAGTGACCGTGCATAAATCATCCCGGCTTAGATAGGGCCGCAACTGGCGCACCAGGCGAACCTGGGCGAAAGCCTCCCTAGTCACAGCCACCATGTGATCTTCCAAGGTGAGCCGTGAATCTAGGAGGACTCCCAAGTTGCGAGCCCTATCTACGGGGGGTAATAATTCACCCCCCATAGAAAGAGATGGAATATCCGAATAGACCCGGGATGAAGGTATGCAAAGCCACTCGGTCTTGTCGGGGTTGAGTTGAAGTCTGTTCCTCCCCATCCAGACCCAAACCGCCTCCAGGCAACGGGACATCACGTTGAGGGCATCACTGGGGTGGTTTGGGGTCGAAAGAAAAAGCTGGGTATCATCAGCATACTGATGATACCCAACTCCAAAGCCACGAATGATCTCACCCAGCGGTTTCATATAGATGTTGAACAGGAGAGGCGAGAGGACCGACCCCTGAGGAACTCCACAAACGAGAGACCTCGCGGTCGACCTCTGCCCTCCTGTCAACACCGACTGCGAGCGTCCCTGGAGATAGGAGGAGAACCACTGTAAAACCGTGCCTCCCACTCCCAATCCCCTGAGACGCCGCAGCAGGATACCATGGTCGATGGTATCGAAATCCACTGAGAGGTCTAATAGGACTAGAACAGAGGAATGACCCCTGTCCCGAGCCCTCCAGAGATCATTCACCAGCGCGACCAATGCCGTCTCCGTGCTGTGCCCGGGCCTGAAACCCGATTGGTACGGGTCTAGATAATCCGCTTCATCCAGGACCAAAGGGAGCTGATGCGCCACCACACTCTCAACAACCTTCGCAAGAAAGCGAAGGTTGGAGACCGGACGAAAGTTGTTCAATACAGCTGGGTCCAAGGCAGGCTTCTTGAGGAGAGGCCTCACCACCGCCTCTTTCAAGACGGCAGGGAAGCTACCCTCACTCAAAGAAGCTGATATAACTGCTTGGAACCAGCTGCGTGTCCTCTCCTGGGCTGCATAAACCAGCCAGGAAGGGCACGGGTCCAATAAACATGTGGTGGAGCTCAGCCTCCCCATAATCCTGTCCATTTCCTCCGGAGTCACAGAATCAAACTCCTCCCAGATGATATCGACAAGACCGCCCGTGTCCTGATCGCCAGACTCTGCCCAGTCAGAGTCCAGACTGGTCCGAATCCGAGCGATTTTGTCCGACAGATAATTGTTAAACTCCTCGGCGCGACCCTGCAAGGGTTCCTCCCTCACCTCCTGATTAAGAAGGGAGCGAGTCACCCTAAACAGAGCGGCCGGGCGATTATCTGCGGACACGATAAGGGTAGCGAAGTGATTAGACCTCGCCACCCCTATCGCAGCGAGATAAGACCTAATGTAGGTTCTTAGTCGCAATCGGTCGGATTCGGATCGGCTGGACCTCCAACCGCTCTCTAGGCCCCGTCTCCGACGCTTCATCTCCTGGAGCTCCGCGGAGAACCATGGAGCTCGACGGGATCTGCATCGGGTCAGGGGCCGCAAGGGTACAACTCGGTCAAGAGCCTCAGTGGCTGCCCTTTCCCAAGCTTCCACTAAGGCATCTGCCGAGCTGTGAGTGGGGGAGGCAGGTGGGGACCCCAGCGCTGCCTGGAACCTCTCGGGATCCATTAAGCATCTGGGGCGGTACCATCTAACTGGTTCCACACACCCACGGCGGGGGGTAGCAAAACGGAAGACCAGCCGCAGGAGATGATGATCGGTCCATGACAGGGGCATAATAATTGGAGAGCCCCCACCAAGATCATCTAACCACTGACCAGATAAGAAAACTAGGTCAAGGGTGTGGCCTCCCTCATGAGTCGGTCCTGAAATTTCTTGCGTCAGGTCCATGGCCGTCATGGAAGCCATGAACTCCCGAGCCAACTCAGATGATCCTCCCAGAGATGGTAGATTGAAGTCCCCCAAAACTATAAGTTTCGGGAACTCAACCACCAACCCAGAGAGGACATCGAGGAGCTCAGGCAGGGCTGCTGCTGCGTGACTAGGCGAAAGGTACACCAGCAGCAAGCCCAACTGCGCACCAGGGCCGCATCTCAAAAAGAGAGACTCACATCCGACTATCTGCGGAACGGTGGCCTCCCGCGGACCTAAGGTCTCCCTCATAACAACAGCCAATCCCCCACCCCTACCCTGAGCCCGAGGCCGGTGTAGCACCCGGAAACCTGGTGGGCAAAGATCAGCCAGAGGAATACCGCCCTCTGGGCCCAACCAAGTCTCCGTGATGCAAGCCAGGTCTGCCTGCTCACCCTCGACCAAGTCACGGACGAGAGGAGCTTTATTGACGACAGACCTGGCATTCAAGTACACCAGCCGGAGCTCAGGAGGCTGCACATCCTCACTCCCGGGACCTCGGGGCAGAACAAGAGGGTCGGAACGCCTCACCGCTTGCACCGCTTGAAGAGTAGAGGAAAGGAAGTAAGCAAGCAAAGAAAATCTTTCTGCAGCCTTGAAGAGCTGAAGAAAAGCCGCAAGAGCAGAAATGTGCAGCAAACAGCCACAGCAGAAGCTGGGTCCTAAAGAGAGTCAGAGAAGCTTCCAAGCTCTTTGCTTCCTTGCTTCCTTTCCTCTACTATCAGGAGATTGGGTTTTGAAAAATGGATAAATCTGTGGGTCCAGTAATCTAGTACATTATGGATGCTTTTACTGCCGGCACTTTTTTAAGCGGTTCCATATTAGTTTGATGATAGCAATACCAACAATATCCCCCAGCTGTTCTTATGGCTGAAACAGAAGTGGACGTAGCAAAGTGAGGAATGAAAGTATTCTAGAACAGGGCTTTTCAACCAGTGATACGCGTACCACCAGTGGTACATTGGCAACTGGCAGGTGGTACGTGACCCTGCCTAGGCTAGACAAAAATAGCAGGGGAGGGAATGAGCTAAAGCGGCGCAGCGCAGGGCTCGCCATGAGAGAGTCCTCAGGAGTTGCAGGCATGCTGGCTGAAGAATTCTGGTAGTTGAAGTCCACAAGTCATGAAAGGGCCAAGATTGAAGACCGCCGGCATATGCCCACATAAAAGTCATCAGTGAATAAGCTGAGTGCAATTTTTAGGTGCATTTTGGCACCTAAGATTTTTGGCTTCTCCAAAAGTATCTGCAGTACGTAATAATATTTTTAAAGCACTATTTCTAAAAATGTATTGAAGATAAGCTTCATTTAAGGTAGGAATTTCAGGAGTATAGAGATATGAAGAACGTCTGTGTTGTTTTAGATTTCTGCATAAGCCACAAAGCTTTTCCAAACTAACTCAGGTTATTGTTATTTATTATTATTGTTATTTATTAGCAAATCCAAATAGACTCAGCAGTGAACAATAAAACTTAAACATATATAACTAATACTGATTTGATTTGATATTTTCAGGTTATGATTTGATATTTTCAGGTCATTCTTATCAAAATAGGATTTTAACTGATACACCAGCCAAAGATGGGCAAAGTCAAGCATCTATAAAGAACCCTGAGCCATAAAACAATTATTTCAGGAGTACAACCCTGCCAAGACTAACTACAGTAATGTTTACTGATGTTTACATATGAATAGCAATTTCATCTTAGTAGGATTTAATCTAATTTTAATCAGATCTCCCCACCCCCAGCTAGACGCTTACAACCTCCAGGCACTGTTTCCAGGTTAGACAAGAGCACAATTTACTATCTCAAGATAACACGTTTGTTCCCAGCAAATGCCCACCCCACAGCTCCTCCTTATATCTTAGTCCCCAGGTGTGCCTTGTGAAGTGGGTCAGGACGCTCTCCTCGCCTGCACTCTGCCTTCCCTGTTCCACACCTGAAGGGCCCTGGCCTGCCTCAGCCTGCTCTTCCCTACAGTCCTCCAAAGCCACAGACATCCCCTCCTGAGCCTCAACAAAGCACTCCATGTCTTCCTCGGAGTCAGGCTCGGACGGAGGCATGACACAGGACTTAATAATTTAAATGAATAAGGGTCTATTTTAAAAGTGAACTGAGAACGGTACAAAATTTAACACAATTCCAAAGTTAAAATATTTGGTATTGTCTTTTTAGTGTCCTTTTTCCTATACATGTTGATTCTGCACAGAGTCTCCTTGGGAATTATAAAATTAGACTATGTTCTGGTAGTTCCCCTGGCCACAATTCTCTCTGCATATGTTTCCTACTTGGTAACAGTAAAAGTAGTAAAACATATGTGATTTTCCACCCTTGTTGACTCCAGAAAAGTTTACCAGTAGCCCTTTTTAAGGTCACCCAGTAAATTGTAGATAAAGAGCCAGGGAAACATTTACAGGGTTGCTCTGAGAATGTTTTTGGCATCTATTGGAGAAGGTAGAACTGTATAGGTCCAATGGAGTTTCCTGAGCACAGTCTTAACTGATTAGCTGGGAAGAGTTTGGACCTGTTAGCCTGATAAAATGAACAGGATCCTCAGAGCTATTAATATAGCTACCTGTGTTTTAGATCTATTTGTCTCATGGCTGGCTAAGGCCTTCTGGAAGGTAATGTAGTAGGGTCCATCTGGCGGTCAATGCTTCTTTATGAGATGGAGTGCTTCTGCTGTTCTTGAAAGCAGTGCACCCTTTCCTCAAGAAGACCATGCTTGGACCCAGAGGAACTGGACAAATTTAATCCAATCTCCAACTTTATTTTTTCATTGCATTGCAGCTCAGGAGGAAGAAAGGAAATTATGTTTTCACTCAGAATTCAGACTTGGTTGAAGCACTGGGATGGTATTGGATGTGCCTATTGATTCCCTCTGATGGGTCATGAATTTATCCTGGCCCGTATTGATTTCTCAACAGTCTTCAGTGCTATCAACCTTGGTTTCCTTCAGGAACAGCTCAGGAGGTTTGGATTAGGGAAGCGCTATACTGTATTGGTGTGGTTCTCCTACTTTCTCCAGGGCTAGTAAACACTGAAGCCCCTACTTTGTGGAGTTCCTTCAGGGTCCAATCTCTCCATTCCTGTTTTAACATCTACAGTACATGAAACCACTCAGTGGGGTCATCCATAAACATGTGGTAAGGCATCATCAGAATGTTGATGATATCCAACTAGACTTTTCTGCCTTGGTTTGATAAGTGATGCCACTAAGGTTCTTTCATGGTGTCTGTAGGCTTTGGAGTCTGGATAGGGAAGAACAGGTTTCAGCTCTGTTCTGAAGTCTTCTAGCAAAACTAAGTAGTTGTGGATATTGGAGCCATTGGATCCAAATGTTTTCACTCTGAAAGGGGTTACACTCCCAGAGACGGAGCTAGTGAACAGTTTGGGAATTCTCTTGCACTCTGATTCCTTTTCAAAGAGCATGTGGTAGATGTGACCAAGAGGGCCCTTTAGATAGGTTCATCTCATGTACCAATTGAGTTCTTTTCTGGAAGAAAAGGAATAGGAGGCCCTATTCACAGAAACTCAGATCTACTTACTGTTTGGATTACTGTAATGCTCTGTACATGGAACTACCTTTCCAAAGCATTTGTTCAGAATGTGTAAAATAAAGCAGTTTTAGGTGTTTCAGGTTACACAACACTGCTGCAGTGTGAACTGCGCTGGCTTTCAAGAAGCTTTGAGGTATAATTCAAAGTGCTGATTACTACCTATAAAGTTTCACCAATTGTTTCTGCTTGCCCTACCAGAACTAACAGGGTGGACATGCTCTGACTCCTTCTACTGAGCAGTGTCATGGGAGCCAGGAGTTGTGCCCTCTCTGTAATAGCACCTGCCCTGTAGAGCACATCACTCTGGAGGTCCAGATGGAACCAACTCTGTTAGTCTGTCAAAAAGGCAGTTAAACCTGGTTGTCCCCTTAGGCATTGGGGCCAACATGTTAAGCATCTCTGCTGTTGATTGGGTTGGTGATTGTTTTTTAAACTAATTGTGAATATATGTTCTTAGATCTTGGGCATATGTTATATTGATAGCCTTTGGTTGTTTTGGTTTATAATCTTTTGTTCACTGCCTAGAGTCACTGTTGTGAGACAATTGGCTATATAAAATTTATTTAAATAATAAATTTCAGATACATTATTTGAGAATTCTTGAATTAGGAATATTGCATTAAATGGTTTGAACCTGATTTTGCGAATGCTACATTTTTAGATCAGTTTAAATGACTATTTACACCAGTTGTATTTTCTATCACAGTCTGCCATTTTGTCATCATCTGAATAAAATCTGGCTCCATGCTTATTAGCCATGCACAGATTTTGGAATAAGAAACAATTGCTTCTCTCTGAAATTACATTTACATAATAATTACTATTTTTAAAGATACTTTATTTTCTTTTAGGGCTCCAGAGGTGTGGAGGGCTGTGATTGGCTTGCATCATCTTTTCAGACATAAAACACACACTATAAGAAGACGCATACAGGCCATCAAGATCCATTATTTCTATGACTCAACAAGATTCGAAAATGATATTGCTGTGTTTTATCTAAGCAAATCTATCACATTTAATTCCTATGTTCAGCCCGTCTGCTTGCCTAACTTTACTCTTGCCTTGACTTCTGATATGAAATGTTTTGTAAGTGGGTGGGGAATGAAAAAAGAACAAAGTAAGTATTTAACTTTTGCTTTAAAGTAACCTACTGTTAAAAGTGAAAACGAGTTTAGCGATCTCCGAAAGTTTATCTGCACTGAGAATAACATTTTTCTCATGGGGAAACCTTCAAATCATTCTGACTCCTGGTGACTGCCTGGACAAATCCGTGCAGTTTTCCTGGCAACTATATTTTCAGAAGTGGCTTGCCGTTGTCTTATTTCTAGGGCTGAGAGAGAATGACTGACTCAATATCCCTTTGTTGGCTTCACGCCTAAGGTGGGACTAGAACTCAAGTCTCTCAGTTTTGAGCTTGGTTGCTTTTAACCATTACAGTCAACTGTTTGTTTCTCACATTACACACAGAGAAAACAAAATACAAACAGGAGGGAACTTCTTTTGGATACTATTCTCAGTTAGACATACTTCATATTCAGAAACATGCATTTCAGTATTTTCAAATGTACACACACACATACACACACACACACACACACAGAGTAGCTGGATATAATGGGAGTTTTATCTACTACTTTTGGAAAATAATAGGATGGGAAGATCTGATATAAACAATGTAAGACATGAGATAACTTTTACTCACTTCCTTTCCTGGATACCAATCTTTAAGGATGATCTGCTTGCAGGCCATTTCTTCTTCTTTGCTGTTTCTTTCTCTTTGCAAAAGAATATTCTGGTCTTATTAGTATCAAACAATCGACAAATTATGAATAATTTCCAATTGTTAGAATATTTTCAGTTTTAAACCCAAATAACAAGGTTTCAGTCTTCAGCCCTAATATTTTATTAGTTTTCTATATTTACAATTCATAGGTGCTTGATAAACAACATATTGTCTGGGTCCATTTGTTTTATTTAACAATGCACGTTAAATTCCTAATCTCTACCCCATTTCTCTAGCCATTGATAAAATACGTCCCATGTTTGAAAATATTCTGTATCTTTTTTGTCTTTAATCTTCAGGGTAAGCCTATCCATTTCTGCACAGTCCAGTATTTTCTTGATTATCTCTTCTTCACATAGCATTTCTTCATTTTTCCAGTGCTAAGCAAATACAATTCTTGCTGCTGTTAATACTTGCAACATTAAATATACTTTTTCTTTATCATATTTTTCTAAATATTATATCTAATAGAAATAGTTCCAGTTTAAAATCTAGCATTTAAAATGCATTCTTAGCATTTTTTCTAACCAAATAGGTATTTTTGACCTTTTTTTTTTTTTGCTTTAGGGCACATCCACCAAAGATGATAGTACATGCCTGATTTTTGCTTACATTTCCAACAATTACTAGACATGTTTTTAAACATTTTTGCTAATCTCACAGGTGGTAAATGCGATCTATAAAACATTTTATATAAATTTTCTTTTTTCTTTATAAAAGTTTTATTGATTTTCTAGTTTTACATTTAAACATTTAAAAAGCAATGTGGCGGCTGAGTTAGTCGATAATTCAGTAACATACAAATATCTTTAGTGCAAGTTTCAGACTACTACATTAAATATTTCCTCTCTTTTATCCGTAGTATTTACTGTCTCATGTTTAAATTAATACAATTCTTATTATATCAATTAAATAAGAATAACTTTCTTACATTTATCAATATTTTTAGTTTATACATATCCTGGTTATTTTAACATCCAATCTTTATAGACTATCAATGTCCTAATTAGTTTCCCAATTTTTAGTTTCTCATTAATATTTAAATTTAACATTTAATATTTATAAATTCCAAGTTTTAAATAACCACATTTCCCTTTATCCCAATTCATCACAAAATCTAATGTTCAGGATACATGTCTTATCTATTTGAATATATTCTATTTCTCACCATCTTACATCAACTAATTAATAATACAGTATAACATTCTTGAGGGACGCCGTGGCTCAGTGGGTTAGGACGCTGAGCCTGTCGATCAGAAGGTCGGCAGTTTGGCGGGTCGAATCCCGAGTGCTGCGTAACAGAGTGAGCACCTGTTACTCGTCCCAGCTTCTGCCAACCTAGCAGTTCGAAAGCACGTAAAAATGCAAGTAGAAAAATGGGGACCACTATGGTGGGGAGGTAACAGCGTTCCGTGCGCCTTTGGTGTCTAGTCATGCCGGCCACATGACCAGGGAGACGTCCTCGGACAAGTGCTGGCTCTTCGGCTTTGAAACGGAGATGAGCACCAGCCCCTAGAGTCGGAAACGACTAGCACGCATGTGCGGGGGAACCTTTACCTTTTTATAGCATTCTTATTTTCTATTAATTTCCAAATGTCTTAAATTTATTTATTTATTTTATTTTATTACATTTATATACCGCCCTTTCCCGAAGGACTCAGGGCGGTTTACAGGGTGATTAAAAAACCAAAATACAAAAGTTAAAAACAATTTTTTTAAAAAATTATATATGTCCTGGCCTAAATAAAACCCCAGTTAAAATAAAATTAATCCTCAGCCTGGGCCAGAGAGCTCGAAGAGCCAGGTCTTCAGGCCCCGGCGGAATGAACGGAGGTCGGGGGCAGTCCTCAGCTCCACTGGCAGCTGGTTCCAAAGGGCAGGCGCCCCCACTGAGAAGGCCCTATCCCTGGGTGTTACCCGCCGGCAATCTCTTACTGGTGGCACCCTGAGGAGACCCTCCCTGTGGGAGCGCACTGGACGAAGGGAACTTGATGCCGGCAGCAGGTATTCCCTCAGATATCCCGGACCCAAGCCATTTAGGGCTTTATAGGTCATCACCAGCACCTTGAATCTCACCCGGAGGGCAACCGGAAGCCAATGCAGCTCGCGGAGTAGAGGGGTTACATGGGAGTATCGGGAAACCCCCATCACAACTCGCACGGCCGCATTCTGCACCAGCTGAAGCCTCCGAGTGGTCTTCAAGGGCAGCCCCATGTAGAGAGCGTTGCAGTAGTCTAAACGGGAGGTCACGAGCACATGAGTGACTGTGCGTAGGGCATCTCGGTCCAGATAGGGTCGCAACTGGCGCACCAGGCGAACCTGGGCAAAATTGTTAGTAACAACAATTTCTTTTATTTCAACATTAAATGCTTCCTCTCTTTTTCTTTTGATATCTACTATCTCACATTTAAGCTAGTATTTTTCACTATAGCAACTAAATAAAAACATATTTATTACATTTATCAATGGATTTTTAGCTTATATTTATCTTAATTACTTTTACTTTCAATCTTTATAGCAAATCAATATTCAAATTTAACTTTTAATATTTATATTTCCAAGTTCTAAATGACCAAAGTTTCTTTATCTCAGCTCATAATAAAATCTAATATTCAAAGTACAAATCTTGTCTATTTGAGTATGTACTATTTTGATCCTCACTAATAAGTCAAAACCCCAATTTTCTTTAGCCTTATTCTAGCTTTCTTTCTTTGCCAACTCGCCTTCCATGTCTGTGCTTTTAAGTCATCAAATAGATCTCCCTGTGTTATTATGTATATTGTTTGGAATAGAAAGGGACATCCAGTCACCATTTTTTTTGAAGGATTAACACATCGTCTCTCTATTTTTCCATCTCGACGTAGTTGTCCTGAAATGTTCATCTTCCCTTCAGTCTGTTCTTCTTGATCCTTAGGTTTCTTCTGGTTTATATAGAAAGTCTTTTCCCTTTTCCATGTTGTCAGACTCTTTTCTGGGTTTTCCATTAACTGTGTTTGTTGATCAATTGAATCTTCTATCATAGTATTTAATTGTTCTACTTCTATTATATTCTGTGTAGTTGATTCTTTAGTTGTAATCAAGGTTTGGGTTTGTATATCTAGGCTGACATCTTGTTCTTTTCTGTAACCTCCTATTTCATCAGTAGCTGTAAGAATAGTTTCATAAATTGCTTTCAACATAAATAGAATCTCTTCCTGCTCTTCATCCATGTTCTCTTAGTAAGGTGTTAAGTTAAAAGCTTTACAATCAGAGAATGAAAATAATTTTGTCACAGAGTATAGAACACAGCTGGGCTTCTCACAGCTGATATCTGTCAAGGTAGTCTGGGCTTCAAGCCAAGTCTCTTTTAGGCAATAAGAAATTATAATATCAGGCTTAGCCACAAGATCTCACCCATATCATTTAGGGTTTTTTAAAATCCCAAATTTTTATAATCCCTTATCCAGTTTTACTTCTTTTTGTAAGTAAAAACCCAAATCTTCAATAAAAATAAAAAGTCTTTTAGTCCACAGATAAAGATCCAGCCAGAATCAGGATATTCTTGCAACATTTTAAACTCCCCTGGATAGTCAGTCGCCACTACTTTTAGAGGGTGGGACAGAATCACCCTTCCTTCTCTCGCAGGGGGAAAATACTTTGGGCAGCTTATACAGGTAGAAAAAATATTTAGGATTGAAGAGAAGTAGATCTCACCCAGTCTCATCCGTGTTGCTTTGTAAGTGCCTGATGGTAAATTTGACTTTGGCTGTCTGCAGCCTAGTGACAAGCCATATTGCTATGGCCAGACTTTCTTCCGCCAGTTTGGAAGGTTGCCCCAGATCGAGCAGAAGGGCTACCACCCTCCCGTGATCAAGTGGGGATCCCCTCCTTGCTGGTCACCCCTACAGGGTAACTTTCGACCCTTCCCAGGGTCCCCCAGCAATGCAAAATTGGACGTGGAAGACGAAGCTCGCCTTCCAAACGTCCATGGCGGCAAACCAGAAGTCATATAAATTTTCTTTATAGGCAGTTGCTATTGTCAGTTTATAGTTTCTTTCCCAAAGTTTTTGTCATTTTTCTAATTCTATATTGTGGCTGAAATTTTTTGCCCATGTTACCATTGTTTTTTTCACTTGTTCATCTTCCATTTTTAAATTTAATAGGAAATTATACAGTTTTTCATCTGATGTCAATATACCTGATCAAACATTGTCTGGTCTTTATAAAAACTATGTATTTTAGCATTTTTCTCAGATCTCATTTGTATTTGCAATTGAGGCCACCATGATAAATCAGTTCCCTGATCTTCCAACTCTTGTTTAGATTTTAATTTCCCTTCCATATTCAAAATATCTTTGTAGGTTAGAATTTTCTCAAAGCTAATTAAGTTTGGGTGAACAAAAGCTTCCATTTTTGAAAGCCATCCTGGTATTTTCGTACTGTATAGATTTTAGCTTTTGTCTTTTCCCATACTAAAAATAGTGCATTTCTTATATAGTGATTTTGGAAATATCTGTGGATTTTATTCTTCTAGAAAAGTGTGGCATCCAGTCCTATGATTCTTGAGAAAGTACCCACAGGACACATGATTTTTCAAATCTTTTCTTCCATAGGTGACAGAAGTCACATTCTCTGTGGTTTATAGTAGACTTTATCACCAATATTGAATGACAATTAAAGAGAGCCTTTTCATGTATCACAGTCAGGGCCATGAAATGTAGGTAGTCTGGATTCACGTGTGGCTCCCATTCTATCTAACTTTAGAATGGAAGTTAAGACCCATTTAGCCTTGTCACTAAATATTAGCATTTTTGTTATTTTATATGCTTTGTATTCGACTAGCACGCATGTGCAGGGGAACCTTTACCTTTACCTTTTTATTTTTTAAATAGCCATTTTTCATTTTCATTTCATTTTTTATTTAACAATAAATATATGGATATAGAGTATTGGTAAAGAACCATAAACTATGATAATAGTCAATGTTCCATATCACAATAACATGTTATACCGAAGAGGATAATATAAAACAGGAGTCTTCAAACTTGGCCCTTTTATGTGGACTTGAACTCCCAGAATTCCTCAGCCAGGCACACTTGCTGAGGAATTCTGGTAGAAGAAGTCCACAAGTCATAAAAGGGCCAAGTTTGAAGACCCCGATATAGTTATCCTCTCCCCTTTTCCGTAGTTTTACTGACACTAGAGTCATTGGCATTGAAAATATATCAAGAAAATAAAATTTGAGAAGTTATACTAGCAAGATTTTATTGTATTCGGAACATAAATTGGAATTTATCTCTTATTGGAAAGGATGTCTGATTCCCTCCATGGAATAATGGCTAAGTTGATATCAGCAAGCCTTGAACACATACATGTTTACATGCTTGTTATAGAGCTTACAACGACCCACCAGGTAATCAGTAATTTGTACTTTCTGGTAAAAACCAAATATGCAGGTAACTGTCAGCCATGCCTTCTTGCCAACCATTAACAGAGCACCTCATCCCTTCCCTCAGGCTGTGCCTAAACATGTTTATTCTTTTTTCTCACAAAAAAGGAAATTTCAAATTTCCTAATACTAACTAGTGTGTTCTTCACTTGCATTACTCAATCATGACAATATTTTTCTCTAATGGTTTATCAGAAACTTGGAAGAACAAACCAAAAATATTTTCCAGTAAGCACAAGGAAGTAATTATTGCTATTTTTGAAGTGGCAGTGTTGAAAGCACTTTTTTCTCATCCACGGATAGACAGTGCTATCAACACAAGGATATGTCAGAATTGTTCACCGTTGCAAGTTCTTATTTGCATCATACAATCAATGGATTTTATAAAACTGCAGATTCTATGAATTTGTATAAATATCAAATTTGCATGTTTTTGTAGTTTTCTAAATAACAAATGGTTTTTCAATTGTTTGCTTTAGTCGCAACACTAGATATTAGATTTTTCATACGATCAACTTTCTGTGTATGTGTATATGTATCAAAATTACTGGGTTATGGATTATTGTTCAAACATGGATTTCTGAATTAAAAGCTACACATTAGAACAGGGCTTTTCAACCAGTGGTATGGGTGCCACCTATGGTACATTGGCACCTGACAGGTGGTACACAACCATCCTATAAAAGTGGTAACGGGAGGGGAATGAGCTGAACCGGTGGCAGCACCGCACAAGCCTGAGCGAGAGATGGCTGGAGCTGCAGGGTGGTCAGGGCTCAGCGGAAGCACCAGGATCAGTGCCAGGCTCCAGCTGGAGCTCGGTGCTGATCCTGGTCCTTCTGCTGAGCCCAGAAGAAGCGCCGATCAGCTGGAATGTTGCAGCATCTCCAGGGTCTTGTGATTTACATTCAGATGCTTGGCAACTGATTCATATTTATGACGGTCACAGTGTCCCAGGGTCATGTGAAGTGACGAAAACCTGCTTCAACCACCCAGCAGATAGGGGGAATAAAAACCAAACACCCCCCACCCCACCCCCGCTGCCAATCCTCAAAACAGAAATGCTCACAACAATGAAAACCTCGGACAGGAGGAAGAGCACCACCGGGCAGGCAGGCAGGTGTCTTGCTCAGCTGTGGCTTGGAGGGCACTTTTTCAGTGCCATTGTACAGTTGCAAGAAAAAGTATGTGAACCCTTTGGGATTACGTGGAGTTTTGCATTAATTAGCCATAAAATGCGCTCTAAACGTCATGTAAGTCACAACAATAGAAAAACACAGTCTGCTTAAAATAATACTACACAAACATTAGCTGTTGTCATGTTTTAATTACATGTAAACATTCTCAGTGCAGAGTGGAAAAAGTATGTGAACCCCTAGCCTAATGACTTCTCCAAGAGCTAATTGGAGCCAGGAGTGAGCCAACCTTGACTCCAATCAGTGTGATGATATTGGATGTGTTGCTGACAGCTGTCCTGCCCTTTAAAAAAACACACCTCTTTTGGGTTTACTGGTCTCAAGAAGCACTGTCTGATGTGAACCATGCCTCGCAGAAAAGAGCTCTCAGAAGACCTACGATCAAGAATTGTTGACTTGCATGAAGCTGGAAAGGATTACAAAAGTATCTCCAAAAGCCTTGATGTTCATGTGTCCACGGTAAGACAGACTGTCTACAAATGGAGAAAGTTTAGCACTGTTGCTACTCTCCCTAGGCGTGGTCATCCTGTAAAAATGACTGCAAGAGCACAGAGCATAATGCTTAATGAGGTAAAGAAGAATCCTAGAGTGTCAGCTAAAGACCTACAGAAATCTCTGGCACGTTTTTGTTGACACATCTACAATAAGGAAAACATTAAACAAGAATGGAGTACGTGGGAGGACACCACAGAGGAAGCCATTGCTGTCCAAAAAAAATATTAAAGCACGTTTGAAGTTTGCAAAAGAGCACCTGGATGTTCCACAGCACTACTGGCAAAATATACTGTGGACAGATGAAACCAAAATTGAGTTGTTTGGAAAAAACACAACACTGTGGAGAAAAAAAGGCACAGCACACCAACATCAAAACCTCATCCCCACTGTAAAACATGGCAGAGGGAGCATCATGGTTTGGGGCTGCTTTGCTGCCTCAGGGCCTGGACGGATTGTTGTCATTGATGGGAAAATGAATTCCAGAGTTTATCAGGACATTTTGCAGGAAAACGTACGACCATCTGTCCACCAACTGAAGCTCCGCAGAGGATGGGTGATGCAACAGGACAATGACCCAAAGCATACAAGTAATTCAACAAAACAATGGCTTCAACAGAACAGAATACGCCTTCTGGAGTGGCCCAGTCAGAGTCCTGACCTCAACCTGATTGAAATGCTGTGACATAACCTTAAGAGAGCGATTCACACCAGACATCCCAAGAATATTGCTACACTGAAACAGTTTTGTGAAGAGGAGTGGTCCAAAATTACTCCAGATCGTTGTGCAGGTCTGATCTGCAACTACAGGAAACGTTTGGTTGAGGTCACTGCTGCCAAAGGAGGGTAAAACAGTTATTAAGTCCAAAGGTTCACATACTTTTTCCACCCTGCACTGTGAATGTTTCCATCTTATGTTCAATTAAAACATGACAACAGCTAATGTTTGTGTAGTATTATTTTCAGCAGGCTGTGTTTTTCTATTGTTGTGACTTACATGACGTTTAGAGCGCATTTTATGGCCAATTCATGCAAAACTCCACGTAATCCCAAAGGGTTCACATACTTTTTCTTGCAACTGTGACTTTGAACAGTCACTAAGCAAACTGTTGTGAGTTGAGGACTACCTGTACTTCATCACTTTTTTCCTTTTTTTGTCATCAAGTTTTTGACACCTTGCTAGGCGACTGGTGGTACTCGGATGTTGCCATATCCTAAAAGTGGTACAATGGGTGAAAAAGTTGAAAAGCCCTGCATTAGAAGATATAATGAGGCATATTCAAGGTTAAATGATACTCTCCCAATGTTGCATTACTAATCTGTAGACAATAGCTGGTATTCAGCATTTTTATATAGTTCTTGTTGCAAATTATAAATAAATAAAAGCTATTGTTTTCCTTACAGCTAGAGGCAGCTTCACATTACAAGAAGCTCAGCTAACAATTTTTCCACTAGAGGTTTGCAATCACTATGACTGGCATGCAGGAACCGTAGCAGATACTGCTTTTTGTGCTGGCTCTGAAACTGGGGATGTTGACACCTGTCAGGTAAATGGACATAGATCTATGTCAAAACATGTTCACTTAATTTCCAGTTAGGTTTACTAGATTAACAATTTACAGATGCATTGAAGCAGATAGGAAATGTCAGAAAAGAAAAGTAAAACTAATACAATTTCAGATTTTATGTGTGCGATATTTTTGAATTGAGAAAAAGATCAATTACTAGTGCTTTTGCTGTTTTAGAGCCCAACCAAATAATGTTTTCACTTTGAGTGGGATTTAAGTTAGCTATGACTAATTTATCCTATGGATTTCAATGGAAATAAAGCAGAGGTAACTTATGGAAACAAAGTAATATCTCTTCTTCAATGAACTGCTTCTTGCAAATTTAAATCTGTAAGAAAAGAAAGTATTCTCAGCCTAAGTTGGGCTCTACTGTGGGGACAGCACTTTCTTACTAACTCAAGGACTGGAGGAATGCACATTAATGTGACCATGAGGAAGACCTAATTTTTTGTTCTCAATTTGCCATATTGGGCTTATAGCATCAGAACCCTGAATCACTGAAGATATTTGGCTGCTGTATTTTCACTAGAAAACTAAATAGGAGAAGGGATAGCCTTTTTGCATACATGCTTTTAAATAATATAAGTCACTGCTTATTATCTTTTTCATTTTTCAGGGAGATAGTGGTGGACCTCTGGTATGTTATTTGTCAGACTCTAAATACTACATTGTAGGAATCACCAGCTATGGTGTTGGCTGTGGCCGACCAAAATTTCCAGGAATTTACACTAATTTGCCTAAGTACATGTTCTGGTTGAGAAGACAACTTAGTGAAACCAACACTGTGAGGATTCAACACATTCTTTTTTTGCCTGTGGTGTGGAACATTTTCCAACTAATTGTATGAAGCAGCAAACTTGCTTTTTGACATGCTGTAAATATATCAGATTGCTTTTTAAATACAGTGAATCCTCTTGCAATCTCATTATTTCTGAAAAAAATATTTAACAATATTTTATAATTTTAATTTGCTCATCGATATATTAAAGCATGTATTTTCATCTGCAATAAACTCTATGAATGCTCTTTATTGTTGTAGGATAGAAAGCCTCTCAGGCTTTCTTTCTGCCCCATATTATATTAAAAAAATCAAGATGTGGGTTACTTTGAGTTTCTTTCTCACGTTTCCCTCTATGGAAGGATTGACAAGGCCATTTGCCTCTGGCCGTGGCCATCTGCTGCCTTGCACGTCACACCCAATTCCGCTGCCATGAGGCCATGAAACAAGCCAGGCGGAGGTAAGGAACCAATATACCGGTATCTTACTGCTGCCCGGCTTGTTCCGCGGCCTCATGGCAGCGGCACTGGGCAGGAGGCGGCAAACGGCCAGTTTCAGCGTGACGCAGCTGTTTGCCACCTCGCAAATTGTGCTCAATGCTGCTGCAATGCGACTCGGCTGAAAGCAGCCGTGGAACAAGTGGGGCAGGTTTCCCCCTCACCTGGCCATTTAGCTACAGCTTTGGCGGCTCTGTAGGCAGAGCTGTGATGTTCTCTGTCAGAGAAGAGAACTTAGTAGCTCTGCCTATAGAGCCACCAAAGCAGCAGGTGGAGCGCTGGACGCCTGAGGAGGGAGGGCGCTGCAGTGGGTGGGTGGGCCATTGGCAAGAGCAACGCATCTGAGCGGATAGCGGCCTCAGAACAAAGCATTTTCAGGATTGGAGAAAATACTCTGCTTCTGGCTTGGTGAGGAGCACAGAACTGGACAAAGGGGCAGTGAAGAGAAAGCCAGTAAGTCTCTTGGGAAAAGAGGAGGCCTGTGACTGGCCTGGAGACCCCCCTGGGGAGCGCCTTAAAACAGTTTTTCCCAATATCGTGACCTTCAGATGTTTGGGCACACACACAGAACACAAGTTTTATTGGTAATTTGGTACAATTTAAAGGAAAAAGTTTGTTTCACATCTGTTAAAAACAGTTGCTTTCTCCCCGTTGAGGAGGCAGAGTGGCTGTTTTTCCTAATACAAAGATAAAGCTAAAAGATTGAGTCATACAACCAAGTTTTAAAACCGTAGGGGCAAATCAGCCCCTTTAGCTATGTCACACCTCGAATTTTAGATGTTGGCTTTGGTCATGTTCATGAAAGTATAGGATTCTGTACCTCTGGGGAGGATCCAGGAAGGCCTCCTTGAAGTCCTGAATGAAAGAGAGGATGTCAGTGTAACAAATAATTGAATCAAATACATTATAGGCTTAGCCCAAAGGGGCCATCCTGAAACCTAGGATAGTCTCTGAGTGCAAATGTCTGGCTATAACCATAAGAACTATAGTTGCCTAAGATTTTTATGCACACCGATAACTTGAAATGCTCCTCAAATAAGTCCCTTTTTTCAAATATTCCTGCCCTCGCTTTAATTTATTGGCCATCACAGTTTTTTTTAACATATGTCTTTTGTTTTATTTATTTATTTTAAAGGAAGATTTAATAATTAATTTAATAATAATAATTTAATTTGTATACCGCCCTTCTCCCGAAGGACTCAGGGCGGTGAACAGGGCAATACATAATAAAAAACAAAATACAAAAATTAAAAAGTGATTAAACCATTATGCCCGTAATAATTAATACATATTAAAAATAGTCACAGTTACAGCAAAACACTGCCTCAAAAGGAAAAAATAGAGTGCTGGATAGCTGCAACCCAATGCTTGGTTTACAAGGGAGCTCAGAAAAAAAAGTCAAAGGAAAACCAAGGTGGTTGAATGTATTCAAGAGGGGAATAGGAACAATGGGGAAGAACCTCATGAAGTTCCTTTCTTGTTCATGGAAGCTTTCTGATTGGACACACCCATCATGGCAGCCCTGGGCTGGGCTGTGGGGGAGGACATTGATATGCTCTCAAAAATCCAAATGTGCCCATTGGCCATGAAGATTCACAACTCCTGAGTATAGGTGATGAAAGCCAAGCACATTTGTCTATGCTTGCTTGTTTTATGCAATTCCTTCTATTGGCCCAAGCCAAAAATGAGAATGAGAGAGAGAAAGAAAGAGAAAAAGAGATAATTACACAACTAATTACAAAGTTCTTGACATCTGTATCACTTCTGAGATGGTGCCAGGCCTTTCATCTTCCCATTCATAATTGTAAGAGCTATATATCATGTAAGTCATTGGGACATACAGTTCTATGCTGACTACAAAGATAAACATTCATCCTTCCTCAGTTAACCCTACACAGAAGCCATTACTGAGAAGGCGAAACAGCACCCACAAAAATGACTGCTCTCCCCGTGAACCAAGTTTGAGATATGCTACATTAACTCCTTTATAACTCTTGTGCTCCCCCCTCCCCTTATGTGCACCCTGTGGATCTGGCTGGAGTGTTTTCTGTACCCTATTGATGACTGAAATGTTTCAATCTTGCTTACATCTCTGGTGTGTCAGTTCCATGGAAGCACTGGCAGGTTTGTGTGTCAAAAATGAAGACACAAAGCATTTTCAGGATTGGAGAAAATACTCTGCTTCTGGCTTGGTGAGGAGCACAGAACTGGACAAAGGGGCAGTGAAGAGAAAGCCAGTAAGTCTCTTGGGAAAAGAGGAGGCCTGTGACTGGCCTGGAGACCCCCCTGGGGAGCGCCTTAAAACAGTTTTTCCCAATATCGTGACCTTCAGATGTTTGGGCACACACAGAACACAAGTTTTATTGGTACTTTGGTACAATTTAAAGGAAAAAGTTTGTTTCACATCTGTTAAAAACAGTTGCTTTCTTCCTGTTGAGGAGGCAGAGTGGCTGTTTTTCCTAATACAAAGATAAAGCTAAAAGATTGAGTCATACAACCAAGTTTTAAAACCGTAGGGGCAGATCAGCCCCTTTAGCTATGTCCCACCTCGAATTTTAGATGTTGGCAAAAGTACAGAAAACAATTACATGGCAGACAACGCATCTGAGCGGATAGTGGCCTCAGAACAAGTGGGGCAAGTAAGGAAAGAAATCCTCACTCCCCCCAGAAATTGCTTTTCTTTCCTTAACTGACTTCCAGCCCCATGCTCTTGCTCCTTCGCAATCCGCCACCGCTGCCGCATGCAAGAAAACAAAGGGGTTTTTTTTGGGGGGGAAAGGTCAATCAATCAATTCCAACTTCATGATCTTTCACGAGACCACAGCCTAATCTCTCTGGATTCATTATGCAGGGACCTTGCAATTAATCAATGAGTTTAACTTGTCAGGGAAAAGTGATCTTGGGTAGGATTCTGCAGGGGGCCTAAAATGTCACATGAGG
This sequence comes from Vipera ursinii, assembly GCF_947247035.1. Taxonomy (NCBI): domain Eukaryota; kingdom Metazoa; phylum Chordata; class Lepidosauria; order Squamata; family Viperidae; genus Vipera; species Vipera ursinii. The sequence continues at coordinate 139,788,443 of NC_139513.1, read as the reverse complement.
CAAACTCCAGTGCATGAAGGGATCAGAAGAACTGACTCAGTGCCAGCCAGAAAAGCTTCAGAGGAGGAGGAGTAACCTGACATCTGCTGATTGGCTAATCCTTCTGCAGACTGACAAATGGAATATCTGGACTATTCCTTCTGGGATTAGCACACAGGTCACTTGGCATCCATGAAACTTCACAACGTTGACCTGACTCACCTCATCTGGCAGTTGGCCATCGCCCTCCCCTTTCCCTACCCACCCAAGCATTCTCCCAAGCCAGGACAAGCTGAGTCAGGACCCTCACTCTGATTCAGCCCCACCCTACCCCCTCCCTGCTTGTACAGCTGGAATGAACAGGTTTAGCTGCTCATTCGTCAGCAAGATTGGAAAACGTAAGCCACAAACTCTTGCCTGGGAAAACAGGAGAAAGTTAACCTTCCCAGCGCCAGCAAAATGGCCAGGTACAAACACAGATGTTTGCCTGCTAGAGTGGTGGTTATTTCTCCAGTCTCCTGGTGCCAGATGTTTCAGTTTCTTACCCTCATAACAACTGAAACGCCCCCTCCACTCAATCCTTCCCAAATAAGATCAACCATGCATGTTAGAAATAGAGCATTTCAAGCTCTTGCTAAAAGCTAGGCAGGCTTTCTCTTCTATTCCTTGAAGACTTTTCAGCTTCAACCTTTTCCGTCCAAATTTGTCTTCTTGGGGATCTGTGTGGCCTACCCCAGATTGTCTCTGTTCACTACACAGAATTCCTCTGTTCCTGTAAATCTTTGGCCTGGTCTGTTGAGCCCCACAATTACACCAGACAAATTGCAAATAACATGTTGACCTTCAGCTAAATTATAAAGCAAGTTTGGCAAAGGTAGTTAAACTAGACTAAACTAAAAGATCAGTTCTGCAAAATAGGGCTACCACTATTTATTACGGTACTTTTTTAGAAACCCTATTTGCTTGAAACGAGAACAATGCTATTTGACCGAACACATACACTTCTAAGTTCCAGAGTATTCAGGTAATAAAAAGATTTCTTATTTATTTTAAGACCCGTAAAAACTGTGGTTGTTTTGAAAATTATCTTCCTTTAGATCAGATTTCAAAATTTAGGTAACAGCCAAAATGGAGTGGACAGGGAAATCTGGGAGGTAGAATTCAGCAGTTCTGGAGGACATCACATTAGAGAAGACTGCCTAAACTCACATAGTCACCTACAAACTGTGGACATCAGGACATCAGAGATCTAATACTTCATAAAATTATATGGAGAGAACCTGGAAATGGAAGGGAGGGGAGTATCCAGTCCAGCGGCAATGCAGAATTTTTCTTTTTTCTTTTTTTATTGAAAAGTTTTATAAAAAGTTACAATATTATCCCCTTCCCAAACCCCCCCTAACCCCACTTCCCCACTTCCCAAAGCTGATAACAGGGTTACAAATATATAATAATCATAATCTAACTAACATTAATCAACTGTATAAAAAACCAAATAGATAATACACTTTAACCCTCCTTTAACATAATTACCAACACTCTAAAATACCCAACTTCTAGAAAAAAATTAAATTATAACAATAACAATCTAAAATTTACTCATAAGCTAAATGGGACTTTTTAGTCCCATATTTTTTCTGAATATAATCTATCCATCTTCTCCAAACCGAAATGTATCTCTCTTGTTAATGATCTTTCAAGTAAGCAGAAATCTTAGCCATTTCTGCTAAGCTTGACACTTTAAGCGTCCATTCCTCTATAGTAGGCAGACAATCCTTCTTTCAATATTGCCCTACCAGTAACCTCGCAGCTGTTATCAAATTCAACATCAAATTAATTTCTTTAGTGTCACAGTCTGTAATAACACCCAATAAAAATAATTGTGGGATAAACTTTATCTTTCTCTTGAAAATCTTTTGAATGTTCCACCAAATTTTAATCCAAAAAGCTTTTATATTTCTACAAGTCCACCAAATATGAAAATAGGTAGCATCCAAACTACCACATCTCCAATTTTTCAAACAAGCTTCACTAACATGATTAGCCTCACACTTAAAACCTTCTAATACAGGATAAACAACATGAGAAAAGACAACTAATGAGCTGTAATGGTTAAAATATTGAATTAGGGTGACCCAGATTCCAGTCCATCCTGGTCACAGAAGCTCATGGAATGATTTCAGCTCATCCATTGTCTCTTAACCCAATCTACCACACAAGGTTGTTGCTGTGGAGGACAACTGGAGGAGGCAGGGGTCAAGGAGATGAAGAAAGTGGTACTGTACTGTTGCAATGTAAGCTCTGCCCCTTTGGGACATACATGTGCAAAGCTTGCACTGCAACAGCACAGCCCTGCTTTGGTCATGTTCATGAAAGTATAGGATTCTGTACCTCTGGGGAGGATCCAGGAAGGCCTCCTTGAAGTCCTGAATGAAAGAGAGGATGTCAGTGTAACAAATAATTGAATCAAATACATTATAGGCTTAGCCCAAAGGGGCCATCCTGAAACCTAGGATAGTCTCTGAGTGCAAATGTCTGGCTATAACCATAAGAACTATAGTTGCCTAAGATTTTTATGCACACCGATAACTTGAAATGCTCCTCAAATAAGTCCCTTTTTTCAAATATTCCTGCCCTCGCTTTAATTTATTGGCCATCACAGGTTTTTTTAACATATGTCTTTTGTTTTATTTATTTATTTTAAAGGAAGATAGTCACAGTTACAGCAAAACACTGCCTCAAAAGGAAAAAAATAGAGTGCTGGATAGCTGCAACCCAATGCTTGGTTTACAAGGGAGCTCAGAAAAAAAAGTCAAAGGAAAACCAAGGTGGTTGAATGTATTCAGGAGGGGAATAGGAACAATGGGGAAGAACCTCATGAAGTTCCTTTCTTGTTCATGGAAGCTTTCTGATTGGACACACCCATCATGGCAGCCCTGGGCTGGGCTGTGGGGGAGGACATTGATATGCTCTCAAAAATCCAAATGTGCCCATTGGCCATGAAGATTCACAACTCCTGAGTATAGGTGATGAAAGCCAAGCACATTTGTCTATGCTTGCTTGTTTTATGCAATTCCTTCTATTGGCCCAAGCCAAAAATGAGAATGAGAGAAAGAAAGAGAAAAAGAGATAATTACACAACTAATTACAAAGTTCTTGACATCTGTATCACTTCTGAGATGGTGCCAGGCCTTTCATCTTCCCATTCATAATTGTAAGAGCTATATATCATGTAAGTCATTGGGACATACAGTTCTATGCTGACTACAAAGATAAACATTCATCCTTCCTCAGTTAACCCTACACAGAAGCCATTACTGAGAAGGCGAAACAGCACCCACAAAAACGGCTGCTCTCCCCGTGAACCAAGTTTGAGATATGCTACATTAACTCCTTTATAACTCTTGTGCTCCCCCCTCCCCTTATGTGCACCCTGTGGATCTGGCTGGAGTGTTTTCTGTACCCTGTTGATGACTGAAATGTTTCAATCTTGCTTACATCTCTGGTGTGTCAGTTCCATGGAAGCACTGGCAGGTTTGCGTGTCAAAAATGAAGACACAAAGCATTTTCAGGATTGGAGAAAATACTCTGCTTCTGGCTTGGTGAGGAGCACAGAACTGGACAAAGGGGCAGTGAAGAGAAAGCCAGTAAGTCTCTTGGGAAAAGAGGAGGCCTGTGACTGGCCTGGAGACCCCCCTGGGGAGCGTCTTAAAACAGTTTTTCCCAATATCGTGACCTTCAGATGTTTGGGCACACACACAGAACACAAGTTTTATTGGTACTTTGGTACAATTTAAAGGAAAAAGTTTATTTCACATCTGTTAAAAACAGTTGCTTTCTTGTTGAGGAGGCAGAGTGGCTGTTTTTCCTAATACAAAGATAAAGCTAAAAGATTGAGTCATACAACCAAGTTTTAAAACCGTAGGGGCAGATCAGCCCCTTTAGCTATGTCCCACCTCGAATTTTAGATGTTGGCAAAAGTACAGAAAACAATTACATGGCAGACAATTCATAGATAAGCTGATCCAAGGTAGCTAATTCCTTAGGAGGGAGGAAAGAAGCCAAGATATTATCTAACGAAACATTTCAGTTGGTTACAATGCTAGCTTGTCAAATCTTCATCAAGAGTGTTTAATACAGGGCTTTTCAACCTTTTCACCCATTGTACCACTTTTAGGACAAGGCAATGTCCGAGTACCACCAGTCGCCCAGCAAGGTGTCAAAAACTTGACCAAAAAAAAGGAAAAAAATGATAAAGCACAGTCCTCGACTTACAACAATTCACAGTGACTGTTCAGTTATGACGGCACTGAAAAAGTGACTTATGACCATTTTTCACACTTATGACCCTTGCAGCATCCCCAGGGTCATATGATTTACATTCGAATGCTTAGCAATCGATTCATATTTATGATGGTCACATTGTTCCAGGGTCATGTGATTGCCTTTTGCAACCTTCTGACAAGCAAATTTAGTGGGGAAACCAGATTCACTTAACAATCATGTTACCAATTTAATTTTTCTCTCTCCCTCTCTTTCTCTCCCTCTCTCTCCCCTTCTCTTTCTCTCTCTCTCTCTCCCTCCCTTTCTTTCTCTCTCCTCTCCCTTTCTCTGCCTCTATTTCTTTCCCCCTTTTTCTCTCTCCCTCTATTTCCCTCCCTTTCTTTCTCCTCTCTTCCTTTCTCCCTTTTTTTCTCTCCCTTTTTCCCTCGATTTCTCCCTTTCTCTCTCTCCATCTATTTCCTCCTTCCTTCTCTCTCCCCCTTTCTCTATCCCTCCCTCTCTATCCCTCTTTCTTTCCCTCTTTCTCCCTCTCTCCCCCTCTATTTCCCTCCCTTTCTTTCTCCTCTCTCCCTTTCTTTCCCTCTATTTCTCTCTTTCTCTCTCTCCCTCTATTTCCTCCCTTTCCTTCTCCTTCTCTCCCCCTTTCTCTCCCTCTTTATTTCTGTCTCCATTTCTTTTTCTTTCTCCTTCTCTCCCTTTCTCTCTCTCCCTCCCTCTCTCCCATTGTTCCTTCCTTCTTTCCTTCCTTTCTTCCCTCCCTCCCTGTTTGTCCTTTCCTCCTTCCCTCCGTCCCATTGTCATTTCTTTCCTTCCTTCCTTCCAAATCCATATTTACCAAGAAACCTGATGCCCACTTAACTCTTTATGAAGCACCGGAGGAAAGTTGGGGAAGATCTATCAGTGATACTTGGAGGTTGCTAGCTCATTTAATAAGCTTTATTCCAGCGACAGAAACACCTCATATTGCCTCAGAGTCAATCCACGCACGCCAACAATGCTGCTGTGGACCTTCGGGCAGGAAGGCACCCTTCACACGGGAGGGATGGAAGACGCACCAAAGCGCCCTTCGCCCCACTCGCCTTGTGTAGACGCAGCTGGAGTCCCGGGTGGGGGGAGATCCGGGGCTGAGGCACACTCAAGGTACCACACGCTAGCAACTCACAACCAGCTGCTCTTGGGGGATGGAGGCACAAAGCCAGCCAGACAGGGCTCGGAGCGGTTGACCGTCCTGGACTACAGCTGCACTTCCACCTTTCCCAGGGCGGCCCCTGCAGCAGCGCACAGTGCAGGGCACCAGCATGCCCTACTGCCACAGAAGCAGCCCACTGGAGCAGCCCCGACTCCTTCTCCCCCGACAAGCCCTTGTCCCGGAGCCTCCCGCTGCTGGAAACTTGCAGCGGCGGCATAGCAGGGCTTGCGAAAAGCGGGGCGGGTGGTGGTGGCTGCTCCCGGTGCCAACTAAGGGCAAGCAGGGCAAGGCTGCTCCTGCTGGAAAGCCAGGATTTGGCAGCTGGCGAGCCGCTCGCACGGGGCTCTCCCGGGGCTGGCGGGGTGAATGGGGACCGGCCTCTCCCTCTCCATGCTAGAGCAGCACCCGCGGAGGCGGCCCTGCAGCCCGGCTTTCTCTTGCAGACAGCAAGCTGAAACGGAGTGAGGAAGATTGCCAGGAACGTGAAACGCCGATCTCGCACAGCTGCAATCTCCCTCGCTCGGTTTCAGCTTGCCTTGCTGCAAGAGAAAGCAAGCTGAAATGGAGCGAGGGAGATTGTAGCAGCGCGAGATCGGCCGATTTGTGTTCCTGGCAATCTCCCTCGCTCTGTTTCAGCTAGCTTTCTCTTGCAGCAAGGCAAGCTGAAACCGAGTGAGGGAGATTGCAGCAGGGCGAGATCGGCGTTTCTCAGCACACGCCAATTCGTGCTCCTGGCAATCTCCCTTGCTTTCCACTTGCAGAGGTTGGGGCTGGCCATATGGATCAGCTGGTGATTCCACACAGCTGGCCCCGACCTCCGCCAATGGGCTCCAGTTGGAGGTCAGGGCCAGCTGTACGGATTTGCTAACAGTGGGGGAGGGAGGGAGTCAGGCACATTTTCCTCTTTACACCCATGTTTTGATGACTTCACCTGCCCTGGCGTGCATCAGGAAGCCAAACGTGGGTGATTCCCATCTGCTGCCCAGGATGAATCCTCAAGGAGGGCGCGTGACGTCTGGCCACTTTGCTTTCCCCTTTGCATTGCACATCAGGAAGAGGAGAGGGGGAAATCTCTTGAGCCCTGGGAGGGAGGCAATGTGAGGGCTGTGAGGGGTATTGCGAGCTCGCGGGTGGGGGGGATGAAAAGAAGATGGACATGAGTGGGCGCAAACACCTACCTGCCGAGGGAGTGGATGGCTCTGTCCCCTTCAGGCTCGCGCTTGCTTCTGGGGGAAGGACCACATGGTTGCTGCACAGTGAGTCCCAGGGGAGGGCGGGGCCTCACTCTGTGCCTGCAGCAGCATGTTTTCCAGCAGCAAGTAAGCTGGGAAGGAGCAGGGGGGAGGCAGGGGGGGAGGAAGGCGATGCTGCGTACCAACAGCCAGGTGCTCGTGTACCACCAGTGATACGCGTACCACCAGTTAAAAAACCCTGGTTTAATACATTTGCTTCAGAGATTCAGCTTCCCTGACCTTCTCAGCGGACTTTGTCCCCCCCCACCCGTTAACCTGGAGTTTATAACTAGTTGTACACATTAACAAAGATACAATGGCTAGGCAACATGAAAGTAAATATTCTGCCTTTTAAATATTTCCAAGAATATTTCTTTCTCTGAAGTGGGGCTGACTTCCCACACTACTAGGACCTATGTTTTTGTTGCAGCAACTCAGTCTAGAAGAGATTTAATCTTTGCTTAAGCCAGCATCTTGCTGTTGTTAGACAATGTGTTCCACTCAGTGAATGAACAATTAAAGGGGATATATGACATCAAAGAAAGAAAAAAACAAAAATAACTGTGCTTCCCCAAATCCCATGGATATTAGAAGAATGGAAATTGAAGTGAGTTTGGAGTTGAGCTATCTAGATAGAGGCATTATAGAAAACAAACTGGATTTACTATCATTGTTTTAATCCTGTAAGCCCAAAGTCTAGGTCCAGCCTAAGCTTCCTCTTTACATTTTATCTACAGTATTGAAGTCTAGACCAAGTATTTTCAATAAAGTTGGTCTTTGAATCAAAGTATCCAATAATACAATCCTATACCGGATGAGTCTACTCATTAATCAGACAAACTGAAGTCAGGAATGCTCATGCACAGAAAAATGAAAATTGCATTGCAGCTAAGAAATTTTAAAATATAGGTATAGCCATAACTTATAAGTCTGAAATCTTAAAACCAAATACCCTTATAATTTCCTTGAAAGGAAACAGGTAGTCCTCGATTTAGGATCATTCTTTCAAAAATAGTTCGAAGTTTACAATGGCATGGAAAAAAGCAGCTTACAACTGATCCTCACACAACCATCGCTGTGTCCCTGTAGTATCATGATCAAAAGTGGGGCACTTGACAACCAGCATGTTACAGCATCCCATGGTCACATAATTGCTATTTGCGACCTTCTAGCTGGCTTCTGATATGCAATTGAAGAAGCTGGATTTGCTTAATGACCAAGTGATTCACTTAATCACTTAATTGGATTTATGAATTTAACAATAAAGCCAAGACATCCCACTTTTCAAGACAAAAATGCTTATTCCTCAGATAAACTTTGGTGATACACGAGCACCACCTTCTGGATAGGAGACACAGCAGCCAGCAATATAAGTAGCAAAACAGCCATCATACCCAGTACTGAATCCTGTATCCAATAATCAATATGCTTTTAAATAGGCTTATCTTGTAAGAACTTTTAAGAATCTAACATCAGAGATACCAATATCATAAGAGGAATATTACAAAATCAGAGGACTCTGGGTCTCTAATCTTAAACTGATCACGGGAGAAAAAGGATTTCAGAAACATATAACAGTACATGGATTCAACACATTCTACTACACAACATTTAATTATTTAACTGCTGAAGAGGAAAAACTACAAACATGTCTTGGTTTCTATAAGAGATTAAGCCAACATCCTCCCTCCAAAAATATTTCTTCTATAATTTAAACAGTGACTATAATTTATACCCTGTATATTAATAAGGGGGCACAATGACTCAGCATTTTAAGATGCTGAGCTTTTCAGCTAGAAAACCCAGGTTCAAGACCCGATAGCAATATGGTGGGGTGAGCTCCCATCTGTAAGGATCCACCTCAGCTAACCATCCAAGGAAGCAGAACACTTGAAACAGGCATTGTCTCAAAAGGAACTTTTATTAGGGGCTAGTTAATAGTAGGAAATTCAAGGCGAGATCTGGGGAAAATCCTGCTCAAACAGTATAGTTAAACTAGCAATCTTCCTCCTCCCACCAGTCATAATGTCCATTTGAAATCCAGCCAATCTGCAGATAGCACGTTTAGGTAACTGGCACAAGTTGGCGTGCATCTCAAGGTCTTTCCGGTTTCATTTCTCCAGTGCTTTTTTTGTAAAAGAAAAAGGTGCCGGAACTCACACATGTCATACAACCCGCCTTGCCTACCCTACAAGGTTCCATCCAAAAAAGGTGCCGGAACTCCGTTCTGAGTGTTCTATGAGAAAAAAAGCCCTGCATTTCTCCATAACTGTCTCTCTGATTAGGGAGAGGAAGGGTAGAAAGTGAGTTATCCCATGCAATTCCCATCCCCTCCCAGCAGAATGGCAGGCCCCAAACACAAATACATATGCAGGGAAAGAAAAAAGGGCTTGGGGATCTGACACCATCCCTGCTCCAGCTCCTGCCCATCTAGCAATTTGGAAGCATGCAAATGCAAGTAGATAAACAGATACCGCTTTGATGGGAGGGTAACAGTGTTCTGTGTATCTCAGCATATAGTCATGACCACAGAAATGTCTATGGACAATGCTTGGCTAAGAAACTGAGATGAGCACCACCCCTAGAGTCGGAAACAACTAGACAAGGGAAATCTTTACCTTTCTATTAATAAGATCATACACGTCGGCATTCATTATTTTTGTGAACAGCTTCTGTCAATGAGATTAGCAACCTCATCATTCCCTGGGGGTCTTTTTAAAAAAAATATTTTATTGATTTTTTTAATATAAACATCTTGGTAACTAGCGTGTTGTCTGGGTTTATATTTACAAAGTAATCACTATCGGTTAATTTCTATATTCCAAAATCCACATTATAACTTTGCTTGATTTCCTCTTCTTCCAATAATATTCTCTTTGCAACCTAAATTAATACAATTCTTATTAATTTGATAGGTAACAATTAAATATAAAGATGTTTCTAAAATTTCTGCCAATAATAATCTCATCAATATCATGCTTCTTTTCTATCTGATCATCTTGGTTGCCTCATCACAAATCCTGTTTACAATTCTTATTTAAATTTATTTTCCCTACAATGTTCAAAAAGTTTCTACTGGTTAAAATTTTCCCAGGATTAATTACCTTAAAGTATTTAAATCTATTTTCATATCTTAAAAAATAAGTAAGAAAAAGACACAAAACAAAGACATAGAAAAAGATGTGAGAGAAAGAGTAGAGAGGGGAAAAAAGAAAGAAAATAATATGCTACTTAAAAATACATATCCCTTTTGAATTAGTGTACACTTATTTCCAAATTCTTTCTGTTTTTACCCCTAATTAAACCTATGTTTAATCTTTAAGTGTTCCATTTAATAAATCCAATCATCTAATCTTTTAACACTATTAACATTTTTCCCATTTTTAGTTATCCATTGGGATTTTCTTAAAATCAATTACATTTAAATATCTAGAACATTGCCTTTATGTTAATCATCCCACACATTTTTAGTTCTCACATTGAAAAACAAAAGAAAAAAGAAAAAAAAGATACTGCCTTAGAGAGTTCATCCCTCTTAAACTAAAATCTTTCAATTTCTTCAGCCATATGCAAACAAGTGTTTAATTTTTAAATATTCCCTCTGATACACCCCATCATCTAATTCCTCAATTCTCACTTTAGCCCTCTTCTTTTGCCAAGCATCTCTCCCAATCAATATATTTCGTTGCATCAAAGTCTTTCCATAATCTCTGTTTCAAAGCTGAAGAGCCAGCGTAAGTCCAAGGACGTCTCCGTGGTCATGTGGCCGGCATGACTAGACACCAAAAGCGCACGGAATGCTGTTACCTTCCCACTGTAGTGGTCCCTATTTTAATACTTGCATTTTTACGTCCTTTCGAACTGCTAGGTTGGCAGAAGCTGGGACGAGTAACAGGTGCTCGCTCACCCTGTTACACGGCACTCGGGATTCCACCTGCCAAACTGCCAACCTTCTTTTTTTTTTATTGAAAAGTTTTACAATACAATTTTCCATTAAAAACCCCCATCCCCCTCCACCCTCCCCTCCCTACCTCCCCCCTACCTCTTCCCTCCCCCCTTACCTCCCCCCTTCCCCCCTCCCTCTTCCCTCCCCTCCCTCCCCCCCACCCCCCTCCCCCCCCTGGACTTCCCAGAGCTAAATACAAGGTATATATATATAAAAGCAATCATAAGCAACCATATACTAACAACCATAAATTCTAAAAACCATCACTCTCTAACTTATATAAGAACAAACAAAACTTAACATTATTAAATATATATAAAAAAAATAGGAAAAGAAAAGAAAAAACACGAAAGAAGACTTATTCGAATGCTAGATAAAACTTCTTAACCCTATACTTATTCTGGATAAACTCAATCCACTTTCTCCATTCCATAATATAACGTTCTTGCGAGTGATCTTTCAAATAAGCCGATATCTTCGCCATCTCTGCCAGGTCGGAAACCTTTAAAGTCCATTCTTCTATAGTCGGCAGCTCCTCTTTCTTCCAATATTGTCCTATCAAAAGTCTTGCTGCCGTGACTAAATTCAGCATCAACTTGGAGTCCACCACTGTAGCATCAACAATTATTCCCAACAAAAAAAATTGCGGACAAAACTTTATCCTCCTTTTAAAGATCTTCTGTATATTCCACCAAATTTTAATCCAAAAGGCCTTAACCTTTTTACATGTCCACCATATGTGAAAATATGTTGCATCTTCAACCCCGCACCTCCAACACTTAGGCTGATAATTCGGGTACATACTTGCAAGCTTTTTAGGATCTAAATGCCATCTATAAAACATCTTATAAAAATTCTCTCTTAAATTTTGAGCTTGAGTAAATTTCACATTCCTCACCCAGATCTTCTCCCACATGTCCATTGTAATAACTTCCTGGATATTTTGGGCCCATTTTATCATACAGTCCTTAACAAGCTCTGTTTCTGAATCAATCTCTATCAATGCAAGATATATCCGTTTAATATGTGCAGGTCCCTGATTTCTAATTTGCTTTATCAGATTTTCATCAATCGTTGCAAATCCAATTTTCTGGTCTTCTTTCCACCTGGCCCGTAACTGAGTATATTGAAACCATGTTTGAACAACCTTCTCTTCTCGCAAGAAGCTATATGATTTCAAGCACCAAACATTCCTTTCCAAACTTAAAATTTCCTTGTAGGTAGTCTCATCGTGTTTGAAACCAGCATGTATATTTTCTATTGCGTGTTTTGGAATTGCCCACAATGGTATCTTACAACTTAGCTTATGTCTATACTTCTTCCAAACTCTCAGCAATGCCTGTCTTAAAATATGCGTCCTAAACACAGTACCTACCTTCTTATCATACAACAAATATGCATGCCAGCCAAACAACAAATCATGGCCCTCAAGATTTAATAACCTCGATTGCGTCAAATTGATCCAATCACTTATTCCTACTAATGCAGCAGCTTCATAATATAATTTAAAATTAGGCAATTTAAGGCCACCTCTCTCACGAATATCCTGCATAATCTTAAGTTTAACTCGTGGCTTTTTCCCTGCCCACACAAATTTATTGATACCACGCTGCCATTCCTCCAAATTAGAGTCTTTCTTAAGAATCGGTATCATTTGGAATAAAAATAAAAATTTGGGCAGGACATTCATTTTCACTGCTGCAATCCGTCCCAACAAAGTCAATTGTAATTTTTGCCAACTCTCCAATTCTTTTTGAATTTTCCCCCACAATTTTTCATAATTATTTTTATATAGCTTTGTATTCGAGGGCGACAAAATTACCCCCAAATATTTAACCCTTTTAACAATCTCAAATCCAGTTAATCCTTCCAAGAAGGCCTTCTGTGAAACTGTCATGTTTCTAGCCAAAATTTTAGTTTTCTGTATGTTTACTTTAAATCCAGAAACCTTCCCATATTGTGTTATTATCTCTATCAGGTCCACAACAGAGTTCTCTGGCTGGGTCACTGTAACAACCAGATCATCTGCAAATGCTCTCAATCTATAGTCCTGATCTCCAACTTGTATCCCCTTAATTTTTTCCGAATTCCGAATCTTGTTCAATAATATCTCTAAAGTTAATACAAATAACAAGGGCGATAACGGACATCCTTGCCTTGTACCCTTCTCAATATTACATACTGCCGTCAGACTATTGTTAACTATGATTCGGGCAGTTTGCTTTTGATATAATGCCCTAATCGGCTGTAAGAAATTTTCCCCAAAATCCATTTTATCTAACATTCTCAACAGAAATTGCCAATTCAATTGATCAAAAGCCTTTTCAGCATCTAAAAAGATTAGCGCTGCAGAGATCTGGTTGTGCCTTTCCAAATACTCTAACACATCAACTATATGTCTAACATTATTTTTCATTTGCCTACCACTAATAAACCCCGTTTGATCCCCATGAATCACCTGTTGCAGAACCCTCATCAGTCTATTAGCCAAAACCTTAGCAAATATCTTATAATCTGTATTTAAAAGCGAAATCGGTCTGTAATTTTTAACTTGAGTAGCATCCTGATCTTCCTTCGGAATCAATGAGATAAAAGCTGTTCTCCAAGACGGTGGCACCTTTCCCCCCCTCTGGATTGTCTGGAACAGTTCCTTTAACGGTTTTATCATCTCAAATTGTAAATTTTTATAAAAAGCCGCAGACAAGCCATCTGTACCGGGCGCCTTATCAACCTTCAAATCCTTAATTGCTGTAAGGATTTCTTCTTCTGTGATCAGTTGGTTAATCCCCTCTCTTTGTGCTTGCGTAAGGACCGGAATATTAGCATTCTCCAAATATTTATCAATGTCTTTTACCTCAATTTCCTCTTTGGTATATAATTTCGAATAAAAATCCACAAAAGCATCCTTAATAAGATTCTGTTGAAACACGACCCTTCCTTTATATTCAATCTTGTCTATATTAGAGGCCCTTTGTTTCTTCCTCAGTCTATAGGCTAACCATCTGCCTGGTTTATTAGCGTTGCAAAAAGTATTATGCCTAGCAAACCGCAGATTGGTTGCCACTTGGTCTGCCATTAATTTATCAAATTGTCCTCTTAACAGCCTAATAGCCTCTTTAATCTTCACGTCCCCTGGATTCAAAATCAAAGCCCTTTCTTTTTCCTTTATTTCATTCTCCAGTTCTTTCCTTCTGGTTTCCACTACACGTCTACGTCTATTATTCATATATATCAACACACCTCTCATATAGGCCTTACTAGCATCCCAAACCATATCCATAGAGGTACCCTTATTCATATTAATCTCAAAAAAATCCTTCATCCGCTGTTTACATTCTTCCACATTTCTCTGATCTCTAAACAAGTTCTCATTTACGCGCCACGAGCGCCTGTCTCTTTTCTCCTTATCAATCTCCAACCAAACTGGACTGTGGTCTGAAATAGTTCTTGCACATATCTTCACTTTTTTAGTTCTCAAAAAGAAATCATTAGTCAACAAAATAAAATCAATCCTTGAGAAAGATTGGTGTCTGTCAGAGTAAAAAGTATAATCCTTCTCCTGCAGGTGCCTCTCCCGCCAGATATCTCGCAATTCGAGATCATCCTTCAATTCAAAAAAAGTTTTAGGCAGTCTGGCGTGGCTTGGAATACGTTTAAAAGCTCCAGCTTTATCCAAGTGTACATCCAGAACACCATTCCAATCTCCCATAATAATAAAAGATTTATAATCCAACTGGGTAAGCTTTGTATGAAGTAAGCTAAAAAAATCAGCTTGTTGTTGGTTAGGTGCATATAGTCCAACTAGAAGCATCTTTTTACCTTCTAAGAGCAGCTCAATCATAACATATCTTCCATGCTTATCTGCTTCAATTAAGTCTGCTGTTAAGGCACTTTTAACATAAACAACTACTCCATTTTTCTTATTCTCTGCAGAGGCAACAAAATGCGTACCCAGTCTCGAGTTCAGTAAATACTTTTGATCCAAAACTCTAATATGCGTTTCTTGCAAGCATATAACATCTATCTTAAATTGCTTTAAATATTGAAAAACTTTCTTCCTCTTCTGCGGTGAATTTAGTCCATTAACATTCCAAGTTAAAAATTTAGTTGCCATGCATATCATCCAGAAGCCCTTGGACCACAGCCTTGATAGGACTAACTTCTTTAGGCCGTGCCCCTCCCACAGCTTGACTGTATGTACGTTGCGAAGAAACTGAAGACTTTTGCTGATCTTGTTCTATTATTTTCTTTGCTCGTTTTAAAGCAGCACGCGTCACTCTTTGCTCTCTAGGATCATCCAAAGAAGTTGTAACTTGATCTCCTCCCACGCCACTTTCCTCTGTTTCCTCCTCTTGTTGTTCTTCTTCTCCAGATCCTTTTCCAGCTTCCAGGAGCGTTAATGGGGTTGCTTTTAGGACATTATTGTAGAAATCACACGCTTGCTTCACAGTAATCAACCGGTACCTTTTACCTTCATGCATCACCATCAGCCCCTGAGGAATCTCCCATCTGAACCTTATATCTCTTTGCTTGAGCTCATGCACGAGGAATGTATAATCCTTCCTTCCCCTTAAAATCCTTGGAGGAATTTCTTTTAAAACCAAAACTTCTTGTTCAGCAATCACCACTTTAACATCATAGGCAGCTTGTATAATTTGATCTCTGATCTCTCTTTTTGCAAAATAAACCACCACATCTCTAGGCAACTTCCTCTGTCTGGCAATCCATGAATTCACCCGAAACACTTTATCCATAGCTGCTCTTATTTCAGATGCTGGCAGGTTTAATACTTCTTCAAAAGCCTCAGAGATCAGCTGCTTCAAATCTTCTTTAGTATCCTCTTTTAAGCCTCTGATTCTGACAGCAAACTGCATCTGGTAAAATTGGGCTAAGCTTAAGTCCTTCTCCAGTTTGTCTCTTACATTTTCATTCTCTCTTACTTTAACTTCTAATATAGCATTCCTTTGAGCCAAATCATCCATCTTTTCATCTAATTCTTCCACACATTCCGCCACTTTATGCACTGAAGACAAAATGTCTACCTTCATCACGCTGAGTTTCTGTTCCATCCTCTCTTCCATTCTCTCCTCCAGTTTCTCCAATTTCTCCTCCATCTGCGCAAATTTGTCAGCCATTGATTGATTAATTGAGTCCAAAAGTTTATCCACAGCATCTCGAAACTCCTTCGCTGTCAGCGCTTCAGAAGGGTGCAACGCCTGTAAAGATGATTGTTGCACTGGCGAGGATCCACCACTCCGAAGAGTTTTAGGGGGAGGTTTCGCCGCCATCTTTTAATCCTCAAATATGACGCACTTTCACTTAGAGTTTAAAAAGTTCAAGTAGTTAGAGAGTATAATAAAATAAGCCTCTTCACCTTTATCTCTTGTATCGCTCTGCCTGCTCCTTTAAATCATAGTCCTTTCTTCAGGCAGGGATGGTTCGCAGACGCCTGGCTCTGCTCCAAAAAGTTCAGAGCAGACACGCCGGCCAGCTGGGAGCAACCCAGGCTTCGGGGGAGTTCAATCCTTCAGCCGCCCAAGCTCCGAGCTCAGGCGGCCTCGGAGAACTCAACCCCTACCTGGGGCCTCACCCCCTCCTCTTCTCCCGAGGAGGGGGCTTCAATTTCGCCCGAACAGCTGTTCGGCGCTGTTACGGGCGAAAAAACAAACAGCTGAGCCGCGGGCAGCCCGGGAAGGCTGTCTTCGGCGCCGCAACGCCACCGGAAGTCCCAAACTGCCAACCTTCTGATCGACAAACTCAGTGTCCTAACCCACTGAGCCACCCCATCCCTCCTGGCAATTCTAGGATAGTCCTATATTTCTGGTTTCAACATTTATTTCAGGAATAAAAATGAATCATTGTTCTGGCTTTCACAGTTTTAATTCTGAATTTCTTTAATGCTGGCTGAAACTCAATTGTAGAAGAAAACTGAATATGCTGAGTTTTTGACAAACATGAATTAGTTTTAAAAGAAAAACCTTTTCTTTAACATAAATATTTCTATAAAAGTAAAAAGTTCTTCTGAATTTTTCCAAAATTGGTTCAATTACTATTAAAAACAGAAGGTGGATTTTAAGATCTTGTTAAACAAGGCTTATATTTTTATGCATGTTTGGTTTTATTGATTGTATTGATATTTTTTCCAGAAAATTGCATTTTTCCATGTGATTTTTATATTCATTTTAATAGAGAATGAGAAACAGGAGCCATTAACTGTCAAATCTTGATTTAAATCTTAATTAGTTAAGACTCAGTAAGGTGATAATTGATTCTACATAGAGGTTACATTCACAGGGGTTACATTCCATTCATGTAAAGTGGAAATGCTTTGAAAAGGTTAGCTATACTATTTAGGCAAATGAAGTTAAAATATACATTGATAATACAAAACCCAAGAAATACTTCTTTGGGTCTAGGATATATTCAGTAATCTCCAGAATACATGAGGAAGCTCTTCCCAACACAAACCATAATGGATCTCACAAGGGCAGCCTCAAAAATGCTTGAAAATCTAAATGCGCCCCCCATTTCTTTAAAAGGTAACTAGCTGGTCTGCCAGTCAGAACCAGACTAGACAAGGGGCCCGTTATGGTAGTGAAGAGGGCCTTCACGCACCCCCACCCCGATTCAGCCAGCGGTTATTTCAGTGGGGCGGTTCGGTGACCGGTTGAAGGCAAGCCGTCGCCATCGCCCTCAACTTGCACCAGGGAAGCGCCTTGGCGAGGGACGCCCCGCGAGGCTGACGAGGAAAAGCGTCGCTCACGCGCCCTGCCACCTGAGCCTCGACGGCCCGCGCCTGAGGGAGAAGGCGCGCGATGTCGGCTGCCATTTTGTTTGCTGGACGGACGATGAGCCGCAACTTTGCCGCCGCCGCCTTTTCCTTTTGGGCTTTGCTTGTGCTGTTCAGGGAAGCCGCGCCCCAGACCCTGTCCTCCCTAAATCTGACCGACGGTGAGCCTGGCCTCGCTCCGTCCTCGCAGGGCGTCGAGCTCGGCCGTTGATCGCCAACGTGCTGCTTCGCACGGGGTAGCCTAACAGATCGAGCTTGAGGGGAAAAACCGTCACCGGAGCGCGCGGGAACCCTTCGCCGAGGGAACGCGAGGGCCCGACAAGGAGGCGTCCGCCGAGCTACCCTGCTGCCATTTATGCAACAGCGGTGGCTGTCGAAAGACCCATCACGATTGCATAAGTGGGGGCGCCTCAGGCGTTTGCTCTCGGGACGAAAAATAATTGGGAATTACTATAACTTTGTCTGTGCAAAGTTGTATTCGTTCCCTACGATCTTTGTCGATGTTGCAGCAACTAAGTTGCGGGCGTGTGATTCACTCCCTCTTCTTTACTTTTGAAATGAGCGAAGTTAATATAGTTAACCTTGGCGTGGCTACTGCCGTTTTCACCCTCTTAGTTCTGGTGTATTTTTTCTTGCACAACACACTGAACCATAAATTAACTAGAGAGACCGACTTTGTACAGGTAGGCTAAGGTAAAATTGACTAATAAATATATGGTCTATTCATACAACCTAAATAGGAGTGATTCAGTTCCTCAAATCTTTCACTCTTGTTTCGTCGTTCTTGTAGAATGTGGTTTGTAAACTAACTGCTTAAAATATATGTTGCTAATTGAATGCTATTTCTTAGATGACTTACCTATTTTTCTTTGATTTCTAGTCTGTGGAACAAGGCCTCTTATGAAAACTACAGCAACAGGAATTCGAATTGTAGGTGGACATGATGCTATGCTAGGAGCATGGCCTTGGCAAATTAGTCTTCAAGTTTATGCAATTGGTCTAGGATATGTCCATGTATGTGGTGGATCTTTAATTAATACAATCATAGTGTTGACAGCAGCCCACTGCATTAAAATATCAGAGTATGTACCTTTCCATTCTAATACTTTTTCTTTAATTGGGTGTAATAAATCTACTGCCCAAAGAAGTACTGACCAAATATATAATTATATATCAAAAATTGAGATTTAACATGCCTTTCGTAACTAAACAGAATTGAGTTTTGAAGCAGGTGTAGCTTCATACTACTTGTCAAGGATTTAATAAAGAAGAATATTTGTCAAGGATCATCACACAGAGATAGAATGTAGGGAGGAATTTTTGGTGCTTTCAACAGATTTGTTTAATTATTTGCCTGAAGCTTTTTCATATCCAATCCTAGAGTAATAAAAGACTCATGTTCAGAGTTACCAGGACAAACCTTATCATTTTAATGATAAATAGTTGTGTAAAAGGATAACACAAGAGAAAAATATTTTAAGCATTATAAACCATTTCCCCTTATTTTGCTTATCTCTGCTTTACCATATATTATATTCATTTTTAAAAAATTTCTCTTTCCTCCAAATAACTCCTTTGCTATCCTATGATTTAACCAATCTGTTTTAGATGGCTAATCCAATTTCTTTATTTAAAACATCTGGTTTTCACTTCCTCTAGCAACTCTGCTGGACAGCACTGAAAGGAGAAATCTGCTTGCTCAGGCCATGAGGTCATCAAGCAAACATTTGTTACATAGAAGCCAAAAATGCCTACTGGAAGCTGAATCACTAATGTTCCTCCTTCACTGTTACAAGTTAGAGATGGCAAATATGTACTAAGATTAGTAGCCTTTGTTAGTTTGATTCCTTTTGTATTTGTCCATTCTCTTTTTTAAAATAATCTAAATCCAAAATATTTTTGTCTAGCCTTTTGTGCCTCATACTCTTTCTCCCACACTACCTCAGTTTTCTTTTCCATTTACTCTCTCTAGCGCAGACATGTCAAACACAAGGCCCGGGGGGCGGATGCGGCCCACGAAGTAGTTTCATGTGGCCCGCGAAGCCATCTTGGAAACAGTGAGGGAACGCCCCCCACTGCCTTGGCCCTGGCCCAGAGACCCTCCTTCTGCCAGAGACCCTCAGATCTGTCCCACTCCTGCCCAGGCCCCCATTGGCGCCCTTCATGCGAACGATGTAGAGCTGGCCACGCCCACCCAGTAGTTTAGTTTATTAAATTTTTATACCGCCCTTCTCCCGAGGGACTCAGGGCGGTGAACAGGGCATATAATAAAAATACAGAATACAAAAGTTAAGAATAGATTAAATTATAGCCCAAATAAAACAGTAAAAATATACAAATATTAAAACCCAAGTTAACTCCCCATCAGGCCAGGCCAGCTTGTTCAAATAAATGTGTCTTTAGGCTGCGCCGGAAGGAGCGGAGATCCGGTGCCATCCGGAGCTCAACCAGCAGTTGATTCCACAAAGCCGGGGCGCCCACAGAGAAGGCCCTCCCCCTGGGGGCCACCAGCCGGCATTCCCTGACCGGAGGCACCCTGAGGAGGCCCTCTCTGTGGGAACGCACAGGGCGGAGGGGAGTCGACGCTGGCAGCAGGTGGTCCCCAAGGTATTCCGGACCCATGCCATGTAAGGACTTAAAAACCATCACCAGGACATTGAACTTTACCTGGAAGACAACTGGTAACCAATGCAGCTCGCGGAGCAAAGGTGTAACATGGGAGTACCGGGAAACTCCCAAGACAACTCTCGCGGCCGCATTCTGTACCAGTTGGAGCCTCCGAGTGGTCTTCAAGGGGAGCCCCATGTAGAGAGCATTGCAATAGTCAAGACGAGAAGTCACGAGCGCATGAGTGACCGTACACAGGGCATCCCGGTCCAAATAGGGCCGCAACTGACGCACCAGGCAAACCTGAGCGAAAGCCCCCCTAAGCACGGCTACTATATGGTCTTCTAAGGTAAGCCGTGAATCTAGGAGGACTCCCAAGTTGCGAGCCCTATCCACGGGGGGTAAAAACTCACCCCCCACAGAAAGCGATGGAACATTTTGAATGTCCCGGGATGCCAGAATGTACAGCCACTCAGTCTTGTCAGGGTTGAGTTGAAGTAGGCCATACACACTAGCCACGCCCACCCAGTAGGCCACGCCCACACTGGCCATACCTACCCGGCCCCCTGAGGGCAACCGCAATGCTGATGCGGCCCTCAATGAAATTGAGTTTGACACCCTTGCGTCTAGTGCCTCACCCTTCCAATCTGTTAAGACTACATGTGAACTGAGTTCATAGAGAATTACACCTGCCAACAAGTATGCTCGGGAAGTGCTACACTGAGCTCCAGCTCCTCCCTTTGCTGCTAAATTTCTCCTTATGTCTAAATAATATTTTGCTGTTCTTTGTGTATTGTCTTATTTCCCAGCATCAAACATTTATGTTTCAGTTAGCTATCTTATGAGTCCCAAATGTTAAAAGGTTCCCATTGTATTCTCATAAAGAATATCAGTTATTTAAACATTACAGATGGTACTCTATTAATTCTTCATGAAATATTTATGTTTATTGTTTAATTTGGTCTTGGTTTATCTTTTGAGAGCCTAGAAACAATTTATCTTCCTTGTTGAAATACTTGAGAGGAACCCCTCTTTATATCTTATTCTTTTTAATAATGGCAGGGCTAGTATCTCAAACATAATTTGCAAATCCTTTCAAAGTCATTTATCTAATATTTGTTTAAGTTGCTTAATTGTATTTCCTATTAAATCATCCTCAGGGTTTCTTGAGCATCACTCAGCCTTCAGACCATTGACAGGGATTTTTCATTCTCATCTCTGTTTTACTGCCAGAGAGAGATGTTGTTTGAATCTCCTTAGTAATCTATGTAAGACTTAATTCTTTGCCATTTCAGGGGTTACCTTTCTTAGACATCTTTTTACTGTTAATATGGCCAAAGTCAGATATTAATAAAACATAAATGACAAAAATTATCAAGAAACCTGGGCTGTGAGAAAAAATATAGGCTCGCCATGCTCTTTTCCACTCACTTCCCCGCCATTGTTTTCCAAATCGGAGGGGTGGATTGATACATGCCTACATATGTAATTATTTTTCAACTAGCTGAAGGATGCAAGTGGTAATGCTTGTTTCAGCATTGGAGAATCAGAGTTGGAAGGTCAACTAAACCAAGCGCCCATTGAGTGCAAAAGCCACTACAGTAGACTGTCTTTGTTGGATAATCAAACGGCTTCTGTTTGAAGATCTCTAAAAAGAGATCTTTTCCCTGATAAAAAGGTAAAGGTTCCCCCGCACATGCGTGCTAGTCGTTTCCGACTCTAGGGGACAGTGCTCATCTCCGTTTCAAAGCCGAAGAGCCAGCGCTTGTCCAAAGACGTCTCTGTGGTCATGTGGCTGGCATGACTAGATGCCAAAGGCGCACGGAACGCTGTTACCTTCCCACCATAGTGGTCCCTATTTTTGTACTGGCATTTTTACGTGCTTTCGAACTGCTAGGCTGGCAGAAGCTGGGACGAGTAACAGGTGCTCACTCTGTTATGCGGCGCTCGGGATTCGACCCACCAAACTGCCAACCTTCTGTTCGACAGGCTCAGCGTCTTAACCCACTGAGCCACTGCGTCCCTTCCTGAGCCATCGCGTCCCTTTCCCTGATAACCTCAGCTTATTTTTCCTCTGGGTATCTAGACATCTTTAAAACTGCCTTTTGGTGAGCCAACTTTATTAAAATAGAGTTCAAAGACACTTTTGATCTTAAAAATGTATTACAGGTTCTTTTTTACTTTGCAACATATTAGCCTATAATTAAACATTTAATATATTAGAAAGGACACTATTTTGGGAACTAGCATTACTTGTAAAATACCTGTGACATTTATAGAAAATGATTAATTCTGGTCTAGGGCTGTATTAATGATTTGATTAGTTTCGATACAGAAACTGAATAAAATTGAAACAAAGTAGAAACAAAACATTTTAAGAAGTTTGTAAGAGTGATGTACTTACTTGGAGACTTTAAAAACGGCTTAGATTGGAAAATGCTTTCATTGGCTATAAGTAATGCTGAGTGTATGCTATCACCGGAGAGATCTATATAGATTTCCTATAAGCATCTAAGCAGTTATTGTGGGAAGCAGGATACTTAATTGGGTGGAGTGATAGTTGAGAAAGAGAATATTTTTTTTATTGGTAAAATTCTGTTATTTTCTGCAATGATCCTTGTTTTAGCCACATAATCCAATTTTAATCAGGATCTGTACTTAATGATTTATTGTTTACTGAGAATGGAATAAAAAAATGATCTCCATGTCATAGAAGTTATGAAATAGCAATGTAATAATAATAATCCATATAAAAGTTTTGCTCTATCCAAGGAACCCAGCCATTTGGAGGGTTGTAATTGGCTTGCATAATCTTAATGATAATTCTCATACGATAAAATGTTGGATTAAAGCTATCAATATACATCCTAATTATATGAGAGACACATAGGACAATGATATTGCCTTGATAACACTAGTCAGATCTATCAAATTCAATGATTATGCTTGTCCGATCTGCTTACCTGCCACAAATCTTTTGAAAAATCAACAGTATCCATGTTACATATCTGAATGGGGTAACAGGAAAAATAAGAATAATGAACGGAATCTTTGATTTAGGGGTCTCCCTTGGAAGCAGCATTCAAAATTATTTTCACTTAGGTTAAAAAACTATCCTAACAAAAAACAAGATGAGTATCAAGAATCACATAAATATGAGTGCACATGTGTTGTCTATATTAATTTAGATACTAAACTGACCATACAACAATCATTCACATTAAAATATTATTCGAAGGTAAAAAGTCTGTAAGTAGAAATCCCGGAGTCAGATATGAGATACTTGATTTAGGTTTCATCAAAAAGTAGGTCTTGATTAGTTTGCTATTTACGTGAAGTATCAATATCCAATTTACACTATGCAGACATGTTAAATACAAGGCCCGGGGGCCGGATCCGGCCCGCGAAGTGGTTTTATGTGGCCCGTGAAGCCACCCTGGAAACAGTGAGGGAACGGCCCCCACTGCCTTGGCCCTGGCCCAGAGACCCTCCTTCTGCCAGAGACCCTCAGATCTGTCCCACTCCTGCCCAGGCTGTCATAGGCACCCTTGATGCGAACGATGTAGAGCTGGCCATGCCCACCCAGTAGGCCATACGCACTCTAGCCATGCCCACCCTGGCCATACCCACCCGGCCCCCTGAGGGCAACCGCAATGCTGATGCGGCCCTCAGTGAAATTGAGTTTGACACCCCTGGTATATAGAGTATCAAATACAGTGGCATCTTGGTATTCAACTGCTTTGGTACTCAGTGCATTTTGACACAAAATTTTGTCCAGTATTCATTATTTGCTTGACACTCAATGCACAAGCTAGAACTTGTTGGTGCCATGACTCAACTCCATGTGTTGGAGAGTTTCTCTGACATACCCATGAATAGCAAATTAGTGTCCATTAACTTCATACCTATGTAGGAAGTTCTTGTGAATTTTTGGGAAATAAAGGAAAAGAAAAGAGAGAAAAGATGGAGATCTGCCAAGATTGAGGAAGTTTCTAGTGGAGCCGGCAAAGTCCAGAACAACACAGAGATAGGAAATATTTCTTCTCATACAAAGGAACTGTAGAATTTTTTCCAGTTCTGCCTCCAGAGCAAATGGGTGAGATATCCACTGTAGAATGCTTTTAAGCTCTAAGAGAAGAAACTTAATGATTGATTTTAGATAAATATAAAGACGGCAGGACAAAATCAAAGCATATTAACACATTATATTAGAGCAACATTATAAAGTATTACAAAATAGAAGCAATTATCTTTACTGGGCAAAATATTAGAGGAGGGAAGGGAGGGAAGGAAAGAAGGCTGAAAAAATCCTAAATTAATAAATTCTGCATAGTCACCGTGTTTCAAAATAATGTGCATGAAGACTACCGACTCAAATTATATTATAATTTGAAATTGCATCCAAGATGTTTTAATGATGATTGCAGTGTGTTTTATGACTACTTACAAATATTACACTTAATTAGTATTTGTATTTTGATTTCTAGAATGTGGAACAAGGCCTGCTATGGATGAGACAGCATCAGGCAATCGGATTGTAGGAGGACATGATGCTCTACCTGGAGCATGGCCATGGCAAGTTAGTCTTCAGGTTTACCGCTTTGGTATAGGATACCATCATATTTGTGGTGGAGTAGTAATTACTAAGAACTCATTGCTGACAGCAGCACACTGCATTAGAAAATGGAAGTATGTATCTTAATTTTAAACCATTTTCAGTTAATTTTAAATTAAAGAAAAGTGAGATAAAAATTATTTGATTTGAAAATATTTATACATTTTTATTAATCCATTTTTTTCCTCCTGAATTGATTTATGAAGCAAGAAAACTATTAGAAATGTACATTTTTATTTGGAGTAAAATGAAATATTCCACCTAGTAAACTATACTAAATTAACAACATCAGGATTGGTTGTGCTTAAAACAACGAAGAACCTGTAAATATAGGCAACTTTGACTTTATAACTTAAAAAGACAGTTTATTTTCTCACAGAACATATTTATTTAAGGTCATGGAAATATGTATTGAAAATGAATTCCATGCTAATCAAATCAGATTTTTAGGTAAGCCCCATAACATAGGTCAGTACCATACACAAGATTTATATAAATTAAGCTTCACATGTTAACTGAAAATATGTATTGTATAAAATGATTGTATAAAATGATTTATATAATTTTGTTAAAAATTGTAATTAAAATTAAAAGTAATGCAACTGAAAAAATAGAAGATTAAAAAGAAAGCATAGAAAATAAAAAATAGAAAGTCATATAGAAAACAAAGAAAAAATAATATTGTGAGGAAAAAGAAAAATATATAAAGAAGTGATTTCACCTTTCTCATAATTATATTTTTTTTATATAACTTAGCATCTTTTCTCAAAATACAATAAATGATACCTTCTTTCCATATCCCTTCTCTTAACTTAAATAATCCTTAAAACCTTGTCAATTCAGTCCTAATTTCAGCAAAAGTCCGTCAAGTGTTACCAGAAACAAGAACATATATATTTTAAGCTTGGTCAAATAAACCAACTTTCTTTTACTTCTAAAAATTTTAATTTTTAGTCCCTCCCAATTAATGTAGAACTTGATTTCTTCTTTGTCCCTTCTCATTAAATTCTTCAAATCTTCGATAAGCCTCTTTTGTAAATCCCATACAGGAAATTATTTAGGTCGCTCTGTTTTTTTGTAAATATCCCTTTTAATTATTAATATACTGTATAAGCCAGCTTCTTTGTATATCCAGTATGAAATCTTTTTCTGTGTCATTCTTATAGCCTGTCATTTTAAAATCCATTTTCACATCAGTTTCAATCATGTCAGGTAATACTTGTTCCTCTTTAGTAGGATCTTTTTATCAATAGAGGTAGATACACTTAAAGTTAACTTCTGGGTCCATTGATCAAAATATCTTTCAATATGTCCATTTTTGCCTCATTGTAAATCAAAGTTGAATGTTATCCTTTAATTGCAATGTTTAGTTCCCTTTAGAGTTTCCAATTTCTAAGCCTTATTTTTTTTAAAAAAATCAAAACAAAGGCATTTCCCATTAATTCCAAAATCTTATTTCAAATTTATCTGGTTCCTTAGTCCAGTTGTATTTTTTTAATTAAAGTTTTGATCACCCTTTTGGTGTTTATTGGGAAAAAATTAAGTTCTTAAATTTGTTGTTAAAACTTCTTTGGTTAAGGATTGAAGAAAACTCTCCCACGACTGGAAAACCTATCAGTATTCCTAATAGCTGAAAAGCTACTAACAAGCAAATTATGAAAGTGAATAGAAAAGAAAATATGCAGTGTCATTTCAAAGGTGCCAACCATGGTTTGAACAAGATTGTTATTCACTGGTCTCCCAGAGCTCTAAACCCATTAAAGGAGGGGTGTCAGACTCACAACATCACATGACATGTCACGACGTATTGCAACTTTTTTTCCATTGCCGGCAATGGGGTGGGCGCAGTTTTGGCATGACACATCTGGCCCATGGCAATTTGACACCCCTGCGCTAGAGATTGCTATCTTGTAATCATCCTGCAAGGAGCAGCTGACTGGAGCACTGATGGAGATCTCCTTGTCCAGAGAAGAATTATTGCAGTCTACTTGTAGACTTTTCATTCCTTTGCAATTGTCAGCTCTGCTTTTTGCAACACTGCCTTTAATATCATTTTCCCCCTGGAAGTCCCATAAAATGATCAAATCCTAATAGTTGCCATGTCTTTTACTGGATCTTGCTATTAAGGTTGTCATAACAAAAGAAACCATGCAATTAGCAATCTAATAGCAAAAATGGCACTAAGTGCTCAGTAGGCTCTAATAATAAATAATAAACCTTTATTGTCAAAGTACAACATGTGTACATTGAGATTAGCTGAGCCTCCCCCCGTGCTCTCTCCCCCCAACACACAGTGACAACAAACCCTCCATCCTACCACACCATGTGAACCAACTACACCACACACCGGCCTCAATTCTGCATAGGTTCACAGAGATTATATCCCATTTAAAGGCCTAATAGCCCATGGATAAAAGCTATTTTTCAGCCTGTTGGTACGGCTGGCTATACTCCTATATCTCCTACCGGATGGTAGGAGAGTAAAGAGATACAGTCCAGGGTGTGAGTCATCCCTGAGAATCTTCCTCACTCTTCCAAGGCAACGAGCCCTGGCGATGTCATCCAGTGGTGTCAGGGCACAGCCCACAATGTCTTGTGCTGTGCTCACTACCCTCTGTAATACTTTCCTGTCCGCAGCTGTCAGACCAGCATACCAAACCACAATACCATACGAGAGGACGCTCTCTATAGTAGACCAGTAAAAGAGGGTCATTAGCCGTTGTTCTACCCTGTTATTCCAAAAGACCCTAAGAAAGTGAAGCCTCTGTTGGGCCTTTCTAGCCACCTGGGTTGTGTTAACTTTCCAGGTCAGATCTTCACAGAGGTAGACTCCCAGAAATTTAAAGGAGGAAACTCTCCACACAGTCCTCCCCGATGTAAAGTGGGGCAGGTTCCTCCTTTTTTCTCCGGAAGTCTAACACCATCTCTTTCGTCTTGCCGATGTTTAGGTGCAAGTTGTTGTTACTACACCATATGGATAGTTTTTGTACCTCCACCCTATATGCTGTCTCATCCCCACCTGTAATAAGACCCACCACAGTTGTATCATCTGCAAACTTGATTATCGCAGTGGATGGGTCAGATGATACACAATCATAAGTGTATAAAGAGTACAGGTAGGGACTAAGCACACAGCCCTGTGGCGTGCTGGTGCAAAGCTTCAGGGGGGGTGGACAAAGCAGACCCGACCCTCACTGTTTGTAACCAATCCCTAAGAAAGTCTTGAATCCAATCGCAGATGGCGGGGGAGAATTTCAAATCAGTCAGCTTCTCGATGAGAATGCTCGGCAAAATGGTGTTGAAAGCCGAGCTGTAGTCAACAAAAAGCATCCTGACATAACTTCCAGGTCTCTCGAGATGACTTGCTACAGAGTGTAAAGCAGTAGCTATGGCATCGTCTGTCGACCTATTTCCCCTGTAGGCAAATTGATGTTTATCAAAGTCCAGTGGGAGGTATGTCCTAAGATGTTGGAGAACCAATCTTTTGAAGCATTTCATGACTACAAACGTTAATGCAATAGGTCTGTAGTCATTCAGGCACTCAACTGCAGTTTTCTTGGGGACTGGGACAATGGTAGCTGCTTTCAAGCACGATGGTACACATTCCGTTTGCAAGGAGATGTTAAAAATCCTTGTCAGGACCCCTGCTAATTGATCGGCACAATTCCTGACCACTATCCCCAGCACCCCATCTGGGCCTGCGGCTTTGCTGGGATTCACAGCCTTCAATACAGCTCTCACTTGGTGTTCACACAGGGTGAGTGGCTGAGAGTCAGAAGGCCGGCCAGCAAAGGCTACGGGGTCTGGTCTTTTAACCTCTAGATATTAGGATCCTAGCAACTTTGCTAAGGATACACAGTATTGGTGTGTATAATAGATAATGAAGCAGATAATGGGGCAGATTTTTAAGTTGGAATTGGCAGCATCTATAAAATCTTGGAAAAGGAAATTTGGCAACCAATATCTGATATTAAAAGAGAACACAATTATTGGAAAGAGAAAAAGATTAAGTGAACCTCAAGCTGTGCGTGACCTTTTATAATTACAGATAATTATAGATCCATATAATTTTCTTGGCAACAATATAGAACCAGTTTGTCATTTTTTTGGGGGGGAGGAGGCTTTTCATGTGGCCTACGGCCTTGAGATTTGCTTACATTTCAAGATAAGCCAAAGCTAGTTGAGTGATATGTTATCTTTAAAGGAAAAATCAGCCAGCCAAAATATTCCTGAAATTAGTGCTTAAGAGAAAGGAATATTTTGTCAGAATCAGAGGCTCACCAGCAAGTGGCCTGACTGTAGCAAGGGAGAAACCCCTATCTCCCTTAAATCCCCCCCCCCTCCTTTTTTTGCTGGTTTTATTTTTAATCAGTTTCCAGAAAAAAATGGGAGAAATGGATTTGTTTAATGACCACAATTCACTTAATCACCATATGGTTCTGTTAATGATTGCATGATTCACAATCATCATAAAAGTGGTTGTAAAACTGAGTCAGTTACATCATGACCCACTTAATGATCGCAGTGACTTATGACCTGGGCTCAGTTTTCGTTAAGTGGGAACTACCTGTATTGTGAATTGAAAAATAAAATGTAGTTTTCCAGTGAGTTGGTACACAAAATCTGAGAGATAATAGCAATAGCATTTCTAGTAATAAAGGCTGGGGGAATTTGGCAACAAAATGACAAAATCTGGTAGTATTTTTCCAAATTCATCAAAACCTTTCAACCAAAATGTTTAATTATCATTACTAGTAGATACATTACTATGTACCAATTTGTGATACCTCATATTTACTTTAGACAAGGTTGCTTAATATAATGCAAATTTAAGAATGTAGCACTATTAATTATAGTCAGGTTTTGATGAATTGCCAACATAGATTTAAAGAAAATTTTATACTGTCAAGTGTTTTCAATAGACCCACTAAATTCCAAATCCAAGACCTCTTCTGATAATTTTTAAACACTTTCAGAAAAGTGTTTTAATGTAATTGTTTTATATTGGGGATACTAGGTCAACACTGCAGAAATTCAGACAAGTATTAAATTGCAGCAAATATGATAGTATTCTAGAATAACCTCTGATCAGATTTGCACAGCCCAGATCTGATAGTTTAGCCCTACCCATCACGACCTGATTGCATTTGGCTTATTTAAAACCAGATTGCACTTATGACTTCTATGGGATATATTCATATAGGCAGGTTTCCTATCAATAATCAAATTTCTGATTCTATATATAGGAATACAGATTCAGATTTTGCTCTCGTAAGCAGCTTATTAGTTTTGCCTAGAACAGATCCCATGACAATTCTTAAATAGTACTGAAGTTATAATTCCATAATAAACGTTATCTACAGTATATCATTTTCCCCCTCTCCTAGGAATCCAGTGTTTTGGAGAGCTGTATTTGGCTTACATCATCTTTATCATCATCAATATTACACTAAAAGGAGTCAAATCAAAGCAATTATAATCCACTCTCATTTCAAGAGGGAAACGTATGAAAATGATATTGCATTATTTATATTACAAAATCCTATCACATTTAATGATTATATTCAGCCTATCTGCTTACTTCCAAGCCCTCTTTTTCTAGGTAATGGTACTCCATGTTATATAACAGGATGGGGAAGTGCACACGAGAAAGGTAAAGGTTTTAATTTCCCTGTAAATTAATTTATTGTTGAGTGCAGTCATAATTTCACTGAGGGGTCCTTGGTACTCTCTGAGCTTGCTTGTTTTCTTGCAAATGTTTCATTACCCTAATTAGCACTGATGATGTTACCTAGTTAGGTATTGTTATCTAATTAGGGTATAGTATATGAAACATTTTCAAGAAAACAAGCAAGCTCAGAGAGCACCAAGGACCCCTCATTTCAACCCTGAGCTACAATATTCTCCTTCATTGGTAATTTCACTGAACTCGTAAAATCTTTCTATGTTAATTCCATTTATCCCATTAAGTGGGAAAAAGCCTGTGGTGACCTTTATGATAATAAGCAATTAATTGTGAGTATGTGTGTGTGTTTGCATTCAGTAGTTTGTGCTTATATTGCTTTTGTTCCATCAATTACCGAGCATTATATGCAGCTATCTGTTCAGTTTCTACAATTTCAGTAAGCACTGTTTTCATGACAATAAGTAATAAACAATGCTGATTCTTTTTGAAAAATGAAAGTGGATATTTTTGTGAATTACAGTACGGTATATATATTTTTCCACTGAGGAGTTGTACTTTGGTATTTTCATGTATCAAATAAGAGCGTGAATTAAGAAATAATGATTAATGGAAAGGGAGAATCAGTTCAAAGATCAAGAACAATGAGTTGGTATAATTGCATCTATACTGTATGGATACAGTTGTTTGCCATTATTATGAGAGAAAAGGATTTTGACAAAATCATGTTAAGAGAAAAAAACTGCATAGTGTAGGTTCATGTAACACAGGACAGTCGTGTTTACTAGCACTTGCTTTCAGTTAAAATATTCCACTCCCCATGAATCCTGTTTCATGAACTTTTCCAACCTTGCTAGACAAGTAGTGACATTTTACCAATCACTCAGGAAATGTCTGATCTTGATACCAATATTCTAAACTCTGCTATGTAAATAATGTGCATATTCTTCCATACTGAACTAGTAAGAGTAAAGTAGTACTTTGCTTCAGAAATTCATTCATGAAAAATCTAGTTGCATAGGATTATTAAGTAAGTCAATAGGTTTATTGTGAGTGCAGGTCATAATAATGTATATTAACAGAGTACCATATATTTACTTCACACAAATCATGTAGGACTCAGCAAAATAAAAACTCTTACTAATCTCCATTAATGACACATTTCATAAAAATATATGGCTTCCCTCCCAAATATATATAGATCTTTGTGGACAATGGATAAATCTTTAAAACAAAATTCATTTTTGCCTTTAAAAACATGGCTGCTATTCAGAAAGTAAATAGCTGTCAATAGACAGCAATTTTCCTTATTGAGTTATACCGGTACTTTAAAAAAATAGAAGCATAAGTATACTTGAGGCATTACTTTTTATTTTTTCATTAAAGGTGAAAATATATATATATTACAAGAAGCACAGGTTGATATTATTCCACAAAATGTCTGTAATAGATACGATTGGTATGGTGGAGCAATAACAATGAACATGCTTTGTGCTGGCTCTGAACGTGGAACTGTGGATAGCTGTCAGGTAAAACTGAAAAAATTTCATTTTTATTTTTTTTGCCATAAAATCCTGATTGGTACCATTTGACTAGTCAAGCAAATAAATTTACAAATCTACGAAATAAAATTAGTTGACACTTTTTGTAGGAAAAGAGGCATCTCAGTTTAGTTCAACTAATATTTTTTACTTTGCTCAGAATATTTCAACTACTTTGTGTCTATACAAAACAATTTTGAAATGGAGGTTGAAAGTGGTTCATTTCAACATTACATATATAGTAATTATAAAACTTAACAGAGAATGAATATTCTTTTGTATTTTTAGATCTGTATCTTGACTTTCAGAGTAAGCATATTTATATTGGAACTGGAATGCCCAAAATATCAATGAAGAAATTTAGTAATGTTAGTAGTTTAAATTTAGTAATTTAGCAATCTGGCACCACTTATCCAAAAGGAAGCCCCATTGAATTAAGTGGGCTGCTTGCTAAGTGCACTTTGTAGCACTGTTCTCTAAATGATCTACAAGATTGCCTAATTCAAACTTTTCATATTTTCTTAGAAAAAATATTTTAACAATTCATGTCGAAATAGGCCTTCAGCATCTTAAAATCTAAGTGTATTCTCAGCAATTCCTTCATTTTTTTAGGGAGACAGCGGCGGACCATTGATGTGTTATATCCGAGATGTCAAACAGTATTATCTGGTAGGAATAACCAGCTTTGGCCGTGGCTGTGGCCGACCAAACAATCCAGGCATCTATGTACGTCTAGTGAATTACAGAAATTGGTTGAAAACTCTTTTACAAAGCAGAACTACTACTATGAACATTCATAGTGTTCTAATTTTGTTAATAATAAGATGGATAGCATTCCATATGTCTCTATGAAAAATTGACATGATATCAGCTGGTCTTTTAAATATTACTACCTCTTATAAACAGGTATAAAACAATATTTAACAATATGAATATATTATGTTTAGCATACATTTTGTAATATTTCACCTACATAGGCTAGATAAATTGAAAAATGTATTTAAATTTATTTTAAAAAGGGAAAAGTTTGAATCATATATATATAGATTGACTATAAAATGGATGAAAATATGACTATTTTAGTATATAAATAAGACTGATCTCTCATGAAAACACTTTTTTCTCCCGAATGGGACTAATAATTTGTAAAATTATCTTATTCCATACAAATTCAAAAGAAATGCATATGACAAATGCCTAATGTTGCCATGTATGCCATATATTCACTGTCATTAAAAAAGGTAAACACATTTCACAAAGTTATAAACATGAGTTCTTAGAATCTTACATAAAAATAATATAATACTGATTGGTAGAAAGTGGGAACCCAGCCCAAATGATGCCATGTTCCTGAAAACATTTTGAAGATAGGATTTCTTTTTCAACATTAAGAGAAATTAATACACTGTAAGCACAGGACTATAACCCCTGGAAAGTGGCAATTTTATGTACTGATGGCAAAGGACATAAGAAATTGCATCTGTCTGTCTAGCTATAGCATTTGTGCAGAAACAAAACTTGGATCAAATTTTCCTTTACAATTGGATATACTATGATATAATTAGTTTGCCTGCATGAAGGGGAATTAAGATGATGACTTGTTAGGAAGAAAACCAGTGGAATAGGTGATTACAATATTACTGTATTTCCCCGAAAATATAACCAGCTGAAAATGGAGCTCTGACCTGCATTATATTGTCAGAGGCCTTCTGGAAAGGCCTCTGCAGCCGAGAACCAAGCTACGGATTGAATCCATAGTTCGGTTCTACCTGCAGAGGCCTTCTGGAAAGACCTGACTGTGAAATGCAGGCTGGGGGACACTGCAGGAGAAGTGGGCTGGCGAGGAGAGGCAGATGTCAATTCATGGGAGGCCTGGTAAGTGGGTGCGGGGCGCATGGGGCAGCTCTACCAGCCCAAGCTTGATTTTTAGGCGTGCGCCTCACCACAAAACTAGGGCTTATTTTGGGGGGTAGGGCTTATATTAGGCCCACCCCAAAAATCAATCTAGGCTTATTTTCGGGGTAGGTCTTTCTGGAAAACTACGAAGGAAAAACAGTATAATTGGTTAGAGCTGGGAGGTAAAATTCGGGGCGACTAACTGACAACAGCAAAAGTCGGAAACTTCTAAAGCAGGGGTGTCAAACTCAATTTCATTGAGGGCCACATCAGCATTGCGGTTGCCCTCAGGGTGGGTGGATGGGTGTGGCCAGGGTGGGCACGGCCTACTGGGTAGGTGTGGCTGGAGTGCATGTGGCCTACTGGGTGGGCATGGCCAGCTCTACATCATTCGCTTGAAGGGGGCTTGAAGGTCTCTGGCAGAAGGAGATGGGACCAGGGCAAGCGCCAAGGCATGGTCCACTGGAGGAGCCTCACTGTTCCTCTTAGGCCATGGGGGGGGGGGGGCTGGACAGTGGCACAGAGGTCAAATGCCCAGCCCAGCCCTCAAGCACACGTGGCACTAAGCCCAGCTCCACTTCCCCAAGGGGGCGCCTAGCTGCACTTACTTCTTCAAAGCTGCTGCTGCTGTACTTGCTCTCCTTAGCCAGGTTGCTCATGATGGGTACGAGGGCAAAGTCAAGAGCACAGGTCTGCAACCTGCGGCTCTGGAGTCCTCTGCCATGTGCAGTCCAAAAAAAAAGTGGGACTAAAAAAGTTCAACCAATCAATTCAAATATGCTGGGTAGGTGCATATCTCGCCTTGGCTCCACTCTTCAGTCAAACCCTGTTCTGCGCATGTACGCGCAAGTGCACATATTTTTTTGCGGCTCCCAGTTTTTCCTTTTGTGAGGGAACTGGTTCTGAGTGGCTCTTTCACTGTTTCAGGTTGCTGACCCCTGGTCAAGAGGGAGGCCCACTCCCTCTCCATGTGAGGAGACCTGGCTTTGTATCCAAAGCTTCCTTAGCAATAGGATGGGAGACCTCCCAGGATAGGCCAGGAGGAGGGGGCAAGGGGATGGTGAAAGGGTAGCAGGGAACGACTAAGGCAGGGCTTCACTCATACCCTCCCTTTCTTTCTTTCTTTCCTTCCTTCGAGTGGTGGGAAAATATTTGAGATGAGGGAGGGAGGAAAAACAGGCAAGAAACACAGCTGGGGAAGGCTCATCCTTCCTGAGGTATGAAGAAATGCACAATCGCCTGGAAGTGGCCACCACATGGCCCTCACCTACTTCTCATATCTGGCTTGGTGGGCTCTGGGGATGCCATGAGCAGCATGAGAGTCGATGTTACCTGTGCAATGCTGTCCAGCCCCCAGCCTTGGCAGGCAGCGGGGTGCTCTCCTCACAGTGCCGAGAGGCTGAGCCGGGTGGCATGAATCTGAAAAGTGCAATGCTACCCAGCCCCTGGGCTGCCCGAACTAGGCAGGGCCATGTGCTGGCCGCTTCCAGGCAATGGTGCCTTTAGACCTTTAGACTCATTAGAAATTTCTGAATAATACTTTATTCTTTTCACCCAGAAGCCTTTTCTAGGTAAGATGCCAAATACCTTAAGCACCATAATGATGCGCAGGTGAGTTAGTGTTAGCTGGTGGGTGGTGAGTTTTCTGAGGTGCACAGTTCTTACTTTCATTAGATTTAGACCATATTCTTAGCAGCATAAGGACAAAATGAAGAATGTGGTAAGAGGCTGAAGGGAGTAAGTTTGGGAAAAAGTAAATTCTTCTTTCTCTTTCAACTAGAGAAAATTTCATGAAAACCTGCAGTTAATCTTATAAAACTGCTTATTCACAGGGGTTACATTCCATTCATGTAAAGTGGAAATGCTTTGAAAAGGTTAGGCAAATGAAGTTAAAATATACACAGATAATACAGAACCCAAGAAATACTTATTTGGGTCTAGGATATATTCAGTAACTTCTGCCAACCTAGCAGTTCGAAAGCACGTGAAAATGCAAGTAGAAAAATAGGGACCACTACGGTGGGAAGGTAACAGCGCTCCGTGCGCCTTTGGCGTCTAGTCATGCCGGCCACATGACCACGGAGACGTCCTCGGACAAGCGCTGGCTCTTCGGCTTTGAAACGGAGATGAGCACCGGCCCCTAGAGTCGGAAACGACTAGCACATATGTGCGGGGGAACCTTTACCTTTACTATATTCAGTAATCTCCAGAATACATGAGGAAGCTCTTCCCACCACAAACCATAATGGATCTCACAAGGGCAGCCTCAAAAATGCTTGAAGATCTAAATGCGCCCCCCATTTCTTTAAAAGGTAACTAGCTGGTCTGCCAGGCAGAATCAGACTAGACAAGGGGTCCGTTATGGTAGTGAAGAGGGCCTTCACGCACCCCCACCCCGATTCAGCCAGCGGTTATTTCAGTGGGGCGGTTCGGTGACCGGTTGAAGGCAAGCCGTCGCCATCGCCCTCGATTTGCACCAGGGAAGCGCCTTGGCGAGGGACGCCCCGCGAGGCTGACGAGGAAAAGCGTCGCTCACGCGCCCTGCCACCTGAGCCTCGACGGCCCGCGCCTGAGGGGGAAAACGCGCGATGTCGGCTGCCATTTTGTTTGCTGGACGGACGATGAGCCGCAACTTTGCCGCCGCCGCCTTTTCCTTTTGGGCTTTGCTTGTGCTGTTCAGGGAAGCCGCGCCCCAAACCCTGTCCTTCCTAAATCTGACCGACGGTGAGCCTGGCCTCGCTCCGTCCTCGCAGGGCGTCGAGCTCGGCCGTTGATCGCCAACGTGCTGCTTCGCACGGGGTAGCCTAACAGATCGAGCTTGAGGGGAAAAACCGTCACCGGAGCGCGCGGGAACGCGAGGGCCCGACAAGGAGGCGTCCGCCGAGCTACCCTGCTGCCGTTTATGCAACAGCGGTGGCTGTCGAAAGACCCATCACGATTGCATAAATAGGGGCGAAAGTGGGGGTGCTTCAGGCGTTTGCTCTCGGGACGAAAAATAATTGGGAATTACTATAACTTTGTCTGTGCAAAGTTGTATTCGTTCCCTACGATCTTTGTCGATGTTGCAGCAACTAAGTTGCGGGCGTGTGATTCACTCCCTCTTCTTTACTTTTGAAATGAGCGAAGTTAATATAGTTAACCTTGGCGTGGCTACTGCCGTTTTCACCCTCTTAGTTCTGGTGTATTTTTTCTTGCACAACACACTGAACCATAAATTAACTAGAGAGACCGACTTTGTACAGGTAGGCTAAGGTAAAATTGACTAATAAATATATGGTCTATTCATACAACCTAAATAGGAGTGATTCAGTTCCTCAAATCTTTCACTCTTTTTTCGTCTTTCTTGTAGAATGTGGTTTGTAAACTAACTGCTTAAAATATATGTTGCTAATTGAATGCTATTTCTTAGATGACTTACCTATTTTTCTTTGATTTCTAGACTGTGGAACAAGGCCTCTTATGAAAACTACAGCAACAGGAATTCGAATTGTAGGTGGACATGATGCTATGCTAGGAGCATGGCCTTGGCAAATTAGTCTTCAAGTTTATGCAATTGGTCTAGGATATGTCCATGTATGTGGTGGATCTTTAATTAATACAATCATAGTGTTGACAGCAGCCCACTGCATTAAAATATCAGAGTATGTACCTTTCCATTCTAATACTTTTCTTTAATTGGGTGTAATAAATCTACTGCCCAAAGAAGTACTGACTAAATATATAATTATATATCAAAAATTGAGATTTAACATGCCTTTCGTAACTAAACAGAATTGAGTTTTGAAGCAGGTGTAGCTTCATACTACTTGTCAAGGATTTAATAAAGAAGAATATTTGTCAAGGATCATCACACAGAGATAGAATGTAGGGAGGAATTTTTGGTGCTTTCAACATTTGTTTAATTATTTGCCTGAAGCTTTTTCATATCCAATCCAACTCTGCTGGACAGCACTGAAAGGAGAAATCTGCTTGCTCAGGCCATGAGGTCATCAAGCAAACATTTGTTACATAGAAGCCAAAAATGCCTACTGGAAGCTGAATCACTAATGTTCCTCCTTCACTGTTACAAGTTAGAGATGGCAAATATGTACTAAGATTAGTAGCCTTTGTTAGTTTGATTCCTTTTGAATTTGTCCATTCTCTTTTTTAAAATAATCTAAATCAGTGACTGTCACCTTCTGTTAAGTAATCACCTCCTCACAAGGAAGTATATGTATATGTCCTAACTGCTTGTACACCCACTCCAAGCCGTCTCTTCTTGCCTTCCCACCCTCTTGTATCTTCTATAGCAGCCACATGCCTGCCAGCCTTTGATTGTTGGAAATTAACAGGAAGTTGTTAGGAGGTGCTCACTTAACGACCCAGAATATTCACCTCACAATGGCATTGGGGACTGTAGGTATTTCTGTCCAATGCAGTCACATTATGTTACAGTTTATGATCTCATCACTTAACTATGGAAATTCTAGTTCCAATTTCCATTGTAACTTGAGTACTACTTGTGTTATATTTCTACTATTGTGTGGTTTACCATTCCTACAAAACAAACGGTGAAATCTCACGTTTCCTGTCAACACATTTGCAATTATATTCGTAAAAATATTTTTGTCTAGCCTTTTATGCCTCATACCCTTTCCGCCACACTACCTGTTTTCTTTTCCATTTACTCTCTCTAGCCTCATCCTTCAATCTGTTAAGACTACATGTGAACTGAGATTATAGAGAATTAATTACACCTGCCAACAAGTCTCTAGGGGAGTGCTACACTGAGCTCCAGCTCCTCCCTTTGCTGCTAAATTTCTCCTCATGTCTAAATAATACTTTGCTGTTCTTTGTGTATTGTCTTATTTCCCAACATCAAATATTTATGTTTCAATTAGCTGCCATCTTATGAATCCCAAATGTTAAAGGTTCTCATTGTATTCTCATAAAGAGTATGAATTCTTTAAACATTACAGATGGTTCTCTATTAATTCTTCATGAAATATATATGTTTATTGTTTAATTTGTTCTTTGAGAGCCTAGAAACAATTTTATCTTCCTTGTTGAAATACTTGAGAGGAACCCCCCCTTTATATCTAATTCCTTTTAATAATGGCAGGGCTAGTATCTTGAAATATAACACTTGATTTCCATTTCAGTTTATCTTTCTTAGTCCATTTGCTGAGTATTCTTTTTCCATCTGATTTTTTTACAAATATATTATCTCTTGGCTTTTGCAGTTGATTGAACCTAAGAGAAGTGTCTCTATTGTCACATTGCATATGAAAGCTTTAAATCTGATCATTTAAGTTTTAAATATCCAGTTAAATTAGCCCTTTCTGCATTTCCCCTAATTCCTATTAATTCTCAGAAAACATCATATGTTATAATTCTCTACTAGCCAAATCTAGTTTAGTGTCAGTAACATTTTCTGGACTTTTCCAATAACTAAACTCATTTTCCATAATGACAGCATATAGTGTGCTAGGTATTTGGAGATTTTCAAAACTTGAGAAGACAAATCTTTTAGTTTTTTTATTAATTTGTTCAAACATACTTTGCAAATCCTTTCAAATCTAAATGTCTCATTTATCCAATTTTTGTTTAAGTTGCTTAATTGTATTTCCTATTAAATTATCCTCAAGGTTTTTTGAGCATCACTCAGCCTTCAGACCATTGACAGGGATTTTTCATTCTCATCTCTGTTTTACTGCCAGAGAGAGATGTTGTTTGAATCTCC
The DNA here is from genome assembly GCF_947247035.1 of Vipera ursinii. NCBI lineage: Eukaryota > Metazoa > Chordata > Lepidosauria > Squamata > Viperidae > Vipera > Vipera ursinii. The sequence continues at coordinate 139,748,959 of NC_139513.1, read as the reverse complement.
TTAGTAATCTATGTAAGACTTAATTCTTTGCCATTTCAGGGGTTACCTTTCTTAGACATCTTTTTACTGTTAATATGGCCAAAGTCAGATATTAATAAAACATAAATGACAAAAATTATCAAGAAACCTGGGCTGTGAGAAAAAATATAGGCTCGCCATGCTCTTTTCCACTCACTTCCCCGCCATTGTTTTCCAAATCGGAGGGGTGGATTGATACATGCCTACATATGTAATTATTTTTCAACTAGCTGAAGGATGCAAGTGGTAACAGTTGTTTCAGCATTGGAGAATCAGAGTTAGAAGGTCAACTAAACCAAGCCCCCATTGAGTGCAAAAGCCACTACTGTAGACCATCTTTGTTGGATAATCATCTGGCTTCTGTTTGAAGATCTCTAAAAAACAGATCTTTTCCCTGATAACCTCAGCTTATTTTTCCTCTGGGTATCTAGACATCTTTAAAACTGCCTTTTGGTGAGCCAACGTTATTAAAATAGAGTTCAAAGACACTTTTGATCTTAAAAATGTATTACAGGTTCTTTACTTTGCAACATATTAGCCTATAATTAAACATTTAATATATTAGAAAGGACACTATTTTGGAAACTAGCATTACTTGTAAAATACCTGTGACACTTACAGAAACTGATTAATTCTGGTCTGGGGCTGTATTAATGATTTGATTAGTTTCGATACAGACGCTGAATAAAATTGAAACTATTAGTAAAAACAGAACATTTTAAGAAGTTTGTAAGAGTGATGTACTTACTTGTAGACTTTAAAAAGGGCTTAGATTGGAAAATGCTTTGATTGGCTATAAGTAATGCTGAGTATATGCTATCACCAGAGAGATCTATATAGATTTCCTATAAGCATCTAAGCAGTTATTGTGGGAAGCAGGATACTCAATTGGGTGGAGTGATAGTTGAGAAAGAATATTTTTTTTATTGATAAAATTCTGTTATTTTCTGCAATGATCCTTGTTTTAGCCACATAATCCAATTTTAATCAGGATCTGTACTTAATGATTTATTGTTTACTGAGAATGGAATAAAAATGATTTCCATGTCATAGAAGTTATGAAATAGCAATGTAATAATAATAATCCATATAAAAGTTTTGTTCTGTCCTAGGAACCCAGCCATTTGGAGGGTTGTAATTGGCTTGCATAATCTTAATGATAATTCTCATACAATAAAACGTCGGATTAAAGCTATCAATATACATCCTAATTATATGAGAGACACATATGACAATGATATTGCCTTGATAACACTAGTCAGATCTATCAAATTCAATGACTATGCTCGTCCGATCTGCTTACCTGCCACAAATCTTTTGACAAGTCAACAGTATCCATGTTACATATCTGGATGGGGTAAAACAAAGGAAAAAGGTATTTTTCTATTATTATTTCTGTGACATTTATATACAGACAATGTACAAACATCAAATTAAAAATTACTGTGCAACAAAAACTAAACAGGGTAAAAAGTTGTTAAAATGAGACAACACACCATAAACATCTCACTTTAGGATCCAGAGGGTTATTGAAATTTAGAACTTTAATTTAAATTTAATTTAATTTAAAATTTAGAACAATTACATAACAAAACCCATTGCAATGAGGACCAAATGCACAAGCTGTCAGTGAGTGATGGATGGTGAGCAATTGGCCCAACTCCTTTTATACCTTAAAACCACAAACGTTTTACAACAGTAATCAGTTATCTTGCAGTAAGACTACTTTCGGTTCTTGTTCCAACCACAGCTTTCCCACATAACTCTTACGTGTTATTGCACAAATCAGATACTAGTACAAAAACAGTTCCATAATTCTCATTTAAGTTTCTGTGTTCTAAATAGATAAAGAAATATGCAAGTTTGCAAAAGTGCAGTGTTGTGCAAAAAGCCACAGCTCTGATTACAAATATTATTACAGCAGGCAGAAGGCCTCAACTAAATCAATACACTTGATAATGTTATTATTCATCAAGGAGTTTTTTAGCAGATAACAATAACTTTCAATAAAATTATTTTTCTCACACAACCATACAATAAAAGTAAACATGTCACTATATTCGTCACAGTTGTTTTGGTTCTCTTTTAAAGTGTTAAGAATATTAAATTTCTGGCAAATGTTTTGCTGTTGCTATTCACTATTCGTGACATTTCACATGTTTATAAGAAAACTAGGTTTAATTTATAGTTCAGAGAATGCTGAAAATCTTGGATAGTGAAATTAGGTTTTCACAAATATAGGACACAGGAAGACTATTTTTATTTTGGCACTGGGCCTCTATCTGAGAAGTCTTGAATCTGCATTTATATGAAGGAAGCTAAATATGTAGAAGCAATTCTTTTCATCTTCCCTTCCCCCAAATGTTGAACAAGGTAACCTTCAGTCATTGGTGGGATTCAAATATATGAACGACTGGTTCCCTGTGCTGATGCTGCTTCCGGAAGTCCATTCTGGGCCTGGGCAGTAAAAAATTAGGTACCCGTTCTGCTGAAGTGGTGCAAACTGGCTGAATCCCACCACTGCCTTCAGTACAGAGAAAGGGCAGAAAGGAGCTCTATTAATAGCAGATTGCATCTGCCTCTGCGTGAACTAAAAAGTCCCCTTCAATTTAAGTTTTAACTCATGTGATGTACAAATACAATCATGCAGCTTTTTTTGTAGCAGTAGAGCAGTAGTTTGCCATTGCCTGTTTTTTAGGCCAGCACTATATGTACTACTGGTAGTCCTTGGTTAATTTGTTCAGCAACTGGTTGAAGTTGAAGTTAAAATGGCACTGAACAAGTGATAATTACAACTGGTTTTAAAGTTTCTGGCTGTCCCAGCACCCCATACTCATGTGATTGCAATCTGAATGTTCGGGAACTAGCTTACACTTATGAGGGTTGCAACTGTTCACCCATCATTATCTCTTCCACCCAGGAGCAGCCAGTTACCTGTATGGCAGCCTGCTTGTAAGCTGTCTGGGTCTTGCACCTTCCTGCTAGCTTCCCCACTAACTGGTTTTTGGAAGCTGGCAGGAAATTACAAGGAGTCAAAATTACATATTGACTTAATGATCCATGATCCTGGCTTAACAGCTGCAAGAGGAACTGAAGAGATTGCTGTCTCTAAATGATATGGTCATGTGCTGTCACACTTTACAACAGGATTGCTTAATGATGGAAATTCTGGGCCCAATTGCCTTTGTAACTTTAGAACTATAGTATCTATATACCAAACTGGCTGTCATTAGGTTAACTAGTGCTGCCATCTACTCGAGTGCTCTGTGAATTACAGCTTACCTAATTCAATGTCCTCTTGTATAGGCTTTTGAAATAGATAATATGATGGGAGCTTCAGCAAATGACAGTATGTGGATCACAATGTCTGAGCTCAGAAGCTTAAAAAGATACTCAAATGGGAGATTTTCAAATACTAGTGCTGTAGGCTAGTGTGGGAAATCAAAAGATGTCTTAAGAAGAAGGAAGTAGGAAACCACTTTTGTACTGTTGCCAAGAAAATTGTGTGGACATCAGGAGTCAAACTCAAAGGCTTTAGATAGACATGGTGAGGTTAGTTGCGTGAACTTGCATTGAAACCAAATTGATACCCTAACTGTACTCTTTAAAATATGAAATGGTTCTTACATGTTAAGTTTTCTAGGCTGTGAGCTCTTCCCTTTCAGTTCATTATAGGGATCAGTAGCAGCTCTTATTACTGTTAGATGAGGTCACTTTTGGCTGTCCAAACTACATTTAGTTCTGCTCCTGACCTTACTAATTAGCTTTGAGCAACCTGAACAGATTTCTTATCCACAAAGCATTTGCTTTTTTAATCTTACAAGCTAAAAGGATTGCGTATTTAGAATGTTGGTGAATCTGGCTACTTGTATTTTCCAGCATTTGAAACTAAAAAAACTATCAAAAGATTTCACTAGGGTTTAGCCTGCTAAAGATTAAACATAAGATCCATTACACAAAATACCTTCAGCACCAAGAACAGCACACTTCAATGTCTTTATAATTTGCAGCATTTCTCTTAAAATGACAATGAAGCAAATGTAGTATGATGTAGCTAAATTAACAGTTCTAAACATTTTATTTCATTACACTCTTTCCCCTGCAACAAATAAACATACTTGGTCATAATTAGTCTACTTTTGTTAACTCTATCACTGTGTTGGGTATGTTCACTGCCTTGAATTTTTTGAAAAAAATAAAGGCAGGAGACGAATGAATAAATATACTTAATGCCATAATTACAAAAATAACATCTTTTAAAAATCTAGCCTAAAGCACTGGGGAGTAATTTGGCCCTGATTTTATTGATTCCTGTTTCATCCTTGTTGAACTCAGCCATGCTGACTGTACAAATAAGATTGAGCACAAAAATGAATTCATAAATTAAATCCTACACCATTACAAACTAACCACAAAAGGACAATTAAGCCTTTAAGATGTAACAATGAGAATAGAAATAAAATAACAAAAATCTCAACAGCACTTACTGTTCTGTATAATCTTGAGTCCTAAGTTGGATGCCAAACAAAATTAGACACAACTCCAAAATACTAGAATGAATCTTGAAGATTATTTTGATCAGGAGTATGCTTTTTGGAGTGTTAAGTATAATGTAAGCTTGGTAGAATATATCAGAAAGGCTTAATTCTCTTAAGTAATGACTGATTTGTTTCACAATGTCATGATATATGTTTTACAGGTGAAAACAACTTAATATTACAAGAAGCTCAAGTAGATATTATTTCACAAAATATGTGTAATAAACCCAGCTGGTATGCTGGAACAATTACATTGAATATGGTCTGTGCTGGCTTTCCAGCTGGAGGTATTGATAGCTGCCAGGTAAAAAGAATTTTAGTTTAGATTATGTTGGCAAAGCTTGTTGTGCAGATGCTTGGAGAATATAGTTTAATTACTCTTTATCACATATTATTACAATTTACCTATAGCCTGCTATTTCGTTACTGCATATTTCTTTACTATCTACAGTAGGCTCCTGATTTGGAACAGATTTTCTGACAGTCATTTTCTCAAAGAGTTCAGATCAGTTTCAGAAGGGAAACAGATCTTACCCTCATGCTAGCAATCTAAAAAATATACAAATGAAGGGAAGATGAGACTGATGTATTATTCAAAGTGGAAAGAATATGCTAGTGTTTAGACACCGTTCAGGAAGACTATACTTTCATTTTTTGAGTTCTCCCTTGAATAGTAGTTTGTGATACTTATTCCTTTGGCTAACGCAGGGGTGTCACACTCAATTTCATTGAGGGCCACATCAGCATTGCAGTTGCCCTCAGGGGGCCAGGTAGGTGTGGCCTGGGTGGGCGTGGCCTACTGGGTGGGCATGGCTAAAGTGTGTATGGCCTACTGGGTGGGCGTGGCCAGCTCTACATCGTTCGCATCAAGGGTGCCTATGGGGGTCTGGGCAGGAGTGGGACAGATCTGAGGGTCTCTGGCAGGAGGAGGGTCTCTGGGCCAGGGCCAAAGCAGTGGGGGCCGTTCCCTCACTGTTTCCAGGATGGCTTCGCGGGCCACATGAAACCAGTTTGCGGGCCGAATCCGGCCCCCGGGCCTTGTGTTTGACATGTCTGGGCTAACGGATGGGGGCAAAATTATTTTTGTTGATGAATGGGATTAGAATAAGCTACCGTTCTGTTTTTCTGTCCCAGGAAAGAACCACTGAATTCTTAATGCGATAAAGTGGCCAAGCAAGTTCCCAGTTCTCATTCTTTTCCTATCTGAAGTAAATATCTAAGTTGGGACCCCTCCAACCATAATAGAAACCTATGATCAAAATTACCTGGATATATTTCAGAGTAGCCATAAAAGAAATGTTTTTCTGGAGGTGCAGTATTCAGCAGAGATATGATACAGACAAAACCTAGATTTTTAAAAAATAATTAGGAATTATAATCATGGTTATTTTTCTTCCACTTATGCTATATTCTACAGTTCTTACAGTACAAAATTGAAAAATGAGAATAATTCTCCTCTCAGGGAAAATGTAAAAGACAATTAACTCAGCCAACTGACTTGCAGAAAAAAAATGAAGGCACTGAGAAGTCATTTTCATATTATGCCAAGAAAATACATGGATGTAATAGTGATGATGATGATGTTGGAAGGGATCTTGGAAGTTATCTAGTCCAACCCCCTGCTCAGGCAGGAAACCCTATACCATTACAGACAAATGGCTGTCCAGTCTCTTCTTAAAAACTTCCAGTGTTGGAGCATTCACAGCTTCTGGAGGCAGATTGTTCCATTGGTTAATTGTTCTAACTGTCAGGAAGTTTCTCCTTAGTTCTAGGCTGCTTCTCTCCTTGATTAGTTTCCATCCGTTGCTTCTTGTCCTGCCTTCAGGCGCTTTGGAGAATAGCTTGACTCCCTCTTCTTTGTGGCAGCCCCTGAGATATTGGAACACTGCTATTATGTCACCCCTTGCCCTTCTCTTCATTAAACTAAAGGTAAAGGTAAAGGTTCCCCCGCACATGCGTGCTAGTCGTTTCCGTCTCTAGGGGACGGTGCTCATCTCCGTTTCAAAGCCGAAGAGCCAGCGCTTGTCCGAGGATGTCTCCGTGGTCATGTGGCCAGCATGACTAGACGCCAAAGGCGCACAGAACGCTGTTACCTTCCCACCATAGTGGTCCCTATTTTTCTACTTGCATTTTTTATGTGCTTTCGAACTGCTAGGTTGGCAGAAGCTGGGACGAGTAACAGGCGCTCACTCTGTTACGTGGCACTCGGGATTCGACCCACCAAACTGCCGACCTTCTGATCGACAAGCTCAGCGTCGTAACACATACCCAATTCCAGCAACCATTCCTTATATGTTTTAGCCTCTAGTCGCCTAATCATCTTTGTTGCTGTTCTCTGTACTCTTTGTCCATGTAAGTCAGAGGTTCCAAACCAGGGTTGCTCACACTCCCTGGGGGTGCGAGACAATATTCCAGGGGGTGCCAAAACTTAGGTTTAGAAGTTTCAAAAGTTTCAAATTATATGCATAATTTGTTATTTCATACTTTTGTAAGGGGTGCGAGAATATATAAGAAGCATTCTAGGGGTGGGAGCCGCTGATGTAAGTCATCGGGGTGGATGAATTAAAAGTGAATTGATATAAGAAGACGACTATCCTGAAAGATTAGTAAAGTCAAAATGCTATTTGGAACTCCTAAAAATCCTGAATTTTCTAAGTCTACTATATTGTTACAATTTCATTTTGTCAGCATTATCAGTTACTGAAAAATGAACCTAGAAACTGACTTAATATCTTAACATAACTTGCTTACCTGCCAGGATATGATTTGCTTTTTCAAGATCAATCAAATAAACCCCAACTTTGCACTACGTGAAACAATACTTATGGTTTGACTTAATTAATTCCTTAAAAATTGCTGCTTTTACAGCATAGTAGCAAACTTTATAGGAAAATTAGAATTTATTTTGTTTCCGTTCTGTATATTTAGACTACTTACCTGTCTCCAAAATAGACAATTTGAAAATAAAGGGTAAGGTGATTTGTCTTCATTAGCCACGTATAAAATGCTTTCTTATGATAGCTAAAACTGGATGATAGATTACGTACTCCTAGATACATAGTTTGATTTTTGGGCAAGCCTACTGAGCAGGTAGCTGATTTTCCAAGAAATTATATCTAATTGGCCTACTTTGTGTATTACCAAACTATAGTAAGATTGCTTGGGTTTTCCAGATTTATTTTTCCTAGAAAATTTTCTTTTTTCCCCTAGTATTTTCTTTTGATAATTGATATCTGTTGCTTCCTAAAACTTAAAAACATATTATTGGCTTTTCCTGTTCCAGGGAGACAGCGGTGGTCCTCTTTCATGCTACCTTCCAACTACTACAAAGTTTTATTTGATAGGAATTACCAGCTTTGGCTATGGCTGTGGTCGCCCAAGACATCCAGGAGTTTATGTCAGGACAATTAATTATATAAGTTGGATAAACAATTATTTACAGAGTAAAATTGTAACTGTGGAACTTCATTGCCTCTTGAACTTTTTAATTGTATGGTGGACAGTCTTCCATATTCTGTAAAATGGCAGTTTCTTTCCATTGTATGCAGTAAATTTGTATTGCTCTTTAAATGTATTTGTTTTTTCTTGGAAACAATACCATTATCAAAAATTGCTTTTTAAAAATGCCCATATAATTTAAATCTGCCTTCCATCATATTTACATTTGGTCTATGTTTAATATCTTTCCAAAAACACTAAAATATGAAAATGAAGTCAGTTCTTAAATAAACATTATAACAATCATATACATGATTAGTGAATTTTAAACAAATGTACCCTAAATTTATATTTTTCATTGTGAAGGATAAATTATGTTTGTAAAAAGATACTAGATAATTAAGAGTATTTTCAAATAAAGTATTCTGAAGTTATTTGGATACTCCACTGTATTTCTTTTAAACCCTATAGAGTATTTCTTTGGAAAAAATCATGAAGATGTAAAAATTGAATTTTTTTAGACATGAATCTCCCACAAACATGTGATTTTAGCTTTGGATTTGAAATATGAAAAAGTGTGATCAATAACAATTGCTGGGTCTGTTTATTCTGCAAGATAAACTTTATATATTTCCTAACAACTGTATAAATGATTCAAATATATGCATTAAAATATAGATGTTTTCTATACAAAAAAAATCCCTCTTTGAGGCAGATAGGTGGTTTAAAAAAGTGAAATATAAATAAATATGCATGTGAATAAAATGGGTACAACCTAGAGGCTTAAATAAACAGTCTTTTTGAGTGCGGCAATTTAATTTTTTGATAAATATGCAAAATAATTAAAAACAAACTTGCTGATATGTGGAATTATCAACAATTCTCCAGATAATTGAAATGGTACTTGGAGATCACATACCGCAGACATTATCATGGGAAGGGACAAGAACACAGCTGTCTTAAATGTATACCAAGCAAGTTGATGCAGGGTTGTGATCTTAACCTGATATAACACTTTTGATACCAAAAATGGGGCACATAGGAGAAACATGAATGTATAGGAGGGTAAACAAATGAGAAGACTGAGTAAAGGGGGAGAGAGTGAAAAATAAACCAAAGTCATAAAATGTGAAAATATTTAAATCATTCTTTGCTATTACGTTTTAAGGCACATTTTGACTTTGTCAATATATTGCATGTTATGTGCCTTCTAGCTGGTGGGGTATAGGCAAAAGTATCTTGGCTTGCAGATTAGGTTTTGGACCTCTACTAGCTTGGAAAGAACAATGTGAGGATGCTTGGATAAAATTGGAGTGTCCATGGGCTCAAGCATTCCTTTCCTGTTAATATTACTGGAAACTCTTAAGGAGGGAAAATAGTGAAACACTGTCCTTTGTCTAACCCTTGTAGGTAATTCAAAAGAATATCATAATTGAAAGTAGCTATGGTTAAGAGCTAGCATCTGTTCGCTTTGTTATATGAATTAAATATGAGAAAAAAATAAGTTGAATGCAGTAAATGTACCACAATGCACCCACGGTCATTGCAATGTGACTATATGCTGAGGTGCACAGAACACTGTTAACCTTCCCACTGAAATGGTACCTATTTATCTTGCATTTGCATGTTTTCAAGCTGCAAACCGTTTTATCTATGCCTAGCATCAATTGCTTATTACTGAGCATCAATTGCTTATTACTGTATAGTCAGTTAAATATAAAAACCTTCTGGTCTTTAGGCTCAATGTGATCTAAAAACAACTTGCAGGACCTTTCCTTTAGAAGAGATTACTATTACTATTACTATTACTAGCCTGTCAGAGCAATTTCAAATCACAAATCTTAGTCTGCCATTTGTTACCTGGAATTTTAGGGTTCATTATCAATGTTTTAAAAGGTGATATTAACATTTTTAACATTGCAGTCTAGGCCTCTTTACTAATTTCAGAAAAACATGTTCCTTTTCTTCTTAGCCAAAGCTGTTTCTTTTGGTATAGGAGAACTTGTCTTTTCAGCAATAAACAATAGTATATTCTCAAAGTCCTTGAACACAGAAGTTTTAGGAAAATACACTGGCAGTTGAGAAAGAAAGTAATGCAATCCATAAATTTGCCACTACTGGAATGTAATCTAGAATCAATGTTTTATTGTTCAAGTATCACACATAATACCTTTCATTTTTTATTGCTTGCTTTCTGAAATACCACATATGCTGAATGTATAATTTCTTCCTGTACCTTATACAAACATTTGACTCTTCAATAAATGCTTTTTGTTTTGTCTTAATTACTTAGTGTTCTTTTTCTTTTGGGTAGGCAAAGAAGCTCTTTTGCAACAGTAAATGTTTCTAAAATTCAGGGATCAGACCGAACTTGGAGTGCCAGAATTTCGTAGCAACACATGGTGTAACATTTTTGTCTGTCATACCATTCAAACAACGAATATGTTTTGCATCCAAAGGATGGTGATTTGCATGGGAGTCGATCCCTTCAGCCCATGCTTGCTGGGAAATATCATACTTTGGGCTGGGGGAAAAAAACACCGAAACGGAATGAGCTTACCGGCCTCTTATATGTGATTCTAATATATTTTCTCCTGATAATACATTGGCAGTATTTCTTCTGCCCCTCTCCTATGATGACCGTAACCATGTCAAGATTGCTGCACCATGAAGTGGCACGTTCTCGCTAATCGGACATCGAAGAGTAGCCTGATAATTTAAAAAGTTTTTATTTTCTATTTAGTGATTAAATTTGTTTCATTTATGTATTAAATTTGTTTGCAGCCATCTGGCCTCAAGGTGGCTCTGCGACCCCCATTTCTTTGAAAGGTAACCAGCTGGAGTCTGCCAGTCAGAATCAGACTAGACAAGGGGCCTGTTATGGTAGTGAAGAGGGCCTTCACGCACCCCCACCCCGATTCAGCCAGCGATTATTTCAATCGGGCGGTTCGGTGACCGGTTATTATTTCTGAATAATACTTTATTCTTTTCACCCAGAAGCCTTTTCTAGGTAAGATGCCAAATACCTTAAGCACCATAATGATGCGCAGGTGAGTTAGTGTTAGCTGGTGGGTGGTGAGTTTTCTGAGGTGCACAGTTCTTACTTTCATTAGATTTAGACCATATTCTTAGCAGCATAAGGACAAAATGAAGAATGTGGTAAGAGGCTGAAGGGAGTAAGTTTGGGAAAAAGTAAATTCTTCTTTCTCTTTCAACTAGAGAAAATTTCATGAAAACCTGCAGTTAATCTTATAAAACTGCTTATTCACAGGGGTTACATTCCATTCATGTAAAGTGGAAATGCTTTGAAAAGGTTAACCATACTATTTAGGCAAATGAAGTTAAAATATACACAGATAATACAGAACCCAAGAAATACTTATTTGGGTCTAGGATATATACATGAGGAAGCTCTTCCCAACACAAACCATAATGGATCTCACAAGGGCAGCCTCAAAAATGCTTGAAAATCTAAATGCGCCCCCCATTTCTTTAAAAGGTAACTAGCTGGTCTGCCAGGCAGAATCAGACTAGACAAGGGGTCCGTTATGGTAGTGAAGAGGGCCTTCACGCACCCCCACCCCGATTCAGCCAGCGGTTATTTCAGTGGGGCGGTTCGGTGACCGGTTGAAGGCAAGCCGTCGCCTTCGCCCTCAACTTGCAACAGGGAAGCCCCTTGGCGAGGGACGCCCCGCGAGGCTGACGAGGAAAAGCGTCGCTCACGCGCCCTGCCACCTGAGCCTCGACGGCCCGCGCCTGAGGGGGAAAACGCGCGATGTCGGCTGCCATTTTGTTTGCTGGACGGACGATGAGCCGCAACTTTGCCGCCGCCGCCTTTTCCTTTTGGGCTTTGCTTGTGCTGTTCAGGGAAGCCGCGCCCCAAACCCTGTCCTCCCTAAATCTGACCGACGGTGAGCCTGGCCTCGCTCCGTCCTCGCAGGGCGTCGAGCTCGGCCGTTGATCGCCAACGTGCTGCTTCGCACGGGGTAGCCTAACAGATCGAGCTTGAGGGGAAAAACCGTCACCGGAGCGCGCGGGAACGCGAGGGCCCGACAAGGAGGCGTCCGCCGAGCTACCCTGCTGCCGTTTATGCAACAGCGGTGGCTGTCGAAAGACCCATCACGATTGCATAAATAGGGGCGAAAGTGGGGGTGCTTCAGGACGAAAAATAATTGGGGACTACTACAACTTTGTGCAAAGTTATGTTCTGCAGTACGGGGGTTTAGTTTCCTACGATCTTTGTCGATGTTACAGCAACTAGGTTGTGGGAGTGTGATTCCCTTCTCTTTTTTTTATAAATGAGCGAAGGAAATACAGTTAACCCGGGCGTGGCTGCTGCCGTTTCCTCAGTTGAGATCCAGTCCCGAATATATGGGCCCAACAATTTTCCCAATTATTTTCTGTACCTCTCGCCCCGTAAATCTGTTGTAGGTGCTCCTGTGTTGGGAATTCTGAGAAGCCTCTGCCGCATTCAATTTGCTAGTTTTCAGCTTGAAGGACGCTGATTCATAATTGCTTTGGATTTATCTCTTCTGATCGTTACAGTTGTGTTTATTATCGAAGAAGGCTAGCATTGTTGCTAATATTGTAGGTTTGACTTTTCATACTAATTAGAGCTGTTGAAAGTAACTTGGGATGTCGGTAGCAAATCTAAATAAAAGCGCCTTTGCCTGCTGTATAAAGGCAGAATATAAATAAATTAAAATACTCTTATGAGTTTATAAATATTTAAGATTGCAATTCTTTTGGCAATATTATTCAGAAATGGTTTGCCATTGCCTTATTAGCTGAGGAAAAGTGGTTGGCCAAGGTCATAAAGCTGACACTGTGCTCAAGATCAACTAAAATTCACAATTTCCCACTTTCTAGCCTGATGCCTTAACTGCTGCACCTAAGTGGCTCTCATTCCTTTATTGCTAGATACTATTTTGTAGCCAAAATAAAAATAATAAACTAATACAGTGTAAGTTTTTTGGTTGAACAGGGAAGATTTGGAATCAAAACTTCTGATTTACCAATTTCACTGGATAACTGCAAATTTATTTATTTTTTTATTTATTTTTAATCCCATTTATATCCCGCCCTTCTCCGAAGACTCAGGGCGGCTTACAATCTAAGCACTAATCAAATGTGCTTAGCAATAGCCTTCATTCTATGTATATGCCTGCTTATTAGGGCTTTCGCCCCCCTCCCCAAGCGGCATTATTACAAAGTCAGCTTAATTGCCCCCAACAATCTGGGTCCTCATTTTACCTACCTCGGAAGGATGGAAGGCTGAGTCAACCTTGAGCCTAACAAAATTTTTGTAATGATATTACAAAGAAAGGGGGAATTCATATCAATTATTGTATTCTGATCACAGTGTAGGAATTGTATCTTGAGATTAAGCTCAGTTTTGCAGTTTGTTTTACTAAGGCATCAATTGTAAACTGCCTGTGAGTTCAGAATTAGACATTTAAGCACCTGCATGTGTTTTCGATTACAACTCCAAATCTCTTTACATCTGATCTACTTACTGACTGTAGCAGATCAAAGTATTAGCCAAGTTGTCTGTTGAGTTTGCTGCTGCTTCAGGTCAAATGACTAAGTTGGACCAGGGGTCCCCAACCCTTGGTCCATGAACTAGTACTGGGCCGCAGTATGCCAGCAACCGGGCTGCACAAACAAGGAAAGCCCCATCTGCAAGATGCAGGCAGCACACAAAACCATGCCCCCGTGGAAAAACCTCTCCAAGGAACCTGTCCCTGGTGTCCAAAAGGTTGGGGGCCTCTGAGTTGGACAACTCTTCTAATAATGAAAGCTAGTGGTGTTTTAAAATCATTAATCTCCTAAGAGTATCTAGTCCAGTAACAGCAAATATTTCTTATCCAGATAAGTTTTAAAAGGCTCTTTGGTTATTACTTTGTGTATATTGTTGAATGTTGGTGTTGATTTTTAGTTATTTTACAATAAACTACATTTTGATTTCCAGGATGTGGAGCAAGGCCTGCTATAGTTAACATAACAGCAGAGACTCAAATTGTAGGTGGACATGTTGCTCAGCTTGGAGCATGGCCATGGCAAGTTAGTCTTCAGATTTATCGTGTTCCATCAGGTCGATATCGGCATGTATGTGGCGGATCTTTAATTAGTAACAACTCAGTACTGACAGTGGCACGTTGCATTAAGAGATGGGTGTATGTATCTTTAATTTCTAAATCTTTTTTGTTCAGTTTGAAGGTTTTAAACAAATGATTGAATTTTGAAATTATATGTGGAAGGAGAGATTCAGAAAAAGTGTTTTACTATACCTTTAGCCTTAACAACACTTGTTCAAATCTTTTTATTAAACTAGATAAAATTTAAAAAAAACTAGATAGAATAGCACACTGACTTTCTTGCTGTGCAGTGCTCCTTCATCTACTGTTCTGTATTGATATTTTATTTGGCTAATGTCAGTTCTTCCATTTGGGGATTTTTTAAAACATGCTGGCCCAGAATCTACATAGAAATGAGTACAGAAATTGGCATCTTTCTTTGCAATATGTGTTTACTATAAAATAAATCTTGGTGATTGTCTGAGGTTTGTTGCCAGTTACACTATCAATATAATATTGTCCTTATATAAATTTACATGAATCTTCACTTTGAATACCATGTATAGCTTTATTCACTATGCTTCAAAAAGCATACTACCAAATGGTAAAAATGCAAAAATGTAGCTCCTTTGGAGGAAAGATAAGATGTCGAAGTTCTTGGCTTAGAGCAATGTTAGGTAAAGGGAGATATGCTGGAGGTATAGTGTGAAATCATATATAGTATGAAAAATTGGTGTTTCAATTTATAGTTAAAGTATAGAGTTTATTGCCATCAGATGTAGTAATAATTCAGATGATTTTAAAATGGGGATGAAAGAATAAATTCATGGAGGAGAGAAGTATTAATAGTTAGTAATCTTGCTGGCTGTATGTTATCCTGTGAATTAATAGCAGGAAAAACAATGGAAGAGAATTACTCTATTGTCCTCAATTCTTTGTTTTTAAGTTTCTTAAATGCATTTGGTTGGGCACAGGTACTAGATTCCTTCTCCCAAACCATTTAGAGTTCTTATATCCTGTATTCATGACATAATGCACATATATACAGATTTATCTTTCAGAACAAAAAGATATTGTATGGTATTTTTTATCTCATGATTCTGTATTCCAATTTCCAAACTGAATACTTAAGAATTTTGAAGAATAATTGTCATAATAAAACAAACTCCTAATGGCAGAGATCAGTACCTATGTTCCTATTTTTATTTAAGGGATCCCTTTGATAAAATTGCAAATTTCTTACTTGATAGAATTCTTAATTGAATTAGAACTATAGTAGTACAAATTTTAAGATTGCATAACTCTAAAATTATGTAAAGAAGCCGCTGAGCCTCATTAACTCTACAAAGGATTTTATTGTCCTAGGAACCCAGAATATTGGAGAGTTGTGATAGGTTTACATCATCTTTATAAACCTCATTCTCACACCATAAGTCGTCGGGTGAAAAGTATAATTGTCCATTCTGGTTTCAAGTGGGACAGCTACGAAAATGATATTGCAATGTTTAAACTTGTGAAGCTTGTTGAGTACAATAAATATATTCAACCTATCTGCCTACCTCACAATTCTCATCTAGTAACTGATAAGAATCCATGTTATATAAGTGGATGGAGAAACAGAAAGAAAAAAGGTAATTATTTAATGTTTCTGCAGATAATATTTCATGAACTCAGAAAGCTTTCATATTTTAATTCAAGTAATTTAACTTATTATGGAGAACAGGGTTGGACAGTATTTAAGGGGTTGAGAGCTATGCTTCCTTTCAGCCTTCCAAGAAAACCTGTGATGCCATCACTAGGAAGGATTGGGCTGATTCTTAGTCCTTCAGGGCAGTTCAGGGGTGCATATGGGAGCCAGGAGGCCTGCAAAAAACAAATTACTCCCACTGCTAACATTAAAACCACTGAATCTCCATTCTTTAGGCTATTGAGACTGCATGGGGACAACTTTCTGTAATGTAAACTCTTGTCTGTCTGCAATATTAATATAAATTTCAGCTTTAACCTGCACATCAAACTAAATTAAATCTCATTATCTGCTGAATTACTTTATATTATAGATCTGAAGCAAATTTTCTTTTGGCTAATGATTCAAGCAAATTGATATGAGTGCTCTCATATTAGGGCTATGAAATGTTATGGAGTATAAAATTATAGGCTAGGAAAGAAAGCCCAGAAGAATGAATAATTTTCATATAATCTACATTAAATCATGCGTAATTTCCTTTCCACCATATTTAATATTTAGTGACAACTTCTGGAGATGCTCTTGTGCCTGAATACTTCAGGCAAATTTGTTTTAAATCAGTTACTCCAGGGATTGTGAGCCTCACTATTTTGTTCTGGTTTCCTGATATAGTCAACATCAAGAAATTATCACATGTCCCTTATAATCAGCTGATCCGTTGTTTTGTAGGTAAAAAGAAGAGTAGTAGACTTCTGGGGAAGAAATGCCTTGCTACACTGAGAGTGGAGGCAATGACTGCAATGGAATGAAGAGCTGGTGAAGGGACCGGCTGTTCAGGTTTCCTCTCTGAACAAGACAGCACTTTGGAATGACCACATGTGCTCCAAACAATTGCAAGGAGACCATCAGCTGACAATCTCCAGCAGGTTTAAAGTGCTGGGAGATGAGGGTTTGTCATCTTTGCCCAAGCTGGCATTTTTTTTTTCAAATGACACTGGATTTCCTTTCTTAATCACTTTTGGAAATTGCTTATTAACTGTTTTTCAGATATTAAGAACCTACAGAAAGGCAACTTTTACTACCCTGGATGAGTTTCCTTCAATCCTTAACAGAAGAAGATTTAAATAGGAATATAAGTAGTTAAAAAACCATTTGGGTAACAGCCTGTAAAAGGACAATTAGAATGTAGATTATAAATGGACTGGGGGTCCAAATTATTTTGAAATAAAATTTTTAAACTAATTTTAAGAAACGTTCCCATGATAAAATGCTGTTGTTTATGTATGTATATATGTGTGATTTTTGAAAGTTGGACACTAGCGGATACCAGAAGGAACTAAAGAACAAGAAGGCTTAAATTAGAATGGAACAAAATACTTTAATATTGGATGTATTGAAACGTTCCCATGATAAAATACTGTTGTTTATGTATGTATATATATGTATGATTTTTGAAATTGGACACTAGCGGATACCAGAAGGAACTAAAGAACAAGAAGGCTTAAATTAGAATGGAACAAAATACTTTAATATTGGATGTATTGAAAGATGAATCCAGAAGTTGATTTTAAAAGTGTCTGCCATTACAGATAGAATTCGATTTATGGCCACAATTGAGTCCAAAATTTCTGTTGCTAAGCAAGGCCGTTAGATGAGTTTCCCCCCATTTTACAACAATTTTTGCCACAATTGTTAAGTGAATCACTGCAGTTGTTAAACGAATCATGCTGGCTTCCCCAATGACTGCTTGTCAGAAGCTGGCTGGGAAGATCACAAGTGGAGTTTACATGACCCTGGGACAATGCAACTGTCATAAATACATGCTAGTTACCAAGTGCCCAACTTTTGATCATATAACCATGGGGATGTTTCAATAGTCATAAGTCTGAAAGCTGGTCATGTCATTTTTTCAGTATCATTGTAACCTTGAATGGTCACTAAATAAATTATTGTAAGTCAAGGATTGCCTATATAGATAAGTGTTTGAAAATGGTATGGAAGAGAAGTTTTATAGGTTGTGACAGACTGATTTGAAAGTGGATTCAAAATCATTGGTTATGTGAATGGTATGTAAGGAGATGCTATACTGGATGTACAAATTAAACTGACTGGTATCTTAACAAACCAAAAGAGACCTGGATAACTTTTTTTATATTGGATTTACAAAAAAAGCTAATTTTATGAGAAGGTATAAAGAAAAAATGAGAATAAAGTTCTGGGACTATTATTTCCGGGGAGTGTCAAAAGTAAAGGGAAAGAATATAAAGTTGTTTATTTGATCAAGGTTTTGCTCATCAGAACTGCAGGCTCTAAAGATTTGGTGGTAGATGATACAGGGAGAAGATATCTTGTTGAATTTTACAAGGAGGTAATAAGTTACTAAAACTTGTTATGGGGAAGTAATTTTCTAGATTTTTCTTTTTATGAACTATATTATTTTTTCCATTTTCCATTTTTTCCTTTTTTCCCTATTTCTTTTTCTAGTTTGTAATAGATCTTATCTTTTTAATAGCAACATTCAGTAACATCATTAAAAATAAGAGTAACCTGTAGTTGGTGAGCTGCACTTTGATTTTGTCAAGGGACCATTTTTCTAGATTGGGATGGGCCACCTTTAGTCTCCATCTCAATACTTTAAATACTCTTCAGATATTTATAAGTTTGCACTGCTGAAACGAAGTGGCACATTGTAGATTTGGATGGCATTGGTTTGAAAAACCAATGGGCTTAAGTTTTAAGAAATATATCTCTTATGATTAATGAAGTAATACACCCAACATTTTGTTTTATGTTTATTGAATTCCCCAAAGAATATGTTTTAAAAAGTTGGATATTAGATTTCTTGTGTTGGCATTGAAATAAATTTGAGGCCTCTGACTCAAAAGGCAGCCAGCTATAGATGCCTTTTGGTTTCAAATAGTAAAGGCTAATACAAACTATATTTAGAGAAAGAAAATAGAATAGAAAGTAAAAAATAAAGGAAAAAGAAAAAAAGAAGAAAGAAAAGTAAGAAAAAATATGTAAAGAAGTGAATTTAATGATTCTTCACCTCCATTAAAGTTACAAACAAACATATTCCTTTCTTTTACTTCTAACAGTCTTAATCTTCATTCAAATAATGTTTTAGGATTTGATTTTTCAATTCTTTTTAATCTCATTGCAAAGAGACCTTTAGGTCTTTTACATACTTGTTTTTTAAATCCAGTAAGGAAAAAAATATTCATGTCACTTTCTTAGTTCATCATTTGTATTTCTCTTTTGATTTTTAAAGTATCACTTTCTTTTGTATATCCAGTGAGAAATCATTTTCCAAGTTTTTCTTTTGGCTTGTCATTTGTAAATCCACTTTCAATATCAAATTTGTTCTGCATTTCTTTAAGTTCATTTTTTTAAACATAGTCTAACCATAGAGGCAGATACCATGACTGACACTGTTGATATTGTGGCTACTAATCTCTGGTTCCATTCTTCAAAAGACTCCTTTAATGTTTTAAATGTTGTAATGTTTTGCATCATTTTAATTGATAGTTTTGTGTCTCCCCCCCTTGCCTAGAATCTTTAGTTCCCTCTAGTGTCCAATTTTTAAAAACATAAAATTATTTATCTTCGTTATGACTTGCAAAACTAGAAAAGATCTATTTCCATGGGTTCTTTGTTCTTTATAATCCCAAAATCTTACAAATGTTTCTAAATTCCCAAGTGTTATTTAGTTTTTGCTGTTTATTACAAATTATTTATATTTTTAAGCTTATGATTAAATTTTTATTTCATTCAGGATTGAAGCAAAGTCACCTGCTGTTTTCAAATTTATCGTTCCAAAGGTCTCTAATAGCTTAAAAGGAATTAAAAAGCAATTTTTGAAAGAGTTTGGAAAGTGAGGTTAGTAAACCTAGTGTCTTTTAAAAGGTGCTGAGCACTGTTGCGAGCAAGATGGCTGTTGCTGTCATCTTCTATTGGTCACACCTGCAAGAAACGAGGAGCAGTTGTCTGGAATATATGTGGGTTATCTCCCATCTTCTCCTTCATAGATAATACAGGAGCAGGTCTACTTACCAGTTCTCCATTGTTTGCCACAGTTGTCAACTCTGCTTTTGCAAAAATGTCTTCAGTCAACCTTTCCCCAATTTTTATTTTTATTTCTAAAAATGAGATTACCTATGTTTTTACAACATTTGAATTATATAATGCTAAATTTAAGGATGAACTATACTTATATTGAAGCTACCTGGATCTTTTTAATATTTTTTATCCTGCTATGTTTCATTTATTGTAATGACTACAATGTATGTAGGTAGGGAGTTCTACAGAAAAAAATTGAATGGGTGAAAAAATGTGTTTTCAGCATCTAATGATTTGAAGGCTTAGGGCATTATGCTTAGAAAATAGTACTGGGTCTAAAACTCTCAATATTCTGTATTTTCCATAAGGTTTGTCTTACTACAAAATTAGGGAATCTGTAGCATTTAAAGTTTTATGATGGTACTAGTTCTTATAACCTGCAGTTGACTCTATATGATATTCCAAGTTATGTCCTCAGCAAAGAATTTGTGTCTATATTTGTTGTTTGAGAATAGTAAACATGATTAAGAAAAATGAAGTGCAATAAATGTAAATAGTGATAATTACCCACTGGTAGTGGCCTTTGACCTTTTTGTAATGCAAGTTCATTGCCTAGCATTCAGTGAGGTAAACTGAAGTCTTTGAACACTTATTCCATAATAGATTTGTTGTTTTAAAGTTACTGGGTTTTTTACTGTTCCTTTGGAAACTATAAAGAATGCTGAACACAGCACACTTCCACATATTTTGTGTTTTCTTCACAGGCAAAATTAAAATTGAATTACAAGAAGCTCGAGCAATTATTATTCCACTATCTGTCTGTAATAAATATGAATGGTATAAAGAAAAATTATCAACTGATATGATTTGTGCCTCCTCACCAACAAATAGCTGTGTGGTAAAATAAAAATATTTTTACAAGTTTTAAGTGTATAATATATAATGTCATTTGGGATTTCAGCAGTGCCTAAATTGAATAATAAGTAGATAAATTAAAAGAATTTGCGAATTCATGTATTTTTTTAAAGAACTTTTTTAAAATAAGGAACATCTCAAACTAATTGGTTCTTTTCAATTACAGATAGTTGACTTATGACTACAATTGTTTGCAAAATTTCTGATGCTAAGTGAGATATTTGTTAAGTGAATTTTGTCCCATTTTACAACCTTGTCACATTTGTTAAGTGTATCATTGCAGTTGCAGTACGCCGTCCTGAGTCCTTCGGGAGAAGGGCAGTATAGAAATTCAATTAATAATATAATAATAGTTACTAAGTTAGTAACAGATGTTAAGTGAATCTGGCTTTCTGATTGACTTTGCTTGTCAGAAGGCCGTAAAATGTGATCACATGACCTTGGGATACTGCAATCGTCATAAATAAGTTAGTTGGCAAGCATCTGAATATTGATCACCTGGGCATGGGGATGCTGCAGCAGTCGTAAGTGTGAAAAAGTCATAAGCCACTCTTTTCAGTGCCGCTTTAACTTTGAATGGTCACTGAATGAACTGATGCAAGTCGAGGACTCAACTCTTAGCCTTGAATTGGCTTTGTATCAAATGCAGACGGGATCAAATGCTCTTATTTCTTATAGCCTAGGTGCAAATTCACTATTTTAAAACTTGTTAGTAAACTTTTGTATTCATATAAAATTAAAAGTTTGAAAATATTAAATGGCAGAAGAACTTTTGACATATAAAAATTTTGTATTTTCATGGAATTTTTCCCCCATTCGTTTTTTTGTTTCTTTGAAGTGTTTTGTGTTGGAAGGATTTTTATTTTTTCTGTAGTTTTTCTTAAGCACAGCCACTATATTATTTTTAACATAGTTTTAATAACAGTTTTATAGTCTAATAAATGTGTAATATGTCAAGAAATATCAATATTTCTAAATTGAATAAAGAATATTTTAAAAACATATTTTTTGTTAGTTGAACCACCCTATCTGAACGAAGTGGAAGATTCCTATATAATACTTCAGAATTTTAGAATAACATGAACATTTGAGTTTTTCCCTATTTTTCATATTCCAGGAAGATAGTGGTGGACCTTTGATGTGCTATTTCCCAAGCGTATCCCAATACTATCTGATAGGCATCACCAGTTTTGCCACTGGCTGTAATCAAGATAAATATCCAGGACTCTATACACGTACAGTGAGTTACAGAAAATGGATAGATTTTCATCTTCATGATAAAACCACAACCACAGTGAACATCCAAAGTATTCTAGTTCTAACTATGGAATGGATTATCTTTCACCTATAGACATGTTATTAGATGGGATATTTTAACATTTCTGCTAGTTTGTTTAAACTATGTCAACTAATGGAGTTTGTAATCTATGACTTTACTATCTCAACTACACTTGAAATATATTTAATTTGTAATCATTTTAGTTAGCAGGTCACATTTTTAAATATTTTTCATTGTATTAAATGCCTGAAATATTGTTATGCTGTATGATATAGAAACCATGCACTGTTGAAACTTAATATCATATATGAATTACTGTACTGGTTGAAGAGTATACAAAGTATAATATGTAGCTTGATCTGTCTTCTGATACCTCTAATAGGATTAGCTCTAAATAGGGTTGACGATGCTTCTGTCCATCAAAATTGGAGAAAGTTCTTTTCCTTAGTTTGCAATCCAATTATTGTTATCTTGTTGCTGTAGAGCATTTAGAAGAATGGATCATAGGATATTATTGCATAGATAAAATTTCCTCTCTTTATATCAGTGGACTTCTGCCACATCAGACAATGCTTGTGGATTAAAGAAGTTTATTTGAAAGAAACTTGCGCTGGATCCGATCCAAAATCACCTTTGACATACCAGTATATTTCGTCTTTTACGTTTAGCTAATTTAGAGATAGACCTACATAAAAATAAGTTTTTGTTATGAGCCCTATAAACATTACATGTTGAATTCATTAATACATATGAATGGAAATGGTAAGAAGAATAAGTGAGAAAAATACAAGAATGTGAATTACTGCATGAAAGGCTATGAAAAGGCATGTGTCATGGCATGTACTATAGAAATGCCATGTATAAATGAATGGAATATGAGTACATGTGAAGGCACTGAATAAGTGAATAGCATTGTTCAAATTAGTGACAAAAATATTTTGAGCCTTTAAAAACTTAAAATGTTATCACATCAGACTACCATAGAACAATATAAAACTGTCCGTAGGATAGAGAAATTAACATGTAACAGTCCCATGGTATGGGATATTTTTATACATTTAATATTTTTTGTCTAAATTGCAACATTTGTCATATTGATTATGAGGGTTGAATGAAAAGTATGCCTCCATCTCCCTAACCTTATTTCTGGATATTTTAATTAAAAAGTGGGAAATAATTCTTGAAATCAACTATTTTGTTACTTGTATTTCTGTATTTACTTCTGGATATAAAATAAGATAATCTGTAAGCTATGCTGGCTCAGGAATTCTGGGAGTTGAAGTCCACGAGTCATAAAAGAGCCAAGGTTGCCTACCCCTGGCATAGTGGATGGGGTTAAACAGTGAGATCAAATTTGCAATTGCCTTTTGGGTGATGAGATCTAGTGCTGTCTTGCTGCAGCAAAATTTCCTTTTGTGTGATTCCAAATTTTGTTTAATCCATTTCAAAATGTTGAATGTTGTAATACAATTTTCTGAGTTGACAGTAATGGCAGGTTCAAGGAAATCCATATGAATAATGCTAACTACTCCCCCCATAACTATGAATTTTCCTGTCAAAGCGTAGGTTTATTTTTGTAATATTGTGGAAAATGTGCAAATATTGCACATTTGTGCAAGCCTTCCAAAATTGAAAAATATCAATCTGATCTACAAGCTCCTGTGATACTCAAAGCATAATAGCAGTTTCCCTTTGCATAATCTGTTGTCCTTAATCAGTTCATAAGACTTTCATATGAAATTTACTGGTTGCTGTCACATATTGTCCTCTTCATTCCTGATTGTACACATCAACACTTGTTGACTCCCACCATTATATATATACTGTATTTGTCCAGCAGTGCATAATACTCATGTTAACACAGTCAACACCATAAGCATGACTTCAGTGAATATCAATTGAAGGAACTCCTTTGGCAGACAAATGTTTAATATCAGTATATTGCTTAAGCATATTAATAAGCACTCACTAAAGGCTTTCTTTTCACAATCTTGCCAAAGTTTCCAACTGAAGAGAAAGAAAAACAGATGCTAAAAAACATGTCAGAGTTTCTAGCACATCAGAATTGCCATTTGTTGGTGATTTATAATTTCATTCAGTCCTTGTACTGTGGTAAGTGAGATCTTTCTGCAGGAAATCTAATCTCAGAGTAATAAAGTCAGCCTTGAAAGCATTTCAGATGCGAAACACATCCACAAGTGCCTGAGCAGTTCAGGACTCAATACTGGGTCTTTGGTTTGGAAATATCAGATAATATCATGTATTTGAAGACATACATGAAAGCCAAGCCTACCAGAGTTACATGGTATGCAAGCATGCTCGGTGAAATTTCATAGAACAATTTTATCATATCTACTAGTTTGCTATTATAGACATGTTAACTTGTACCCAGAAAAGCAGCTAAAAATGTTTCCGTCTTACAGAACTTGCTATTCCCCTGGAATTTTGATCCCATTTCTTTTTGGATTTTGTCTGCCAGTATGTCTAACATGATTACAAATAATGAGAAAGTACACTCCTTTGCCTTGTCCCGTATTAAAAAGCTTGCAGTGTTATTTACTATGATATTTTCTATTTGCTACTAATACAGTATATGCTTTCCACACAAGTTTTGAATTTTTTTCTCCTGGGCTCATTTTGCCAAGGGCCTCCAATAGGAAAATCCAGTCCAAGTGGCCAAAGGCTTTGAACACCTCCTTTTTCTTTAATTAATGTATTCTAACACATCTACAATGAACCTGTCATTTTTAACTTCCTCTTTGGAATGTAGTAATAAACCTTTATTGTCAAAGTACAACATGTGTACATTGAGATTAGCTGAGCCTCCCCCCGTGCGCTCTCCCCCCAACACACAGTGACAACAAACCCTCCATCCTACCACACCATGTGAACCAACTACACCACACACCAGCCTCCCAAGTCAATTCTGCATAAGTTCACAGAGATTATATCCCATTTAAAAGCCTAACAGCCCATGGATAAAAGCTATTTTTCAGCCTGTTGGTACGGCTGGCTATACTCCTATATCTCCTACCGGATGGTAGGAGAGTAAAGAGATACCGTCCAGGGTGTGAGTCATCCCTGAGAATTTTCCTCACTCTTCCAAGGCAACGAGCCCTGGCGATGTCATCCAGTGGTGTCAGGGGACAGCACACAATGTCTTGTGCTGTGCTGACTACCCTCTAATACTTTCCTGTCTGCGGCTGTCAGACCAGCATACCAAACCACAATACCATATGAGAGGACGCTCTCTATAGTAGAGCGGTAAAAGAGGGTCATTAGCCGTTGTTCTACCCTGTTCTTCCGCAAGACCCTAAGAAAGTGAAGCCTCTGTTGGGCCTTTCTAGCCACCTGGGTTGTGTTAACTTTCCAGGTCAGATCTTCACAGAGGTAGACTCCCAGAAATTTAAAGGAGGAAACTCCACACAGTCCTCCCCGATGTAAAGTGGGGCAGGTTCCTCCTTTTTTCTCTGGAAGTCTAACACCATCTATTTCGTCTTGCCAATGTTTAGGTGCAAGTTGTTGTTACTACATCATATGGATAGGTTTTGTATCTCCGCCCTATATGCTGTCTCATCCCCACCTGTAATAAGACCTACCACAGTTGTATCATCTGCAAACTTGATTATCGCAGTGGATGGGTCAGATGATACACAATCATAAGTGTATAAAGAGTACAGGTAGGGGCTAAGCACACAGCCCTGTGGCGTGCCGGTGCAAAGCTTCAGGGGGGTGGACAAAGCAGACCTGACCCTCGCTGTTTGTAACCGATCCCTAAGAAAGTCTTGAATCCAGTCGCAGATGGCGGGGGAGAATTTCAAGTCTGTTTGAACTGTATGGCTTCAGAAATACTGTAGTGAATACAATCGTCAATGAAGAAATTGACTTATATCATTGTAGCTTCTTCAGATCACTTTCTTCGTAAATTTCTACTTTTTCTAATGTCCTTGGTATTGTTTTTGTCATTTGGATTTCATTCATTGTTATTGGTAATCGTTCCATCAATTCTTCCTCTTTTTGTAATACAGGTAGCACTCTATTTATTTATTTAAATCCCATTTATATCCCACCGGTCTCCGAAGACTCAGGGCGGCTTACAATCTAAAGCACAAATCAATGTGCTTAGCAATAGCCTTCATTCTATGTATATGCCTGCTTATTAGGGCTTTTGCCCCCCCCCCCCAAGCGGCATTATTACAAAGTCAGCTTATTGCCCCCTACAATCTGGGTCCTCATTTTACCTACCTCGGAAGGATGGAAGGCTGAGTCAACCTTGAGCCTGGTGGGACTCGAACCTGCACTAATTGCAGGCAGCTGGTGTTACTTAGGACCACAGTGGAGCCCAACATTTCTGTTGCTAAGCGTGACAGTTAATTTTGCCCCATTTCATGACCTTGTCATAGTTGTTAAGTGAATTACTACAGTTTTTAACTTAGTAACACATGTTAAGTGAATCTAGTTTTCCCATTGACTGCTTGTCAGAAGGTTGCAAAAGGTGAACATATAACCCCAGGACACTGCAGCTATCATAAATATAAGCCAAGTGTCTGAATTTTAATCACATGACCATGGGATGCTGCAACAGTCAAAAGTGTGAAAAACAGTCATAAGTCACTTTTTTCAGTGATGCTGTGACTTTGGTCACTAAACAAACTTGTAAGTCGAGGACTACCTGTATTCAGTCCATCTGGGTCTGGTGCCTTTCCCATTTTAATCTTCATAACTTTAATCTCCTGAACTGTAATTGGCTTGCTTAATATTTGTGTTCTTCAGAAACTTTTCACATTCTGAATTTTGAATATATGTTTCAGATTTCTTTATTAATTACATGCTTAGAGTACAATTCTAATCTATACTGAAATTTAAGACAAGTGACATAATAGTACAATCTGAAGCTTGAAGCCATGACACCATATTAAGGTGCTGGTTCTTACCTTTAAAGCCCTACATGGCTTAGGCCCGGGATATTTGCAGGACCATCTGCTGCCAGGAACGACCTCCCATCGCCCAGTGCACTCACACAGGGAGGGCCTTCTCAGGGTGCCTTCGGCTAGACGAAGTCGGCTGGCGACCCCCAGGGGGAGGGTCTTCTCTGTGGGAGCGCCGGCCCTGTGGAATTAACTTCCCCTTGAGCTCCGGATGGCCCCTGATCTCCGGTCCTTTCGTTGCAGCCTTAAAACATTTCCATCAGTCTGACCTGGACTGACCATAGGGATTTTTAAATAGAATATTTTTAATACTTTATCATTGGGGCTTGTTAGTTTAATCTTTTTTAACATTTGTATTATTATGTTTTATTGGTGTTAGCCGCCCTGAGTCCTTTGGGAGATAGGGCGGCATGTAAGTCCCAAAAATAAATAAAATAAATAAATAAATTGTACATTCTAACACTGCCACCACAACTCATAATTTATGTTCTGCAACTAATTGGGTTATAAGATTTTGTTTTTCTTGACATTTGAAATGCCAATGGTTCTAATGCTATAAAAAATGTAGTTTCCATCTTCAAAAAGGGAAAAAATGGATCCAGGA
Organism: Vipera ursinii; assembly: GCF_947247035.1. NCBI lineage: Eukaryota > Metazoa > Chordata > Lepidosauria > Squamata > Viperidae > Vipera > Vipera ursinii. Next base: position 139,721,416 of record NC_139513.1, on the reverse strand, counting down.
AACTATAGAGCTATCAACCTGACCCTCAATACCTGGGAAGATTCTAGAAAAGGTAAGCAATGAACCAGTGAACACCTAGAGTCAAACAAAATCATTACCAAAAGCCAATGTGGATTTGTCAAAAACAGATCACGCCAGGCAAGTCTTACTGCATTCTTTGACCAAGTGACAAAATTAGTGGACCAGAGAAATGCTGTGGATATAATTTACTTGGACGTCAGTAAGGCATTCGATAAACTTACTACTTGATAAGATAGAAAAATGTGGGTTAGACAGCATCACTACCAGATAGATTTGTAGCTGGCTGACCAGCCATACTCAACGTGTGGTCTTCAATAGAACTGCATCTACAAGGAAATGTGTAGTGGAGTGCCCCAAGGCTCTATTCTGGGCCCTGTGCTCACCAAACATATTCAACAATGATTTGGATGAGGGGATAGATGGGGAACTCATCAAATTTGCAGACGACACCAAGCTGGCAGGAATAGCCAACACTCCAGAAGACAGGCTTAAGATACAGGAGGATCTTGACAGACTTGAACACTGGGTGCTATCTGTCGCGGAACAATTAACAGTCCGACCAGAGGTGGATGGACCGTGGTTCATCTGCATGGTCAATATCAAAGAAAAGAAATCCAAGGCATATTCTATAGCAAAACTTTTAATGAGAAAACAAAAGACCTAGACTGACCACTTTCTCTCGTCAGGCAGAAGAAGAAAGGTAAAACTGAAACTAAACTTTTTTTAGGCCTGCGCACAAAACAGTTTAAAACCAAAACATTGGCTGGACATAGCTAGAGTCACTATGGTTACAAGATAAGATAAGGTGCAGAGCAGAAAGAGATGTACACTTAGGAATGAGCGAAGCTGGCAAAACTAAAAAAACACGCAGTGACATCCCCTTCTTTTGTCAGCGAAGCAGAAAATCAGATAATTTATTATTATTTATTAATTTAATTTATATACCGCCCTTCTCCCGGAGGACTCAGGGCGGTACATAAAAACTAGATACAAAAATTAAAAATTATTAAAACGTGATTAAACAATGCCCATAATAAATTAATACAGATTAAAAATTGAAGTTCATTTATAAAAATCCCACCCCGTCCCATCAGGCCAGGCCAGGCCAGCTTGTTTAAAGAGATGGGTTTTAAGATCGCGCCGGAAGGAGCGGGGATCGGGCACCATCCGGAGCTCGACCGGAAGATGGTTCCATAAATCCGGTGCACCCACAGAAAACGCCCTCCCCCTGGGGGCCACCAGTCGGCATTCTTTGACCGGTGGCACCCTGAGGAGGCCCTCTCTGTGGGAGCGTACTGGGCGGAGGGAAGTTGATGCCGGCTGCAGGTGCTCCCCAAGGTATTCCGGACCCATGCCAGATAAGATAAGGCACATCTTCTTGCGCAGGTACTCGTGTTGGGCTGTAGGAAGTGGTTTGTTCAGCATATCAGCAATTTGGTCATGTGTAGGCACATACTGCAATTTGACAAAACCTTGTTTAACTGCTTGTCTTATATTTTGGTAACGGATGTCAATGTGTCTAGACCTGGAACCTGTAAAGCGATTCTCAGATATATAGACCACAGATTTGTTGTCCTCCATCACAGTGATTGGTCAAATCGGAGGTGTCCAGATATCTGTGACTAAGAAATCAAACCACGTTAGAGAATTACATGCATCTGAAACACAAGCATACTCAGCTTCTGTAGAAGAACAAGAAACAAAATTCTGTTTACGCACATGCCAGTAAACAGGACATCCATTCAAAAACATCATATAACCTGAAGTGCTTTTACGTGATTTCTTATCACTTGCCCAATCGGAATCTGCATAACAACATAACTCTGCATAGTCAGTATGTGTGGGTTCTAACAACAACTTCATGTCTTTGGTGTGTTTTAGATACCTCAATAATTTCTTAACACATGTCCAATGAAACTGTTTTGCCTTGGCTACGTGTCGTGATAGGAGATTAACACTAAGTGCAATGTCAGGTCTAGTCCAACTACTAAATATATAGCAGCGACCCAATGACTGAGCGATAAAGTGTTTGATCCTCGAACTCAGGACTCGGTTCATGTGTCAAGTTGTGAAAGTCAGTTTGCATGGGTATACTCACAGGTTTAGCATCCTTCATGTTGCAGTGATGCAATAGTTGTTCAATCTTATCTTCCTGTGTAAGACTGAACCCCTTCTGAGTTTTGGTAACTTGAACACCTAAATAAATGTTAATATGTCCTAAAGACCTCAATGTGAAAAACTGTTGTAAAGCGTTAGCAAAACATTCACTCATCTGCTTATTTGGACCAATATAAACAATATCATCAACATAAACAAGAATTATCTCATACCTATTATCAGATCTTTTGTAAACACGCGTTCATCTGTTTCAGACTTAATAAAGCCCATTGAATTTAGTTTGTCAGAAAGACATAAGTACCACATTAAACCAGACTGTTTCAGACCATAAAGACTTTTGTGTAGAAAACAAGTATCCCCTTCTTGCTGTCGGAAACCTGGAGGACCTTTGACATAAATTTCTTCATCAAGATCAGCGTGTAGATAAGCTGTTTCAACATCAAACTGGAAAACTTCTAGGCCAAGGATAGTTGCAGTGGCTAAGGCGATTTTCACACTCTCCGTCCGCACTGTGGGTGAATAAGTATTTGTATAGTCCTCAGGATAACGTTGAGCGAAACCCTGGGCTACAAGTCTGGCCTTGTACAACGATTCACCATTTGGCTTCTTTTTAATTCTGTAGACCCACCGAGTGCCAATAACTTTCTTGTTTGCTGGAGGGCTTGCAGGCATAAACACCTGAAGCTTCTTTAGACTGTCCATTTCAGCCTGCATTGCCTCAAACCATTTATCTTGCTCTGCTTCAGGAAGATGTTTGATTTGTGTGAATGTCTCAGGAGGAAGTGTAACATTACAAATCAAAGGTAAAGGTGCTTTTGTTACTTGCCACGAATATCGCTTTGGAGGAATTCCCTTTGTGGTCCTCTTGGAACGTCTCGGAACAACCGTCCATTCTTCTTCCGTTTCGTCCTCGTCTTCATCATCGTCGCCAGCGGCAGCATCGGTGGCTTGCGAAGACGGAACAATGGGTTGAGTAGAACTCGTGGAAGGAACATTCGCCTGTGCATCTTGACCATCAGGCTGCGTGGCATCAGCAGCATCATCTCTAGGAAAATAAACTCCAGGATCGTTAGAATGAATCCTTGACCAGTCAGCATCTTCCTCAAAAACAGCAGATTGTGAAATCACTATTACATGATGAGAGTCAATATATTTGCTCCATTTTGAATTATCATCAATGCCCATATATCTCATCCTTTTTGCTGCAGGACCCCCTTTCTTTCTTTGGGCTAAAGGAATATTGACCATAGCATAGGAACCAAAAATATGGAGATGTGAGAGGTCAGGCTTGTGTCCATATAACATGAAATAAGGGGTCTGATTTATCACACTACTCCAAGTGCGGTTGATGATATGGTTAGCATATTTGATAGCTTCACCCCAGTATGGAAGACTGAGGTTAGCATCTTCAAGAAGGCAACGCATCATGGTATGCAGAACTCCATTTCTGCGTTCTGCCACTCCATTCTGAGCTGGAGTGTAAGGAGCTGAGGTCTGGTGTAGTATCCCATTCTTACGCATCCAGTCCTGAAAACACCGAGACATGAATTCAGCACCACGATCACTCTGAATTCTGGCGATGCTGACTTCGAATTGGGTATAGACAAGATTGGCAAAGTCTTTAAAGATCTGAAAGGTCTCAGATTTTTCTCTCATAGGAAATACATAACCATATCTAGAGTAATTATCAACAATTGTCAAGAAATATTTTTTACCACCAATTGTTGGTGCAAAAAGACCCACTATGTCAGTGTGTACCAAATCAAAAATGCGTGTTGACAGGCGTGTAGCGCGTTTTGGAATTGCTGCTGCTTTAGATTTGGCTTTCTTGCAGACAGCACAGTCCAAGAACACCTTACACCCCTTAAGATCCAAACCTCTTGCGAACTCTAGCATCTTCTTCAGAACACGGAAACTGGCATGACCTAATTTTCTATGCCACTTATGGATACACCTGGAATGCAAAGGTTTACCTGTTAGTGAATTCTCAACATTAGCATTTTTATTAGGAACCTCAGGCTTGCTGTGAGCAACCTGTGTCTTATTTGTCCTTTTATTGGCTTTAGGAGCCTTTGAAGTAGCAACAGGATCTCTCTCTTGGACATCTCTCACTGGGCCTGTGCTCTCCCTTTTTGGAGCTTGTATACTTGCCTGCTCTTGCGGCTTAGACTTTGGTTTTAAGTAATAAACACCATCAATCAACATGGTTTCAGCAACAATATCTCCATCTTTAACTACATAACTTGCTTTTTCGAGATGGTGTACCTGGAATTTTGACACCCTAGACAAGTGACTCTGACTAAGCAAATTACTACTGGCAGATGGAACGTAGTAAACATCGGGAATGAATGCACCGAGCTCTTCAATATAAACAGTTCCTTTTCCCATGACCTGAACAGGATGATTTGAAAAAGAGTAAAGTTCACGAAATTCAGGTTCAGGCTCGTGCATCTCTGTGTAAAGCTCTTTTCTGTAGGTAACATGTAATGCTGCTCCGCTGTCCAAAGTCCAAAGTAGGCGTCTGTTGTACTCTGGTTGAGGCTGTGGATCATTGGTTACAACCAATGTGGCAAATGGAGCTTGAGGATCACGCCTGGGACCACGACCATGACCTTGTCATCCGCCTTTACCTCTGCCTCCTCTGGAATCTGTTCCTCTGGGCTGGTACATGACGGGCGCTGGAAACCGTTGGGGACAATCCCGGGTGGCATGTCCCACACGATTGCAGATGTAGCATCTTGGCATCCTTGGAACGTAGGCTCTTCCATGGAAGGGACGCCTCACTGGAGCCTTCAATGCAGGTGGTTCCCTGAAATGTGGCGCGGCTTGCATAAGTGCCTCTTCTTCGGTTAAAATTCTGCATACATGATCCACTGTGCGTTGAGCAATGGGCGCTTGATTAATCTTAGAAATAGCATCTTTCCATTCATAATTCAAAGAGTTAATGATAATGCTGATCATTTGAAAGTCATCAATAGGATAGCCTTTTTCACCCAATTCTTTTCTTATTCCTTTCATTTTAGTTAAGTGTTCTCCAATATGCTCACCAGGTTTTAATCTAGAACCATGGAACTCAGACAAAAGTAAACACGTAGACTCAATGGACGTAGGCCGGTAACATGTTTCTAATTGAGCCCAAATTTGTTGGGCAGTTGCATCTTGTGAAAAAGTGAGCTGCAATTCAGTGTCCATGGACATCAATAACGTTGTGCATGCTCTATTATTCAAGTCCCTTATGTCAGGAGGCCATGGCTGGGCAGGAGGATTAAACACCATCACATGGGTACCTTCTCTACAAAGCAAAAGTCGAACTTCACTGACCCATGCCCTGTAATTCTGTCCTGACCGCTTCAGTTTTGAATCACCAGCCAGTGGTACAATAGAGGATGCCTGTTGAGGAACATGCAATTGGGGTACTGGCTGTGCAGGTTGTGCAATTGGGACTTGGCCTGCAGCAGGCGCTGGTTGTACAGGCTGTGCCATCCGGACATAACCAGCAGGGGGCACCTGTGGTGCCTGTGCCAGGGCCTGCGGCAGTTGCACTGAAGCTGCTACAGGTACTGATGCTGGGGGTGGCTGTACTTGAGCTGCAATACCACCCTGGCCAGCAGAAGATGCTGGTGCTTGAGCTGCTACATTAAGTTGGCCTGCAGTTAGCACTGGCCTTTGTATTTGAGGAACCAGTGGAGGCTGCACTTGGGGTGAAGGCTGCTGTGCTCCATCTGAGACAGGAACTTTAATAGTAGCAGTATTAATATGCATTCTAGCTGAAGCTCCCAATGAATGAGGAGGTGTGGCAGCTTGAAGCGATGCCTGCTGAAGGGATATCTGTGAAACTGCATTCTGCATTCTTTGAAACAGAAAACAGTCAGGCTCCCATTCGTGTGACACAAGATTCCACTGTGACGTGCCTCTGTCTTTGAGGGAGAAGGCACAATGGTGATCCCTTGTGGGTGTGGCTTTGCATGTGAAGAGGGAGGCAAAATGGCCGATTCTGAAAACTGAATGCCAGCAGAGGCTCTCCCATGCTTTTTATACCATGCTGCACACAACTTTGCGTTTAGTAGCTCCTTCTCTAAAATTTCAATTTGTTCATAATAACTTTGCAAAGTCTTCTCCTGCACAGTTTGCCCAGGGCTTGGAGAATAATAGCTCACTTCCTTCCCTAGTGAAGCCTTAGGTCTAGCACCAAACCTCTCATAATCAGCCTGATCCCCATGAGCAGAGGTTACAACTGGGGCATCAGCTTGAGAGTCTGTAAAAACAGAAAATGGTGAAACTGACCTTGGCTCAGAGGCTGCTTCTCCAAAACGTGTAGCTGATGCCAACGGAGTCTGTAAACTTGAAGGAAGATCTCTCTGTGGAACGGCTGTCTCCTCCTCAGCAGAGGGATAACCGGTTTTCTTCTTTCTGCTTTTACTTGGCATATTTGTCAGCAATGAATCACAGCCTCCTCAGTGCCGGACTAACTGCCTAGCTAATTGCCTATCAATAAATCTTGAAAATAAAAATAAACCATCCTCGGGAACCAAATGTCACGGAACAATTAACAGTCCGACCAGAGGTGGATGGACCGTGGTTCATCTGCATGGTCAATATCAAAGAAAAGAAATCCAAGGCATATTCTATAGCAAAACTTTTAATGAGAAAACAAAAGACCTAGACTGACCACTTTCTCTCGTCAGGCAGAAGAAGAAAGGTAAAACTGAAACTAAACTTTTTTTAGGCCTGCGCACAAAACAGTTTAAAACCAAAACATTGGCTGGACATAGCTAGAGTCACTATGGTTACAAGATAAGATAAGTTGCAGAGCAGAAAGAGATGTACACTTAGGAATGAGCGAAGCTGGCAAAACTAAAAAAACACGCAGTGACACTATCTAACAAGATGAAATTCAATGGTGAAAAAAGTAAAGATTCTTCATTTAGGCATGAAAAACCAAAGGTACAGGTACCTTGCTCAATAATAGCAACTGTGAGAGGGATCTCGGAGTCCTAGTGCACAATTACTTAAGTATGAGCCAGCAGTGGGCTGCAGCTGCCAAAAAGCCAAAGCTAGGCTGCATTAACAGAGGGATAGAATCAAGATCACGTGAAGTTTTAATACCACTTTACAATGCGCAGAAGGAGAAAAATCACATAGCAAGGCAGTTTATTTTTACATTTTGAAAGGGCAATCAAAGCAAATCAGGAATATATGCTTAATGACTGTTCAAAGTTAAGGTGGACTCTTGAAAAGCTATTTATGATCCAGTTTTGAAGTTCCAACATTGCGTGCACAAATACACACACATGCACATACTCCACTTAACAACTGGAGTTGTTTAATGACCACCACCACAAAAAACATTTGGCAGCTGCAGCTGCCAAAAAAGCCAACACAGTGCTAGGCTGCATTAACAGAGGGATAGAATCAAGATCACGTGAAGTACTAATACCACTTTACAATGCCTTGGTAAGGCCACACCTGGAATACTGCATCCAGTTTTGGTCACCACGATGTAAAAAAGATGTTGAGACTCTAGAAAGAGTACAGAGAAGAGCATCAAAGATGATTGGGGGGACTGGAGGCTAAAACATAAGGAACGGTTGCTGGAATTGGGCATGTCTAGTCTAATTAAGATAAGGACGAGAAGTGACATGATAGCAGTGTTCCAATATCTTGGGCTGCCACAAAGAAGGAGTCAAGCTATCTCCAAAGCACCTGAAAGCAGGACAAGAAGCAACGGATGGAAACTAATCAAGGAGAGAAGCAACCTAGAACTAAGGAGAAACTTCCTGACAGAACAATTAAATCAGTGGAACAACCTGCCTCCAGAAGCTGTGAATACTCGCAACATTGGAAGTTTTAAAGAGACTGGACAGCCATTTGTCTGAAATGATATGGGGTTTCCCTGCCTGAGCAGGGGGTTGGACTAGAAGATCTCCAACTTCATTATTGTTGTTGTTGTTGTTGTTATTTTCAGGTCAGTCATAATTTTGAATGGTTGCTAAGCGATGGGTCCTAAGTCAGGGGCTATCTGTACTATTCTGTACATTCTTTTACCTTAACATCATCATCACCATTATCATCAGAGAAATGACACCCTTGTTCTATTCTCTTCAATATAATTCATTGCTATGAAGCAAGAGCACTATAATTTTAACTTTTTTTTGTTTATACTTTGTGTCTAGGTAAAAAATTAGGAACACAGCCCAATTTTTGAGAACCAGAAACAAATCCATTCAAAACAGTTAAAAGTCCTTTCACCCTCAAGAAAAATAATGGCCAATTTTGGTCTGATTCATCTCATCAGTAAATTTAAAATACACATATAGTATTATTTCTTATGTCTTTGGTACAAAGCCTGTCTGATTTTGAAGTATCATCTCAATTTAAAAGCTAAGATTGCCATGAAGAGTCATGAGATCCACATTTAATAATGAGATGAATTTATGTTTCAGGATGAGTCAAATCCTTTCCTTTAGGAATCAAGGGAATACAATCTTTTTTATTTCTAAATTAATCTGACTTTTCCAACTACAGTGAGGGGAAAAAATAATTTGATCCCCTGCTGATTTTGTATGTTTGCCCACTGACAAAGAAATGATCACTCTATAAATTTAATGGTAAGTTTATGAAGTGACGCCAAAACCAGTGGAATCTGTGTGCGCGTCTGCCTTGCTGTGTTTGGTGGCGCTTCGGTGCCAGCCAGCCACCTCAGATCAGCTGCAGCATGCTCCGGAGAGGATGGGTGAGGTTTGGGGGATGGTCTATCCCCATTCATAGCATGGCTGCCATCCAATTGCCACGCCGCCAATGCAGCGGCAGGGAAGGCAGAAGGCAATCCCGTCCACGAGGTCAGCCTGGTGGGGGTGGGGTGGGAAACCGAGCAATGCCAAAAACAGTGCTCGGAGCCTCCAGGAGCTGCAGGGATCTGCGGGTGCCTTTTGCAGTCATTGTCCTGCAACGTGCAGCCTCTCCATCGCTCGGGCTTCCTGAAGGGGATGGGCACCACAGCCCACCACAGCTGAAGAGTTTAGTTAAGCCACAAAGTTGAATGCACACATAAAGCAGTGGTACGCCCTGAGCGAGGAAGCAGCATGAGCTTTGAGAGTGCGAGTGCCAGTATTTCCACGGCTCATGCACAGAATTCGCACTGCCCCTTCCCACTGGCATCCAAGGAGGCTAATTGTGGTAAATACAAATAATTTTTTTGAAAAATAAAAGGACCAATTACAATATTGATGATCAATGTAAATGAAAAGGCAGTTTCCAAAGCCTTCCTCCCCATCGAGGGAAACCTGAGTCCCCTGGAGGGGGGCACCAGCCGGGCTGGGCCTTGTAATGAAAAAATAAAATATCCCCTGAAAATAAGCTCTAATGGGTCTTTGGGGCCAAAAATAATTATAAGACCCAGGCGTATTTTCAGGGAAACATGGTACTTAGTGGCCTCACTCCCTTTCCCATATGCATCAATCAGGAAACTAGAGAGATGAAGCATCTATTCCTGAAATTATCTCTGAGAAACACCACCTAGTTTTCACCAGTGACATGATTGAAGGTGCCAAATCTCCGTTTGGTTTCCATCACTTGGACAATTGGGGAGGAAGAAAGTTGAACTGGAAGGAAGTTGAACGAAAACCAGACGTATTCTGGAAAACACATATCACCAGATCACCGAACTCAACAAAAAATTAGGTATCGGTCTGCTGAACCAGTGCGAACTGGCTGAATCCCACCGGTTAGAAGCTCTGAAACTTTTTTTCTAAAGGAAAGTAATAATAGAACCCCAGATGGATGCCTTGAATGCATTCCAGGGATTGGAAAGAAGTACTTGGGTGCAGTGCAGTCAGTGAACAAATAACATCCATGGGCAACCCTTTAATGCGAGTTACCATGTTTATGCTCCAGCCACTGATGCAGAAGAGGAGGTTCATGAGTTTTATAGCTAAGTGCAATCTGAAATTGGACTCAGAACATACAAAGAAATATGAGTTGAAAATAGTGAGGAAAATATACAAATAAACAACCAAAGAGGAGAACATCTTAGTTACTATGATTTCGGAACTTCCGGTTGGTCGCCATTTCTTTCGGACAGGAGAGTTCCTTTCTCTGGAAATCTCCTGCATGTTGGAGGAGGGGGGACACCGCAACAGCGCTGCAGGCACTCCAAAAAACCTCAGATCGAGCGTTCTGAGGACGTGAGATTCGGTTGGCACCATGGACGTCTCCCCTGCTCCTAGGTAGACCCTAGTAAGGGCTGCTGAAAGCGAGCGGGGTGGGAGACGTGGTGCTGTGAATCTTCTTTGCTACCTTCAGCGTGTGAAGCTGCAAGTTCTGAAGGATGTGGAGCGACCAATTTCTCTGTTAGAAATTAAGATAATTTGGACAGTTGAATACCATGAGTAGAAGAATCTTAAAACAAAATTTGGACTTGATTTGGATTGCAGAAGGGAAGCTAAAAACGGAGGTCGGTCCCTCTCCGCTGCGGCAAAACTGAAAGCAATTGCCTGATAAGCTGCAGCTGTAAAAAGACTCTTGAGCTTTTCAAACCTCCAAGTTTCTGTTTTTTTTAAAAAAAAAAAACCTCCCCTGAAGCAGGGTGAGGGGGAGAGAGACTCTTTAGACATAAAATCCCTGCGAAAGTTGTGAAAATAAATAAAAGTCAAGCCGACTCTCTCCCTGGGAGGGAGACCTGGTCAGGCAGCAGACTCCATTGTGATGCAATAAGGAGATTGGAAGTCTTTGATCCTCGTTTCCTATTGGAACTTTTGATGTTACTGTGACGGTCTGAAATGTTGCAATCGAACCTTTAAGGATCAGACTTGCTACATACTGACGTTCTCATCGGTTTTGTAACATAAATTACTTCTTTAAAAAAACTGCCTGTTTGAGCGGAACTGGTGCTCTGGCTGTTGCAACTGGTTGATTGCAGCGAGAAAACAGAGACCTAGATATCTTAAACTGTTGAGCCTTTAGTTTGTTATGGCTGCGGAGGCTTCAAACGCACCAAAAACAAGAAGGAAACTCTCTGCCTCCCCAACCCTTGAAGAGGAAGTGCTTAAAATGTTACATGTATTAAAGGAGGGGCAGGACAGATTGCAAGAGACACAGGATAAACACACAGAGGAATTTAAAGAGATAAAAAAGGAAATTGGCTTCCTGAATAAGGAAATTCAACAGGTTAAGACAGAAGTTTCAGAAGTGGATACAAGAGTTACTCAATTGGAAATAGGACGTGTTCAGGATCTGGAAAGACAACAGTACCAAGCCCAGGTAGCAATTGCTTTCCTGCAGATGAAGGAGAGGGAAATGAACTTAAGAATTCGAGGGTTTCCCGAAATAGAACAAGATAACTTAAAGGCAACAATAATCCAGGAATTTGAAGCATCGTGGGATCTGACAAAAGAAGAATTGGAAACAATAATAGTGAAGGCCTATAGATTTGGAGTGAAACCAAAGAAGAGAGATTCGAAATTTATAAGTGATTGTATGGTGGTTTTTCAAACTAAAGAACAAAGAGATAAAATTTTGGGACTTCACTATCAAAAGAATTTGAAAGTCCAAGAGCAACAGGTGGTCCTTTATAAGGATATCCCAAAATTTTTCTTGGATTTAAGAAGCAATTACACAGATTTGGTTAGTGCCTTAAGAAAGAAAAGGATCTATTTCCGTTGGGAATTCCCCGAAGGATTATATTTTAAATATCAACAGAAGATTCGAATTCGAACATTGGGAGAGAAGGAAAGATTTCTGGAAAAGAACGTAAAAGATCTTGAATTGGAAGCAGGAGCAAGACCTGGTCCATAACTGGAATTACCACCTCTTTTTGACGTAGGGCTGCTAGGAGCCGGGGCAGGAGCTAAGCCAAGAGCAGTACAGTAAAATAATATGGCACTAAGAATCTTATCATGGAATGTGAATGGTTTAAATTCGAAACCTAAAAGAAATCGAATCCATCACGTGTTGCAAAAACAGAATTTGGATGTGATATGCCTACAAGAAACACATGTGATGAGAACTCATAGATTAGGTCAAGAATTTATCTCGGCAGACAAAGTTAAGAAACGAGGAGTAGTGATTTATGTTAAAGAGAAATTTGAAGCAAAATTATTGTTTAAAGATGAGGGAAGATGTCTTGCAGTTGAAATAACAGCACAAGGCGATAAGTTGTTGATGCTTGGAATTTACGCACCAAATGAAGGTAAGGCTCAATTTTACAAGAAGATACACAATGTACTTTTGGAATATATGGATTATAAGATAATCTTGATGGGAGACTTGAATGGAGTAGTCTCCACATTGATGGATAGATCACAAAGACAGAAGATTTCTAATGATGGAAGACTACCAAAGACTCTTTGAAATGATGGATAATTTTGATATGATTGATACTTGGAGATTGAAAAACCCATTGGAGAAAGACTTCACGTTTTTCTCTGACGCAAATAAATCGTGTTCCTGCCTTGATTATATATGGACAACAAGAGATTTGGCCATGAGAATAAACAAATCAGAGATTTGCACAAAGACCTGTTCTGACCATAACGCTGTGCTGCTGGAATTAAAATTGTTTCTACAGGGTTCATTTAGATGGAGAATGAATGAAGCCTTTCTGAGAAGTGAGCAGATTGTTGAGAAGGCCCAAAAAACCATAAGAGACTATTTGAGATAAATTTGAATACAGAGGTAGAAAAAAGGGTCATCTGGGACGCAAGTAAGGCGGTCATGAGAGGTTTTTTGATTCAACAGAATGTAATAAGGAAGAAGGCCCAAAATGAAAAGAAAGATACCATTTTGAACCAATTGAAAGAGAAAGAGAAAAAATTGAGGAGTAATCCAAAGAATCAACAGATTCAAAAAGAAATAAAAGCCCTTCAATCACAATTTTCTCAGATAATTAATCAAGAAATTGAATGGAAAATAAAAATGATGAAGCAAAGGTCTTTTGAATCGGCAAATAAATGTGGTAAGTTACTAGCTTGGCAGTTGAAAAAGAGACAGAAACAAAGTACAATAACTATGATAACACAAGAGGAAAAGATTATTGAGAACCCTGCAGAAATTAGGAAATGTTTTCAGAAATATTATAAGCAGCTATACAAGAAAGAAAAAGAGGACTTAATTAAAACAGAACAGTTATTGGACAAATATGGATGGCAGAAAATTCCTGAAGAGAAAAGGACCCTACTCAATTACCGGATTACAAGACAAGAATTGGAGGCAGCAATTAATCAAATGCAAATTGGCAAGGCACCAGGACCTAATGGACTGACAGCAAAATATTATAAGACACTGAAAGACTGGCTGATTCAGCCACTGATGGAAGTATGTAATGAATTACTAGAGGGGGTTAAGGCACCTGAGACCTGGAGAGAAGCTTTTATTACGTTGATACCTAAACCAGATACAGACAGAGCTCAAGTAAAGAATTACCGCCCAATCTCCTTGTTAAATGTGGATTACAAAATTTTTGCTAATATCTTGGCTGCAAGACTGAAGAAGGTCCTTCAAGATCTTATTCATCATGATCAAGCAGGTTTTTTACCTGGTAGACATATGAAGGACAATATTAGGAACATAGTTGATATTTTGGAAAGGTTAGAGGCCAAAAAGAACTCTAAGGCTATATTAATGTTTATTGATGCGGAGAAGGCCTTTGACAATATTTCTTGGGAGTTTTATGAAAAAGAATTTTGAAAATATGGAGGTTGGGCAGAGTCTTATGAATGGTTTAAATGAAATTATTCTGAGCAAAAAGCAAAAATTATAGTTAATAATGTGGTGTCAGAGGAAATTAGAATTGAAAAGGGTACCAGGCAAGGGTGCCCACTCTCCCCTCTGTTATTTATTACGGTTCTGGAAGTTTTGCTAAATATTTTTTTAAAAAATTTTAATTCCATTTATATCCCGCCGTTCTCCGAAGACTCAGGGCGGCTTACAAGTTTTAGCAGTAGCCTTCATTCTATGTATATGCCTGCTTATTAGGGCTTTCACACACACCCCAAGCGGCATTATTACAAAGTCAGCTTAATTGCCCCCAACAATCTGGGTCCTCGTTTTACCTACCTCAGAAGGATGGAAGGCTGAGTCAACCTTGAGCCTGGTGGGATGCGAACCTGCAATAATTGCAGGTAATGATAAGGAAAGAGGAAGGCGTGAAAGGGATTGTAGTGGGTTTGAAACAATATAAGCTAAAAGCCTTTGCTGAAGATTTGGTTTTAACATTACAAGATCCAGAGACCAGTGCAATTAAAGCACTGGAAATAATACAAGAGTTCGGACATGTTGCAGGTTTTAAATTGAATAAGAATAAAACCAAAGTTTTGGGGAAAAATCTGTCATTAGAGGAAAAAAGTAAGTTACAGGAAGCCACTGGTTTGATGTTTGTAAAAAAGGTGAAGTATCTGGGTGTAAATATGACAGCAAAAAAATTGAATTTGTATAAAGATAATTATGATAAAATGTGGAATGAAATTAAGAGAGATTTAGATATTTGGACAAATTTGAAATTGTCTTTGATGGGCCGAATCTCAGTTGTTAAGATGAACGTATTGCCAAAAATGTTGTTTCTATTTCAAGTACTTCCAATTATTGAAAAGTTGAATTGTTTTAAAGAATGGCAAAAGGTATTATCAAAATTCATCTGGCAGGGGAAAAAACCTAGAATTAAGTTCAAGCTATTAACAGATTCAAAAGATAGAGGGGGCTTTTCCCTGCCGGATTTGAAACTTTATTTTGAAGCTGCTGCTTTTTGCTGGTCGAGAGATTGGTTTGTGTTTGCAGGGGTGTCAAACTCAATTTCATTGAGGGCCGCATCAGCATTGCGGTTGCCCTCAGGGGGCCGGGTGGGTATGGCCAGGGTGGGCGTGGCCTACTGGGTGGGCGTGGCTAGAGTATGGCCTACTGGGTGGGCGTGGCCAGCTCTACATCTTTCGCATCAAGGGTGCCTATGGGGGTCTGGGCAGGAGTGGGACAGATCTGGGGGTCTCTGGCAGGAGGAGGGTCTCTGGGCCAGGGCCAAGGCAGTGAGGGCCGTTCCCTCACTGTTTCCAGGATGGCTTTGTGGGCCACATGAAACCACTTCGCGGGCCGGATCTGGCCCCCAGGCCTTGTGTTTGACATGTCTGTGTTAGAGAATACAGATGTATTAGACTTGAAAGGTTTTGACAATGTATTTGGATGGCATGCATATTTATGGTATGATAAGACAAAGGTCCACAAAGGCTTTAAAAATCATATAATTAGAAAGTCATTGATTAATGTGTGGATGAGATATAAAGACCTGTTAGAAAGTAAAACACCCAGGTGGATTTCGCCACTAGAGGCTAAGACCCAGAAAAGGTCAAATCTGGAAACCAAGTGGCTGAAATATAAGGATATATTGATACAAGGAGACCAATTTAAGATAAAAACATATGAGCAGCTGAAAGATAATGTTGATGATTGGTTTCAATATTACCAAATGAATGAAGTGTATAAAATGGATAAAAAAGAGGTTTTCAAATAGAGAAATCCAAATTGGAAACGTTACTGATAGATACAAAATTAAAGAACCTTTCCAAGATGTATAATTTATTGCTGGAGTGGCACACAGAAGATGAACAAGTGAAATCAGTGATGATCGATTGGGCTAATGATGTGGGGCATAACATTATGATTGAGGACTTGGACAGGATGTGGAAAAACGGTATTAAGTTTACAGCATGCAATGTTTTGAAAGAAAATATGATGAAGATGATGTATAGGTGGTATTTAACACCAGTTAAGCTTGCAAAAATTTATCATACATATGATAACAAATGCTGGAAATGTAAAGCTGTAGAAGGAACCTTTTACCACATGTGGTGGACTTGCCCCATAGTAAAAGACTTCTGGGAAAAGAAAGTTTTGAAAAATACATTTATTAAGAAACCAGAAGCCTTCTTATTGGGTATAGTCAGAAAAGAAATTCCCCAAAAAGATGTTACTTTCTTTCTGTATGCCACAACAGCGGCGAGAATTTTGATAGCCAAGAATTGGAAGACACAAGAAATACCAACGGTGGTAGACTGGCAGATGAAAATGATGGACTATATGGAACTCGCTGAACTGACAGGGAGAATCCGTGACCAAGGAGAAGAGTCGGTGGAAGAAGACTGGAAGAAATTCAAGGACTATTTGAAGAAATATCGTTATATCAACTAGTTTGAAATGGACTTGGAAGTGTTTATAAGTTGTAGTTTTAGAGTTTAATGTTTAATATTAAGGACAATATGAAATGATTGTTAAATGATAAGAAATTAAATATAGATAGATATTAAATACGATTTAAAATTATGAAATAGAAATTGCTAATGATGATTAATGAAGAAACGCAGATAGGGGGGACTCGAAGAAGTCACCTGAAAATGATTAGAAAGATTAGGAATAACAGAAGTTAAGTATTTTTGTTGTATTTTTGTTGATTGTATTGTTTATTTATTTATTAATTTTATTTATATACCACCCTTCTCCCGAAGGACTCAGGGCGGTGTTTATGTTATGTCTTGTTTTTTTTAATATGTATATATATATATTGTTTAAATATATGTTTATATAAAAGCAATAAAAATTTATATATAAAAAAATCTTAGTTACTATGATTTCATCATTCCTAAGAGTTTTCAAGAATCAAAACAATGCCTACTGCATACACTTGCATTTCACCAGTTTACACAGAAATAACTTAGTATGTGATCGAAGAGTTTAGTTTAGTTTAGTTTTATTAAATTTTTATACCGCCCTTCTCCCAAGGGACTCAGGGCGGTGAACAGGGCATATGATAAAAATACAAAACTACAAAAGTTAAAATAGAATTAAATTAATGCCCACGATAAAACAATAAAATATAACAATATTTAAAACCCAAATTAACTCCCCATCAGGCCAGGCCAGCTTGTTCAAATAGGTGGGTCTTTAACCCGCGCCGGAAGGAGCAGAGATCCGGTGCCATCCGGAGCTCCACCGGCAGCTGATTCCACAAAGCCGGGGCGCCCACAGAGAAGGCCCTCCCCCTGGGGGCCACCAGCCGGCATTCTCTGACCGGAGGCACCCTGAGGAGGCCCTCTCTGTGGGAACGCACGGGGCGGAGGGGAGTTGACGCCGGCAGCAGGTGATCCCCGAGGTATTCCGGACCCATGCCATGTAAGGACTTAAAAACCATCACTAAGACCTTGAACCTCACCCGGAAGACAACTGGTAACCAATGCAGCTCACGGAGCAAAGGTGTAACATGGGAGTACCGGGAAACTCCCAAGACAACTCTCGCGGCCGCATTCTGTACCAGTTGGAGCCTCCGAGTGGTCTTCAAGGGAAGCCCCATGTAGAGAGCATTACAGTAGTCAAGGCGAGAGGTCACGAGCGCATGAGTGACCGTACACAGGGCATCCCGGTCCAGATAGGGCCGCAACTGGCGCACCAGGCGAACCTGGGCGAAAGCCCCCCTAGTCACAGCTGCTACATGTTCTTCCAAGGTAAGTCGTGAATCTAGGAGGACTCCCAAGTTGCGAGCCCTATCCACGGGGGGTAACAGCTCACCCCCCATAGAAAGAGATGGAACATTTTGAATGTCCCGGGATGCCGGAATGCACAGCCACTCAGTCTTGTCAGGGTTGAGTTGAAGTCTGTTCCTCCCCATCCAGACCCGAACCGCCTCCAGGCAACGGGACATCACAGCGAGGGCATCACTGGAGCTCAGCAAAGATGTGGCCATGGGCTGGTTATTGAACAGATCACAAGCTGTTCTTGTGCCAGTTTCACATTCAACTAAGCTAGAAGAAGAAAGCTGGTGGCTTCCACAATAGCCAGTTTGATAAGCATATAACTTCCGTTTTCCAGTAGAACACCAAGAATCATTTAAAATCCTGAACTCTGTAAAAGGGAATCAGTGAAATGAAATTTTAAAAAGTTAAGGTTGACTGTGAAGAGAGACTTCCAAAGACCACTAAACAAAAGTAAGCAAACAGGACGTCAGAACCATGGAAATTGCCAAGAAGAAAAGACAAAACCAAGAGAAAAAGATCTCAAAATTTCAGAGAGTTGTTACAAGAGACAAGGGGCAGTATTACAACATCATTTAGAAATACCTTGAAGATAGAAACAATCACTGGGGGGGGGAGGAAAAAAAAGGAGTCTTTTAAAAACCAGAGCCAGATGATTCCAATCTCAAATTGATATGATAAAGGGCACCAATGAATAGCAAGTCCTGAATCAAGAAAATTCTGTACAGAAGCAATGAACAATATCCAAGACAGTTTAGTTTTACATTATATTCCCTAAGAACTTCTAGTACTAGAAGATAAACTGCTACTTGAACATGTGGGAAAAATCCAGAGAAATAAATATTTTGGAGAATATTAAAAAGGCAGAATATATTTCTCCAAAGGAATAATGGAGAAGATCTTTAAAAGGCAGAAACTTCTCCCTGCCCCAGCCAGAAAATTCAGCAGAAACCAGCTTTTAGAAATGAAGATGTAACAATCCATTCAGGAAGGTTGGGGCCAGGAAGCTAGAAGCTATGAGATTAGGAAGACAAAATCTACATACACCACCCAAACTAAAAGACATGACCTCTGAGGGGACACAGACACACACACACACAGAGAGAGAGAGAGAGAGAGAGAGAGAGAGAGAGAGAGAGAGAGAGAGAGAGAGAGAGAGAGAGACAGACAGACAGACAGACAGACAGACACACACACACACACCACAGGAAATACAAAGCATCAAACAGGAACAGGAAACTTCAAGAGCCCCAGAAAGTATAAAAACCCACCACTCCCAGCAACATGTGGTCAGCTTTCTCAGAGCCACGCTTCTGTCTGGCATCGCTCTCCAATAAACTACAACCTTTTTGTAAAGCAGTCTCCATTTTGTTTATTCCCAGCTTGGACTCGATCCCGACGAAGATTTTTCTTGCCACAAACATGTGTGAAGCTTCATTCACATCCATCTTCCCTAGCTGTCTGTCCTCTGAACACTTGGCTTACAATTCCCACCCCTCCCACCGGACAGATCTGATTAAAGGCTACCCTCAAGGAGGGAAAAGCCGGTTAATCTCCGCCGTCTTGAAGGGGGACGTAAAGAGCAAAATTCTCCCATGTTCTCCGAACGCTGCCTATGTCTGGCAACCATGGAAAGCTTGCGGTCAGCTACCTTTCTACTCCAGGAGAGAGATAGGTAGGTAGGTAGGTAGGTGTGTGGCTGCGCGCGTCCGTCCAACCGGCAGCGGGAGCGGCGATCGCGATTCCTCCTCCTTTCTCCCCTCCCTCCCCCGCTTCTATCCACCTGGCCTCCCGTTGCTGTGTCGCAACGGCCCTTCCAGGCGGAGTTCGCGGGCGCCTCCCCGCCGTTGGGCGTCCTTCCTGCCGGGAAGGCGGGCGAGCGAGAGAGCTCGGGCGGGCGGTTTCCCCCTCCCCCCCTTTCTCGTCCGGATCGACGATGCTGAGGCGGCTTGGCGCGCCGCTCTCTTCCTTATTTCCGCTGCTCTTCCTGTTGACTGAATCCCCGTCCAAAGCCTGGTCCTCTGTGATTCCTACAACCGGTAAGGCAGCCGTCGAAGGAGCGCGACCCAACCAGGCCCGCCAAAGGCACGAGCGCCGCCGCTGGTCTTCCCCAGATTACTACAACTCCCCGACAAGCTCTCCTTACAAGAGCGCCTCGCGATCGGGCGGGCAAATCTCACTTATGGGTGCAACTCACTCCGCAAGCGGGGAACGGGGGAAACAGGGGCTGCTGGGGGACTTGCGTAGCTGGAAGTCGCGCCCATCGAAGCCGATGGGCTCTTTTAAAAAAGATTGAATTGGGAGGCTTCTTCGTCCTCCAAAGCAGCCGATCATTGCAAACAGCCATAAAGGCTGCCCTGGGCAGGGTGGCGGTGGGTGCCCTGGAGATTTCCTCGGATTTCCCACCAAAAGAAACAGAACCTCTGGCGGATAAAGGGGATGTCTGCAGGGATATGAATAGGAATATGGGGGTGGGGAGACTTAAATAGAAAGAAAGGCATCTGAAATAAGGAATTCGCAGGGAGGGAGGGAGAAGTGGAGGTGCATTTCAAGCTGCCTGTATTTTGCACACATCAATCAGAGTAGAGATGGAAGGGACGTTAAAGGTCTTCCAGTCCAACCCCCTGCTCAGGCAGGAGACCCTATTCCGTTTCAGACAAGTAGCTGTCCAGGCACTTCTTGAAAACCTCGAGTGATAAAGCACCAACAACTTCTGACATCAAGCTGCTCCACTGGTTGATTGTCCTCACTGTTAGGAAGTTTCTCTTAATTCCAGGTTGCTTCTCCCCTTGATTAGTTTCCATCCATTGTTTTTTGTCCTGCCTTCTGGTGCTTTGGAAAATAAGTTGTCCCCCTCTTCTTTGTAGCAGCCCCTCAAATATTGGAATTCTGCTATCATGTCACTCCTCACCATCAGAATATCATCAATATCAAGAGGTGCCTCTGGTTTAAAAGAAAGGCTGGCTGTTCCCATAGTGCGCAACCATCATCTTAGCACCTACTGCACACATGCCATTGCTGATCAAGGGGTTTATCCTTAAAACATGGACTGCTGGAAGTCTTTTTTGCCTCCTAGATTGCGGAACAAGGCCAGTTGTGGATGACATAGTAACAGGGACACGAATTGTTGGTGGACATGATGCTCAGCTTGGTGGATGGCCATGGCAAGTTAGTCTTGAGCTTTATCGTTTTGGTAAAGGATTTGGTCATGTATGTGGTGGATCATTAATTAATCACAACTCGGTGTTGACAGCTGCACACTGCATTAAAGAATGGACGTATGTATTGTCTTCCATTTTAAAACTATTCTTATCAGTATAGAAGAAGAAAAAGCTTAGTTAGCCTATATTGAATTTATAAATACATTTTTGAATCAATCTTGTCCTCTTGAACTTGTAGTAAAATATTAGTGTTAGAACACTATATGTTGCTGACGTTAACTTTTATTATCCCAAACCAGTTCACAATGAGATTAGGTGAAAAATAACTCTGCAAGGCACTACGTTAAAAAGCTTAGCTAAATAGGCAGTTTTTGTTTATGTGTGTGTTTTAGTTAATTCTATCATACAATAGGTATGAACAAAAGCGATATCAGTGTATTAGATAGTAAGACTACAGCTGAGTAAACTCAAAATGTGCGGGAAAGGTAAACCAGCCATAAAAACATTAGTGAAAGAAATATAGTCTGGAGAAAGCTGAAGATAGAATCAGGAGTCTTCAAAGTTGGCCCTTTGATGACTCATAAACTTCAACTTCCAGAATTTCTGAGCAAGCATGCCTGGTTGAGGAATTCTGGGATTTGAAGTCCATGAGTCATAAAAGGGCCAAGTTTGAAAGAATAGAGCTGGAAGGGACCTTGGAGGTTTTCTAGTCCAACCCCCTGCTCAAATTAAAGAGCAAGAAATAAAATAGCTTGAAGGAATAAAAAAAATATCTATTAGGGAGAACCAAAAGAGGTCTCAGAAGCAAAGTACCTGAGAGGGGAGGACTGGAATAAACTGGACCTAAGAAAAAGGAAAATTGGTCAAATCTAGGTAGATTTGTTGAAAAGGAAGGTTGAGGCTGGCATATTTTTATTTATTTCTATCCCAACTTTATTATTTTTATAAGCAACTCAAGGCAGTGAATATACCTAATACTCCTTTCTCTTCCTATTTACCCCACAACAACCCTGTGAGGTGAGGTGAGCTGACAGTGCATGACTGACCCAAAGTCACCCAGCCAGCTTTCACGCCTAAAGTAGAATTATAACTGCTTACTCAGTTATATTCAGCAGACATTCTGTTTGGAGCTTCAGGTGAATCTTAAATAAGGTTCCATTTTCAACTGTAAGTTTTATGTAGGATTTTTACTTACAAACAATTGTGTCTAAAAAAACCCAATTTTTTTTTACCAAAGTGGAGAAATCTCTTCATTCAGGGCTAATGGGTTAAAGATTGTGGCCTTTCTACCTGAGTACTAAGTTCTTTTCTAATACAATAGTAAACATGTTTACTGCCCTCAGAATTTCTGTTTCCAAATATGATTTTTGTGAGCTTTGAAGAACAAGAATATATGAAATGAAACTTTGGCTGGGATTCTAGAAACTCTAATTGTACCCCTTGGGATTTTTAATACTGAATGTAGCAAACGTCAGACTCCTTATGTAATTTTTCCTAATTATAAAAAGGAACCCATAAAGCCAATTTATTTAGCGTATGGCATATCATACATGAACTAGCAATATAAATTAACTTCTCAACTATGTTAGTGGAATCCTATAAAATATAAATGTTAAAAAGCATAAAGCCCAAAATAGTTGTCGATTCAGGATCATAGGTTTAAATTATTGATTTTTGGGATGTTGGCTTTAGTACTTTAAGCCAGGGGTCCCCAACCTCTGGTCCATGGACCAGTACCGGGCTGCGGCATGCCAGCAGCCGGGCTGCACAAACAAGCAAAGGCCCATCTGTGGGATGCAGGCAGCACACAAAACCACGTACCCTCTCTCCATGGAACCGGTCCCTGGTGCCCAAAAGGTTGAGGACCTCTGCTTTAATCTACAGTTCAATGACTGCTCTTTCATGTGGTTTTCCCAATCTTAATTTAATCCTATCTCCATTTAATAATGAATAGAGTTTAGTCAATAACTGGCAAACAGTGTTCTGATGTAGGAGAAGGAGTGGCAGAACCTGGGGGCAGAGTCGAGACGAATGAGCCTAGAATCTCTAGGCAGCCACAAATGGTCTAAATCCACCCCCTCCCTCCTTGAGTTCCATGTACTCTAACTCCACAAAGGTGCTAACCATTAGTTGAGTAGATCCCTATGCATAGGCCTGAGTAGTAATAAATCAGTTTAATTGGATCTTCACATGTAGTGCTGACTTTTTCTTGTGCCTGACATCTACTGGATGATATTGATGTTGCTGTGTTTCTTACTTGTAGGCTACTAAGAGATTTCAGATGGGAGTGGGATTCTTAAAATGACATTTTAGAGTCACTGCCAGCAGCTTGGGTTTGATCTGATCTGACCATCATGATCATGTTTTGCTAGTTAGAATAATCTGAAACATTTTCCTTTAGCATGACATAGTGGGTGTTTTCTTCTCATTCATATTAGAGGAAATGGCTACATGATTTTGAAATTGTGCCCGTGAGAGGAAATTGTTCCAGGCTTTTATTACTCCAGAGTCCATGTACCTCTGGAACCTCTGCCTTTTTCCCATGTGGCCAAACCAAGCTAAACTTCCTTTCTTTTTTGTTCTTCATCTTTCCCATTTCTTTTTTTTTCCTCCTCAGAGCTTGCTACTGCCATGTTTAGTGCCAGGGATAATTCATCTAGATACAGAGGAATGAGAAATTACATGTTAGTGCTTCTCACCTGGGACAACCTACAGGAGAAGTTTGAAGGAGAGGAGATGGTGCCCTGCTCTTCTGATGCCACCTCTTAGGCAGAGGCATAACTGTGATTATGAGCAGAAGAGTCAGGTCACCAAATGGAGGAGGAATATACAGGCCTCACTTTTTTTAGCTTATGATTTAGATTAGGGGTAGGCTACCTTGGCTCTTTATGACTCATGGAATTCTGGGACTTGAAGTCCACGAGTCATAAAATAGCCAAGGTTACCTACCCCTGATTTAGATCCTTCAGAATCACTCAGATAGGGAGGTGAGGGAGTTATCTCCCCAAAAGAGAAGGCAAATAGTCCCTGGATTAATCAAGCTTTTAAAAAAAAATCGGACTTCCCACAGCTATTCAGGAGGCCTGAAAGAATCGGAAACAAACCCTTCCCCCATGGATCTTAGTAGCAAAGGTCCTCCCAGGAACTACCAATCTGACCTCATATTTCTCTTCCCAACAAAGAGGAAGGGCTCTGAAGATGTCCCCTTCGCATCTACTGTCAAGAGCTCCCTCTAAAAGCCAATTTTTAATCTATTTCATTTACTTATTCAGTTTTATTTTTATTTCCTTTTATTTTATTTTTATGTCTGTTTTCACTCCTGCATCATTATCCATTTATCAGTCTTTTATTTTTATTCTTATTCTGCTTCTCTCCTGCTTGGGGAGTCTGGACTGATATTTTGAATGCATGATGGATAAGCTGCATTAAATACTATTTTTAACCACCGGGCAGAATGTCTTTTGTCTCTGTATCAACTACCCATCTGCCATTGCCAGAGGAGTATAGCAACAACAAAAAGGACCTTGAAACTACTTCAGGGAAGACTGAAAAAGACCAAACATATGTAAGGAACAATGCAGAAAATGCTCAAGAGATATAGAAAGGTGCTAAAAATCTTAAATGATCTACTGTAGAAGATTATATAGATAGAAAAAGAAGATCTCTCTTAGGACAATTTCCTAAGATACATTTTCAAGGCTCCAAAGATAAATCTGGCACAACACTGGAAAAGAGAGACTAGACTAAGAACTGAAAGTTGGAGAATTTGCACTAATGGCAAAATTAACAGCATACGCAACAGATTAACCAAATGTAAGCAAAAAATAGATTTCAAATATATTCCATATGATACAGCACAGCAAATGTAAGATTCTAAAGTGTTTTTTAAAAGCAAAAAAGAATTTGACCAAGAAATCAAAATCAGAAATACATGAAAATTTGTAAATATTATATGGGAAATTTATTTACCTACAATGTTTTTAATTCTGTTCTTGTTTAATCCATTTCTGATATCCTTAAATGCCAAAATAATGAAGGCTTTGCAACTCAGTTCAGAGATTAAAAAAGCTCCAAAATCCTTTTTTCAAATTGTAAAAATAATGTAATGTATTCTGTTTTTTATAGTTAATTTTCCAACAAGGACATACTGAGCGCTAACTGTACACTCTCAGTAACAACTTTGTCCACTTACTGATAACTATATCTCTGCATTAATTATTATTTTTCCCTTTGCTTGTTCATTTTCTCTTCATCTAAAAAGGATTAACAATTTTTTTTTAAAGGTAAGAAAAAGTGTGCAGGTTTCCAGTTCTGGAAAACTGCAATTCCACAGTCGGCTCGCATTGATTTCTACATAGGATTTTATTCTGTTCTAGGGTCGCTTCGTTTTGGAGAGCTGTGATTGGATTGCATCATCTTTCTAGATACCACGTCCATACTAAAAAGAGCCGGATCAGGGCTATCATTATGCATTCTGATTTTAACAAGGTTACCTATGACAATGACATTGTCTTGTTCAAACTGATGGAGTCTATCAAATTCAATCAGTATATCCAGCCCATTTGTATACCTGATGCTCCTGTTGCTCTTAATGATGAGATGCCCTGTTTTATAACTGGATGGGGACAGACAACAGAAAAAGGTGAAATTTTATTTTCCCTTCCCATTAGTCTATTAAGAATGAGAAAGTTGGATTTAAACCTGAATGTTCCTTTTTGGTGGTGGATGGAAATTATCCAGAAATGAGGTACTACTCCCCTTTGAGTTAAAGACAAATTAGACATTCTTAGGGTGAGGTGTCCTCTTCAGTCAGAGTGCAGCTGAAACCCTTAATTGGTAGGTGATATTTGGGGGGTTGCATAAAATGTGTCTTATTCCTAGCCGGGAACAAACTCACTGCCCAGATGTTTGGCTGATCTGTGCCACATGCCTCAAATTCCCAATGAACTGAGACACAAACTAGAGAAATCCAGAGGGTTCTTGTAGGTTACGTAAATAAGGTAAGACTGGTGTACTTAAAAAGACTGGTGTACTTTGCCCCTCTCCTTCTGCTCTGCACTACTGTGGCCCCACCTCTCGCATCATTTTTCTGCCCTTCTTGTCAGCCCTTTGAGGTAGTCTTTAAGTCCATGTATTCTCATATTTTTCTACAGTTAGTTTACCTGTTTTTATCTTTCATGAGATCTGAATGCAGATTCTCCTGAATCTGCATTAAAAATTGGTGCACCTTTAACCATGTTGCTTTTCTTTGAGCATGTCAATAACATCTTTCTTGCTTCGGGAAGTTAGCTGATCACTCAGCTCATAGACATAACCATAGATGCTATGAAGGACAGGTTGCTTAACATTGGTTCTAGTCAGTTGCACTACTATACTTCAATACTGCCTAAACCAGTGGTGTCCAAACTTGGCAACTTTAAGACTTGTTGGCCAAGGAATTCTGGGAGATGAAGTCCACAAGTCTTAAAGTTGCCAAAGTTGGACAACCTTGACCTAACAGTTAAACGTTTGCCCATTGAAAAAAATGAGAAAGAAGTCTGGCAGAAAGAGCATTGCATTGTAACTTCTCTGTATATTTACTGGCTGTATTAAGTGTCACATAAAATTCATCTCATATCCAAATGCTGAAAGAATCTCTTAATTTTTCTTTGGGCAAGTGACTGGGTCACTAGATGGAAGCAAGGAGGGTTCATGTTAGGTTTAGGATTCTTACAAAGTAGCAAGAATATTCTGCACCAACATTTTTACATTTTTGCCTGAAACAGACATAGTAGTACTTCCAGTTTTGTTTTGAATTTTCATTCTAGAGAGAGAGAGAGATGTATTACAAGAAGCACGGGTCGATATTATTCCAATATCAACTTGCAATAAGCATGATTGGTATGCAGGGATGGTGAAAGACAAAATGCTTTGTGCCGGCTCTGTAAAAGGAGGAGTTGATGGTTGTCAGGTAAAAGAGAATTTAATTATAGAGCACTTTTATTTGTTTATAAAATTTATTGGCCACCCATCTTACCACACAGTAACTCTGGGCTGCTTACAATCACAACAGATAAAAATTATATATATGAAAAACATAAGTTAATACAAGTCAAATGCTACTAGCCATTTAAAGATGGGGAGGGTGGAAGCAAATGGGGGTGGGGACGTGTGATCTGTTGTTAAACTGTGACCCACCTCCACTGTGATGCTCCCTCATTGGAGCCCCAAGCTAACTGGCAGAGCCTGTTCATAGGCTCTTGTGGAAAGTCAGGAGGGTTGGAGCTGACCTTACTACTCTGGGAGTGGGTGGTGGGTGGGAAGGAAATAGATGTTTCAGAGAGCAGGGGCAATGCTAGAGAAGGCCCTTCTCCTGGACCTAACCAGCTGTAATAGTTGGGTTGATGGGTGATCAAACATGCTATAAAGTAAATATTTTCAGAATATTTAAGCTTCCACCCAGCTTTGAAACTAGGAAGGTTCAAGGGTGCCTCTCTGAATGGCTGTTTACCCAATGCCTTCTTGGCGGCTACCATTTGGAGGACTAGATTTTCAGAAAAGTACCAGGAGGTCTGCTGTGGAGTTCCCATGATCAGATTGTGAGAGACTGACTTGCACATTTTGCAGTATAACCAAGGCAAGACCACCTCCATTTCCAGGAGGTGGTATCTTAACAGAAAACCATTTTTTCCCCTGACAAATCATGAAAGGTGCAGCCCATAATTTCTTTGCTGAGAATATGCAGTGAGCCGTAATACTTGGCTCAGCTTAACATATGAACCAAGCTAATATTTATACATACATGGATTGTGCTATATCAGCCAATTACGATTTAAAAATCTGGTTGAGCAAAGTATGCTTCACGGGTTAAGTAAATGTGTTGGATAATAATATGTTTCCCTCTAATATCTGAGAATTCCCTCCACTGCTATTTTCTTGTTGGTGTGTTATGTCCCAGGGAGACAGCGGTGGTCCTCTTGCATGCTATCTGCCAGATGTCACCAGGTACTATCTGGTAGGGATCAGCAGCTTTGGTTTTGGTTGTGGCCGGCCAAGGTTGCCAGGAGTCTATCTACAAACAGGTTTTTACAGAAGATGGATACAGTCTCAAGTTATTTTATTCGACAAAGCCATGGCTACGAAGACCCCTTATCTTTTCTTTTTGACTGCAGGATGGATAGTTTTCTGCAATGTTTTATGAAAAAAAAATCCCATTGGGTTGGGATGTCTTAGCTTTCCAACTTGTGTCTGTGGTGTAGCAATATTACTTTTAACTGCTAATTATGCAATAAAAATATTGCCCATTCAGTGCAATTTATTGTGTTTGAACTTTAGTGTTGATACTTTGTCACTGACAACTGTAGCTTTGAGAGAAATTACTTTTTCATGGTTTTTATTTTCTAATACTTAACACTGGACTTAATATTATAAAATTTGACCTTAACAATTGTTCCCTTTGCTGCTTCCCTTAAGGTAAACTAAACACAGTACATTTTTAATCAGTCCAGAGATACAGATTTTCTTTTTCTTTTTTTTTAAACTGCCTTCCTCCCTGTGGTAGTACGTTACTCCATCATCAGATTGGTGGAGTCCTCCGGTCTTGGGTCAAGGTGGTGGTGGTAGTAGTGGTGGCATTTTAACCCATTTTCTTTGGCCCAAACTCAGAGGTGACCCAGTGAGCCTTGGGAACTGTAACAATCACAGACTTGGTCCAGCTTATTCAGGGCCCAACTCTCAGAGGAGCTAACATGTAAGATTAGGATGGTTGTGGGATAATCTAAAGTGGGGAGGATACACTTTCCATGGTTAGATCATGCCCCTTTTATCCCAGGATTTCTCTATGACTGCCTTCCATTGCTGGAAGTTGGGGGCCTATTCAACTGGCTAACCCCAGGCCATTGATGAACCAATGAGGTTTCAGAGGGAACTGGAGTATTTCCCTGAAGCTCTGGCACATGGTTCTACTGAGGTCCTGGTCAAGACTTGGAACAAACTCAGTTATCTGTGAAGAGTCCTTGTCATCTGGACCCATGTCTCCTGTTTGGCAAAGCCCTCCTAGGTACTGTAGTGGCATATAGTTGGGTCCAAGCTGTGGTTAGTGATTCATTGCAAGAGGGGGTGGTATTCCCTGTCTTGAAAAAGGCGGTAGCTTGCCACTGCACAAGTGGTCATCCTTGGACTCCATAAGGTTTCATTCAGTCTCCAAATTTCTTTTTATTTTCATTTTTTTAGGAATAACTGTTGCAAGTTCTTCTCTGGATGCTTTTCATCAGGGTTTAGGCCAGGTTAAGTTATTGACATGACATTAGCCTCTATATTCTTGAAAATAAATAAATAAAATTTGTTGGAAATCAATCTTTCTCAGGCTAGAAACATTTATTTATTTGTTTAAAAACATTATTTAGCCACCCATCTCTCAACCAACTCTGAGCAGCTCCCAGTCAAAAATTCAAAAATTAAAAGAGATATCATTTTAAAATCTAAAAACTCAAAAAGTTAAAACATTAAACATTGAAAACAACAAAAACCTGGCACCAATCAATGTTACTATGCCATCTTCTAAATTCCTAGCCACTTGTGAGAAAAGCCAGGTCTTTAAAGCCTACCCTATCTGACCTGGTAGGATGGGTGGATGTCCTTAGGGAAAAGCAATCTGCAGGTAGCCTGGCCTGGTGCCATTTGAAGCTGATGATGAGTGCCTTGAATTGTACCGGAAACAAACTGGAAGCCAGTGCAGGTGTTATATGGGCAAACCTAGGGGCCTTTCATTACTGTGCTGCATTCTGGACCAGTTGAAGTTTCTGCGTAGTCTTCAAGGGCAACCCCATGTAGAGAAGATTGCAGTAAGCCAGATGGGAGATGACCGTGGGCAAGCCGTTCTGATCCACGAATGGGCCCAACTGGCACATCAAACATGCACAAAGATCCCCCTAGCCACAGCTGCCATCTGCTTGAACAGGAGCCATGAGTCCAGGAGGAACCCCAGGTTGTGCACCAGCTCACTTCAGGAAAGCGCCATTGTGTCCAGAGTCAAAGATGAAGTATCTGATCCTGGGGACCAAAAACCCATAGCCATTTCATCTTGCAGGATTGAACTGTAGCCAGTTCCTCCCCATCCAGACCCTTACAGCTTCCAGGCACTTGACCAGCACCACACCACTTGTGTGGCTAGGGGTAGAGATAAATAGTTGGGTATCATCAACATACTAATGCCAAACCCCACAGTGACGGATGACCCCCCCTAGTGTTTCCATGTGGCTTTTAAAAAGGATTGGTGAGAGGCTTGAGCCCAAGGCATCTTCCTATTTCAGGGACCTAGGGCAGTGATGGCGAACCTTTTAGAGACCAAGTGCACAAACTGCAACCCAAAACCCACTTATTTATTGCCGGGTGCCAGGTGAGCGTGGCCCACTGGGTGGGCATGGCTGTGGTGGTCAATGGCAGATTGGGTGAGTGTGGCCAAGGTGGGCATGGTCACCTCAATGTTGCTCGTGGAGATGGACGCCTGTGGGGGTGGGAGGGATAGAGGAGATCCAGGGGGTCTCTGGCAAGTGGGGCGGTAGGCAGGAGGCTCGTCCAGTAGGGTGAGATAAGGCAGGGTGGGGACACCATTTCCATGGGGCAAGGCAAGGGCTGGGGTGACTGCTGCTGGACACCATTGGCCCCACATACAGAAGCCAGCGAGCGCATGAGGACCAACAGAGTCCGTCAGCAGCCACAGCCTGCTGGCCCCTCAACTGGAGCACTCTGGGGCTCCGCAGCCCTCCACCAGCAGTTCAAAGAAGCTGCCTCTGAGCTGGATGGATGGCCAACAGCTGAGGAGGCGATGCAGTGGGTCGTGCCCAGGAAAAGGAGACCATGCGAGGCCAGGAGGGACAGGATGGGGGGGAGGGAAACCAGCTGTGCCGGGAGGCATCCAGCCACATGGGACCTCGGCGAGTTAGCGGGTGGCTGCTTGAAGAGGGACGGTTGCCATCTCCAGGGCATGGTGAGTGTGCCCACAGTGAGGGCTCTGAGTGCCACCTCTGGCACACGTGCCATAGGTTTGCCACCACTGACCTAGAGCTTGACCCCTTCTCTCCTAACACCACCGACTGCAACCAGTCACGGAGGAAGGAGAACCACTATAACACAGTGTCTCTCATTCCTAACTTTGAAGGTAGTCCAGGATATCATGATCAATGGTACTGAAAGCCGCTGAAAGGCCCAGGATGGCCAGAATAGTTGCATCATCCTGAGCCTTCCAAAGATAGTCAAATGCGGTCAATGTTGTTTCAGTGCTGTGCCCTGGCATGGATCCAGACTGAAAAAAAAGTCCAGATAACCTGCTTCATCCAGTGTCCTCTGTAAAAGCCATCCATTCCTTACAAAAGAGGTTCCCAACATTTTGGGCACCAGGGACCGGTTCTGTGGAGTTTCTCCACAGACCGGAGTGTGTGTGGTTTTGTGTGTTGCCTGCATCCCACGGATGGGGCTTTGTATGGACTTATTGCGGATGGGGCTTTGTATGGACTTATTGCTGGCATGCCACAGCCCAGTACCGGTCCACAGACCAGGGGTTGGGGACCCTGACTTACAAGTCATTCTTGTTATGTATTCCATAGCTAGTTTTAAAAAAATTGCAACTATTGGCTGGCTCAATTCTTTTTCTTCACAGCAAAGTGAGATTGGTTGCCCATTGCTTCCTTCCAGGGTATATTTTCAACATCCTGATATAACAACTCTGGTTATTCCTGATGGTCCCCCATCCATGTACCAATTAACTAGAACTGACATTATTTTTGAGGCTAATGAACAACTGCTATTTAATTTCATATGGGAAAATAAGTATTAGATCTTCTGAAGGCTGAACAAATTGGAAAATATTTTTATTTTTATTCTTGAAAATGTTTAAATTGTTTAAAAATTAAGATTAAGGTTTCTTTCATCAAATAGCTAATCCACTGGACATTACTGAATTTACTAATACTTGATACTGTCAATCATGTTAAATAGTACATGAAATTAGTGATAATGTGGAATAATGTTGCAATGCAAATCAAGTTTAGTTTAGCAAAACTTCATCAGCAGGCTGCATAGTTTTTTTAAAAAAAGCCTCATCTTGTTCTAAAACATATTTAAATAGTTTCTGAATACCAAAGCATTTTTGCTATTAAATATATTTTGAACACATATAGCAATATTGAGCTAAGATTAGCAAAAAATAATATAGGTATCAGAATTTATGTTAAATGTCAAGTGTTGGTGTTAAATCTGAAAACATCAATTCTCTTCTGAACATGATGAAATTAACAAAAGCACAGAAGTGAATTCAGCTGTAGGAGCTATATACTGTACGTTAGACTTGGTGGTTGCGATCCATAGGAGAGACTAACAATACAGGTGCTCTGTTTTATGAACAGCAGCTGTTCGCAATTTTATGCATGTGAACAATGTGGCAAAGCAGATTTGCGTTGTTGGGATGATGGGTGTTTGCAATCTGACATTGTGCGTGTGTGTATGTGCATGCGCACCATATTTAGAGATTATTTTTAAAGAAATAACTAGGCACTTTTTGATAAGTTTTATTTATTAAAAGTTTTTATAGACATATATCATAGGCATTTTTTAGGAGTTCAACATTCAGGTGAGGATAAATAATTGGAAAAGTTCATGTGCACACACACACACACATATATATGTATATATACCCTTCTCTCCACAGTACATAACTATGGAGCTCTGGTGCAAAACTAATAGCTTCGGCTACATTTCACCCTGAACATCAGCCCTCTATGTTACATCACCACATAGCACTGGCTGCTGAGGCTTACCTAGCTCTGCTTGTGCCTGCAAAAAATGGAGCCCTGAAGAGGAGCTTCCAAAGATACCCATTCCCAGAATCCCAATGTCTTTTTTCAGAATATTTTAAGTACAGAGATAGGCAACTTGTTGCCCTCCAGATTCATGGATCACAACTTCTCATAATCCTTTTTGTCCATCACATCAGGTGAGATGTGAACTTCAGTCCAGTATACCTGGTAAGCATTAAATTGCCTATGCCCAACTTAGGCAATAAAAAGTGGTAAGTAGCCCCCCCCACCCCACCCCCTTTAAGTCTTTAAAAGAGAACAGAACCAAGAGAAGCATATGGCTTATTTTCAAGGATTGGATTTTTTTAAAAGAGGGCTTTCCATTTCCAGTTGTTGTTTTTTGCTGGGTGAGGTTACATCAGATGTGTCAAGCCTATTGTACAGGTTAAAACATTTTTTGATATGTTTACCCCAAAACTGCAGAAATCCATGCAGCTTCTTTTCTTCTTTAGCTCTTGGAAGCTTAACAGTTTTGGGAGAGAAAGGCACTGTCATTTTTGTTTTAAAGTTTATTAACAATTTTCTGCATAATTCCCTAGCTGTTTTGAAATATTCTGCTGTTCTGTTCTCTAATGCATGGGGCGGATGGCAGCAGAAGGAATGATTTCATGGCATTTTCTACGGAATGCTGTATCATGATCATCTCAAAATTGCCCAGAATTTTAACATATGCAGCAGTATAACAGCATCTTCACGGCCTAAAATACGGATTGAAATGCATTTAATGGCATAATTTCAAAGGGCATCATTGGAATGATTAAGTATTGTGGCAACAACTCTTGGCTTAACATTCACTAGGTATGCAAAACAAGTCTTTAACATTTCTTGAAAATAAGAAAGCAAAGTAACATATTTATCCCTGACAGCATCTTCATATTGAAAAGATCCATGCATTTTTCTATGAACAATAGGAACCTTTCCCCCACCCCAAAATATTCAAGAATATTTTTGTTAATCCCTACCAGATGAAAGTACAGAAATAGGCTTTATTTTCTCAAAAAATTCTACAAATATAAAGTTGACAATCTGAGATAAAAATATTTGCTTTCTGAAATTGTACATATCTAAAATACCCATATAAAAGGTAAATATTTTAACTATAAAAATATATCTGAGATCAATTTCAGCTGGATTACTTCTTTATAAAAATCAGAATTACTATTAGGTTTACAAATAGAGTCTTGAAATTAAGTACTTCAATGTTTCTCTCTGTGCATTATCTTTGGTTTTTCTGTGGTATAAAATGGGCAGAGCTAAGGATCCTGGCATTTGTTCAGTCACTGTATGCCAGGAACAGGATCTTCAAATAGCATACATGATGCACATTCACTTGAATTCATTTTTCAGACATTTTTCTTACCTATGATTAAATGCCTAGGCAAAAATAGTTAAGGTGTTCTCCAGTAGAATTTGTTCAGTTGTATAAAACAGCAAACATTGTAATAACTATGATTGGTATATATTTCATGTCTTCAGGTGCCTCCAATCACAAGGAATCCTTTGCTTTTATCAATATTGATAAACAGCACATTAAAAAATTTAAATTGTCTGCCTTTGAAATCATCTCTATAGTCTCAACAAATTAGTGCAGCTTAGAATTTCCAATCTGAAGGAAAAAAAATATGTATACAAACTAAAAATCCTTCTTATGAGAACTGTGCCAGTTATACAAAAAATACAGGTGACCCCGTGCACTAATATGACAAAAGTAAATAGAAACCACACAACTGGGAACTCTGAATGCATGGATTTGGAGCTTATGGACTCTGAATGAATGCTCACTGCAGATGTGCAGTTGATTGCTTGTAAATTTATGTGCACAGGTCTAGTATGATGGGTTAAAGAATAAACATGAATATATCCTGATTAAATATGTTAATAGACATTTATAGCTGATGGCAATTTTAGTTTATCTGCAATTTAACTGCAATCAAAAGTTAACAAGCATTTAAAATTAAACTACAGCTCATGAAATCCAATTGTTCGATTGACAGAAGGTACATGTCCATATAGCCTGATTTAATCAAGATTCCAGTTGTGCCAGAGGAATGGCTTCACACAATTTCATGCTTTCTTTTGGTACTCTGCCATGCAACAATTTCAAATAATATTTTAAGTCTTTAAGTTGTAGAATTTGAACAGAGATTTTTGACCTTTCATTTTAATTTTTTAAAAAAATCAAATTTCCCCTGATAGTCGCAAAAAAGCTTCTACCTTCTTTTCTTACACACTTTTATGGCAATAAAGATCTTTTAAAGTTTTTAGTTCTTCAATTAAAGTTTTGTTCTGGTTTTCAAGGACAGCAACTCGATTTTCAAGGCATTTAACATACTCTTTCTTTTTTCTACGGCATTCTCGAGCGGCTTCTCTGAAATCCAAAAGCAAAAATATGTTAATTACGATATAAAATTCAACATATTTCACGAACATTCCATTTTTGCTTAGAGAAGATGGTGGCCATTATTATTATTATTATTTCTTTAAATGATGATTAGGGCATTTCCCTTGCCAGGTTAAGTATAGATTTGTCATTCTATCTAGAGTGCTCTGTATTGTGATTTACATGGTCTGCCATGTACTAACCTTTATGCTCCCCTACATTCATCTTATGCTCCTACCCCTTCTTTGTTTTATATATAGAACTTTGTTTTATATCTTTTTAGCTTTTTATTATTTTTAACCTTTGATGAACTTTTTATGTTTTTAATTGACAGTACTCTTCCTTCCTTTTGCTGATCTTTGGCAGTAATAAAGATCTGATTTAATTTTCAACTAAATTTTGAAATAAATGCTGAGCACTTTTTAAATATTTTATACCAAATAAAATCAACTGTCAAGACTGTCTACAGTTAAATGAGTCCAAGAAAAAGCAAGGTACTGTAACTATGTATAAATCTGCTGTAATGTTAAGGAACAAAATAACCGTATGTCCACTGAATATGGCCTCAAACTAAGTACCCACAGAAGGATGTAATATAGTCTGAAGCCTATATAGCAGGGGTGTCAAACTCAATTTCATTGAGGGCCGCATCACCATTGCAGTTGCCCTCAAGGCGCCAGGTGGGTATGGCCAGGGTGGGTGTGGCCTACTGGGTGGGCGTGGCTAGAGTGCATATGGCCTACTGGGTGGGCGTGGCCAGCTCTACATCGTTCGCATCAAGGGGGCCTATGGGGGCCTGGGGAGGAGTGGGACAGATCTGAGGGTCTCTGGCAGAAGGAGGGTCTCTGGGCCAGGGCCAAGGCAGTGGGGGCCGTTCCCTCACTGTTTCCAGGATGGCTTCGCGGGCCACATGAAACCACTTCACGGGCCGGATCTGGCCCCCGGGCCTTGTGTTTGACATGTCTGCTATATAGGGTTTTACTTCAGACGTTTGACACATTAAAAATCACAAAGGGTAGAAGTTCAAGTGATCCATCAGTATGGTACATGCAGTGGTGGGATTCAAATATGGGAACAACTGGTTCTCTGTGTGGATGCCGCTTCCAAAAGTCCATTCTGGGCCTGGGGAACAAAAAATTAGCTACTGGTTCTGCTGAACTGGTGCAAAACGGCTGAATCCCACCACTGGGTATACGTGATGAAATGTTTCACAATACTTTTTCATTATGAAGCACAAGTGAAAAAACTAAGGCTCCTAGGGGGATACATTAAATTTATTTTTCAAGAATCTTGTTTTCTTATTTATTAAAAACAACAATTCTTTTTCCCTTTATTTCTTGAAATAAGGCATTTTTAAACAAAGGCATTTCCCACTCCAAAATAAAGTGAAATCAGGAAAAAAGTAGGCAATATAATATTTATAATATTTAGAAGGAAATAATATTCCTTAGGCAAGATAAAAGACTGAAACCTATTGGTAATTTCTGTACACAAGATCTCTTTTCAGAACATAAGTGGAAAGCAAATACCTATTTTTCATCAGCCTTATTTCTCGTTTTAGTTGGGGATCATCTGTTTTGGTTGACTGAGATGTCAAGGACACAGGAGTTGTCATCACAACTGTTTGTGGAAGGGAAGTGGTGGTTGGTGTTCTGCGTAACTGGTAGGCCTGCATATCCCCAGATGCAGCTGTTAAGGAATCAGAGTAGAGCCCACGGTAAAGCAGCGATTCCCAAACTCTGAAATATTGCCACTTCCACCCTCCAAATAAAATTAATGATTCCACTAGGTTTAGGGTTGGGCAAGAAACAAATATACAATTTTAGTGGGGGGGCGGTTTGAGAATAAAGGCAAATACTGAAAATGATGGACTCCTACATTTAATTTTTTAACGGAATTTGGAAATCTGAGTGATTTTATTTTTGCACATACTGTTATTTTCTTTACCGTATGAAATTAATTTCATTCAGTACACTGAGGGTGAAAATATAAAATGATGTTTCCTTTGCCTGGACCTCCATGGGCACCAGACAAAGCACTGGACCTTGCCTTAAATCAGCTTCTCTTACAATACTGCAGCTAATAAAACACCTGGAAGGCTGTAAGTTGCTTTTGGCGCTCTCTCCCTTCATTTCCATTCTATTGCAATGTCCTTTGCTGTTTAAAAGTCAGCTCAAATGGTGACTGGATTACAGTATTAAGTCTTTTTTGAAAAGACCTTTTTAAATGTATTTTATACATCAAATTGATATGGCTGCCCATCTCAGAAAAAAGTGACTCTGGGCAGCATACAGTATTTCATTAAAAATCAACAAATATATAAAAGCAGTCATATGAAAACAATAAAAAAGCACATGGAACAAAAGAAGATACTTTTGTGGAATGTTAAGAGGGATGGAGCTAACCTCACTTCGGGGGGGTGGGGAGAAGATTCCAAAAGGTGGGTGCCATGGCTGACAAGGCCCATCTCCTGGGACCTGCCAACTGTCATTCCCTGACAGACAGGACCTCCACTACGCCTTCTCTGCCAGATCTGATGGAATGGGCAATGAAAGGCAAGTAATGTTGGAGATTGTAACTGCATGGAACACCCTACACAAAAAACTTTCTTATAATACCAGTTTTATACATAAATGGAATCTTACATATTTTAGAAGTAATTATTAATTATAATTATTGAAAATATTAGCTACCAATGGGGCACTGAGCATAAAAATGCAGTTCAAAATCTTCAGTGCGAGTAGATGGCATAAGCAGACATAAATTTAAATTAAGAGGTTTCACATCTAAAATATTATATTCATATTTGTTTTCAAATAATCCCAAACTAGCATTAAAATAAAAGGAAAATTCTAAGAATTAGGATATCTGTGAAAACTACTTCATTAATAAAGGAAAAGGGATCTTTTCTAGGCTGAGGTTTATTTTCAGTCCTTTGAATCAAAGATAGGTATAGTTAGGAAACAATTATTGTTCTCACTCAGAAAAAGTGGGCAGTACTGGCATACAAAAAGTAGTGGTGGTTTATCAAGGATGATATACCACAGAATACATACTGCTCCCTGGAGGAAACTTTAATTTGAAGAAGTGGAGGCTTGTAAAAATAATTCATAGTCAATTACTACTAGTGCCACTGCTACAATAAGCTTTAGTTTCCTTGCATAACTACTCTTTGGTGTCAAAGGGAACCAAAGACTTTGCATGAACAGTCATCTCCTCTGCATGAGCAAGAATACTCAACCCATTTCAGAAATTTCTATGGATATCTGTATGTGGAAAGAGAAAGTGGAAAATTGCAAAACTTATAAAATTAAGCAATATTACTTTTTTAATCAAAAAGTATTATATCATTGGTTAGGACTAATTATTTAATGGCTCAAGCATTAGAGACAGTTCCCAAATAGTTAAGACTGGTTAAATGATAGAAAATAGTACATATGACTTAACAGCAAATACCCATTTTCTACAATAAGAGATTTTATTCCACTACTCATTCTAGGGGAAGAACTAAAACCAGCTTTTTGTGGGAGGAGAAATTTCGAAGAGATTTATGTGTAATTAGCTAAAGAAATTGATGGAGTACTGATGCATTTCCTCTCCCCACTTTCTTCTAACTGCTTGGATAGGCTAGGTCAGGGGTAGGGAACCTTGGCTCTTTTATGACTCGTGGACTTCAACTCTCAGAACTTCTGAGCCAGCTATGCTGGCTCAGGAATTCTGGGAGTTGAAGTCCACAAGTCATAAAAGAGCCAAGATTCCCTACCCCTGGGCTAGGTGGCCTGTCCCTGGCGACAGGAAGTGGACCTTCATTGTAAGTCTAATATACTAACTTCTACAGTGAGACATACTAGAGCCATTTCTGGGGTTGGAGTTTTCAAGAAAAGTGTCCTGAGCTTTGCCAGGAACTATTTTCTATAGATTTTCTTGTTAGAGGAAATTTGTGAAGAGTTATATAAATTAACCTTGCAGTAATTAATAAATATGAACTCAGAGAGCCAGGTGACAACTCTACAAAGATCTTCCAAGGAAAAATTTGAAGTTTGAATGAACTCTCTACATTCACCACAAAATATTCTCCTTAAGATTTTTCTTAGCCTCTGCTATAAACACCTTCATGCATGACTGGCATGGTTTTCAACCTACTGAAGCCTCAGATGTTACTGTGCTAAATATTCTGCATAATACCAGTCCATTTTATAAGATTATACAGAAAGGATTATGATTTCTGGTTTTTGCGCCGTAGCACACAGCTGTGAGATTGTGGAGCTCTGCACCCCACAGCTGATTTCGCCCTGCCAGGGGATCCTAAATGGGTCTGAAGTTGCCCCGGAGAGGTGACAAAGAAAGAGGGGTGTCCTGATGATACGGGGAAGCCCTCTAACCCAACAGGAGAAAAGCTAGCTGCACACCAGCGTCTAGCCCAAGCTACTTGCAGCTGAAGTCCAAGAGCACGAACCAGAACAACGGTGAACAGCATGCTTGGAACTGATGAGAGTATCGATCTTCTCTCCTCTACTCTGTAACTAAGTCCTTGGGAAAGATCCCCAAAGTAAGAAAACCTCTGAAAGTGAAGGGAGGGGACTACACCCCCCCTCCCTTATAGAAGGAAGCGGTGAATTAACCTTTAAGGGGGGAAAGAAATATATTGAAATCAAAGTTAAAATACTACAGTCTGGATAAATCTAGAAATTAAAAAATAACTTCTAAGATTATACCTTAAAGGGTTTTGATGAAATAATAATAATAATAATAATAATAATAATAATAATAATAATAATAATAATAATAATAATAATTTTTGTCTGAAAAAGCTGGAAAATAAACTACTACTGACACCTGATGGCTTGGGTCCGGGATATCTGAGGGAACACCTGCTGCCAGCATCAAGTTCCCTTCGTCCTGTGCGCTCCCACAGGGAGGGCCTTCTCAGGGTGCCGTCGGCAAAGGATTGCCAGAGGGCGACACTCTGGGGGAGGGCCTTCTCTGTGGGCGCGCCTGCCCTTTGGAACCAGTTACCCGTAGAGCTCAGGACTGCCCCAGATATTCGTTCGTTCCGCCGGGACCTGAAGACCTGGCTCTTTGAGCTTTCCAGCCAGGACTGAGAACTTTTAATTTTTAACCTATTGTAATTGGGGTTTTTAATTAAGAGTTAAAGGTTTTAGATTTAATCAAGGATAATTTAATTTATTTTAATTTGTTATTAACTTTTGTATTGTTATATTGTCTTAATTGCCTTGTGAACCGCCCTGGGTCCTACAGGAGAAGGGCGGTATATAAGTTTTAATAATAATAATAATAATAATAATAATAATAATAATAATAATAATAATAATAATAATAATAATAATAATAGAGAACTAGAGCATAGAACATTAACAACACTGGCTCAGAAATTGGCAAGATGCCCAGAAACAAAGAATAATCTGTTCTCTTGAACTTTAATAACCCTCAGAAGACAGCTGGGTGGGAACAAAGAAAGAATACATACTGGGCCAACCATAAGATTAAGAACTGCCTGTAGGAAAAGAAATACTCTGACCTTTGTCTAAACTCAAGAACTGTTTACAGAAAAAGAAAGTTTTGACTCTGGGCTAATCTTTTAGGGATGAATTTACAGGAAGGACTCAAGATGACTAAATATACTGAACTACAATTTTGACTGGTTGACAACTGACCCTGAATAAAAGAACTGTTGTAAAATACTGATTACTGATGCCTTGATAACTGAAAATACAGTGGATTATAAAAACTATATATAAAGATAAGAACTATACAAACAAGGCTAATTATAGAGACTATGGCACTAATGAAGGACTATTTGAAAGGGGGAGACAACATGGATATTATATACTTATCAAAAAATGACAGAAAACCACATTTAATACTTACTCCTGAAGGACCTAGCCTGGAATATCAAAGACCTCCAGAAGCAACATTTCAAGACAAGACAAATACTTTCCAGGAGGAAATGTATGTAATGCTACAACAGATACAAAGGACAATAACTTTAAACCACTAAAAGATCAAAAACAACTTTGACAAAATAAATGAGCACATCTCTAATCTAAACACGCAATCAAAAAACAGAAAATGATGGTAAAGAATGAACAAACAAATCAGATAATAGAACATAAATTAGAAGAAAACGATTTAATCAGCAAAGCTACAAATGAAGAGAATTATAATTTAACACAAACAGGAAAAAACCTAGAAGACTTGGACATAACAACAAAAATGGAAAAGATACTTTATTCATCAGAACGTCAAAATAAACCTGAAGATAAGAAATGGACTATAGAATTGCCAGGAGAACCATTAGAATTTGGGAGACAAAAAGCATATCTTTTACGCATTCTGTCTTCTCCATTCCCAACAATACTTACAAAAATACAAGAACTTCCTGGCAAGTGGAATATATCAATTTGGAAAGCTACGATTCAAGAGATTTGACTCACCCTACCACATGGAGTATTACATGAGCAAACATTTGCTTGAATACAGTTAAAAGAACAGATAACTTTGGATATAAAGAGGCCTTACAGTAAGAGGGATAAGAGATATAAGTAATATAGTATTTTTTATAATATATAAAGTGTAAAAATATTGGGATGATGTATGTGAATGAAAAGTTTGAAATGTAAAGGTAAATTAAGTTGAAGAGAATTAGGACTAAGGAATGAGTGAAATACTGAGGGGAAATTAAGCTTAAATAAGAACTTCAAAAGTAGGATATATAGTGATTTAGCAAATTAACTTTTACAAAAATGTGAAATATAAACTGATCAGAAAAGATGTTAAAGGTAGATGTCATAAGATATATAAGTAGTATAGTATTTTTATAACGCATGAAATATGATGTATCTAAATGGAAAATCTGGATATTTAGATGATAAATATTGAGAAAATCATGACTGATAAGAATTGTTTGAATATTAACGGGAAATTAAGCTTAAATAAGAATTATGAAAATAGTTTATATGGATGAACTAATAAGATGATTTTTATGATTTTATAAACATGTTGATAAGAAAAAGATGTCATACATGGACGTTATTATTTGTACAAACATGAAAAATATGTTTCTATTTAACCATTTATGCATTTAAATTATTAAGAATTATATTTGTTTAAGGTTGAAGAAGGAGAATACTATTGGGAGAAGGGAAGATCAAAGATATATACTAATTAATAAGCTGATTATGGAAGTACAAAAATAATTATTATTAACTGTTAATTAACTAATGTTTTTTTTCAAAATATATGAACCAAGACAACACGCACTAAGGATTGTTATTGTAAAAAAATTAATAAAACATTTTTTTAAAAAAAAGAGTTACAAGTACATAGAAATTATTGGGTCTGGGACTTCCGGGTGGCAAGGCTTCGTCGATGGCGGTCATCTTGACCGTCAGCCCCTTTGATTCCGTTCAAGCCGCGAAAACAGCAACAATCAGCTGTCTCGCGGCTTGGGAACCCCCCACTTGGGAGAAGAGGGGAGGGTGAGCATTCAGGTAGAGGTAGAGCTCCCCTAGACCCCCAGAGTGATTAATCTGGGGGCCGAAGGGTGAGAGCTCCCTCGGAGCCTGAATTTAACTCTGGACTCGGGGACTCCTCTGTTTTAAACAGAGCAGGACGCTGCAACTATCCCTGCACTCAATACTGAATTTTGGATTACTCGGATGCAGGCAGAGCTGAGCAGGAGAATTTTGAAATTGCAAGTACATGATCTTTAACTCTGGGGAGCTACCTTTTTTCTTCTCCAAAGCTCAAATTAAAAGAAAGGGGAGGAAGATGGTGCCGGAATGAACATTTAGAGAAAACGGGAAAAAAGACCAAGGAGGAAGACAGAAAGTGGGTCTTTAAAAGCTGTAAAAGACTCTTTTAAAAACATTTGAAGCTGATACAAAAGAAATGTAATGGATTTGGAGATTTAAAAGGAAAGTAACAAAGTTGCAACCTGGGCTTTTAAGCTAAATTACGACTTTTATATAAGGATTGGGTGGAAAAGTGAAAGTGAGAAACGAAAGTTAATGGGTGTTAAAATGGCTTCTAAACTGCCTAGAGCTCCTGTTTCTAGAAGTGCGGGGGCATCACCAGTTCAACAACAATCTGCACTTCAGACCTTGATGCCATCCCCCGCAGTACCCCCACCAACATTAACATTAAAAGATCTGCAAGAGGCTTTAAAACTTCAATCTGAGCAAATAGCGGAGCTCATTAATGAGAAAAATAAGGAAATAAGAGAGGATATTTTACTGGCATTTCAGGGGTTGGCAGGCTGTATTGAGCGTTTGGATGAACGCGTGGAAGAAGTTAACCAAAGTAATTTGATACTGGAAGCTAAAATGTGCGAAGCTGAGAATAAAATAGATAAGATCGATGATGAGGTGGTAATGATACAATATAGAGACATGGAGTTTGCCTTGAGAATAAGAGGTCTGAAAGAAAATGCACAAGAATACTTGGAAGAGACA
Organism: Vipera ursinii; assembly: GCF_947247035.1. Taxonomy (NCBI): domain Eukaryota; kingdom Metazoa; phylum Chordata; class Lepidosauria; order Squamata; family Viperidae; genus Vipera; species Vipera ursinii. The sequence goes on along the minus strand of NC_139513.1, from coordinate 139,677,928 downwards.
CTTGCAAAGGCTGTGGCACCTATATTGGGATGGCGAGCTGAAGATTTTATAATGGAAATAGATAAAATATTTCGTGTCAACTCCTGGATTGCTAGGCAAAGAAAACTACCAAGAGATGTGGTTGTTTATTTTACAAAGAGAATGATCAGAAATGCGATTATTCAAGCTTTTTATAATAATCGATTTAAAGTGGCTGATCAAGAGGTCTTAATTTTGAAAGAAATTCCACCAAGAATTTTAAGAAATAGGAAAGAGTTTGTTTTTTTGGCAGATGAATTAAAAAAATGACAGCTCCAGTTCAGATGGGAGATACCAACTGGGATAGTGGTGAATTATGCAGGTACAAGATATCGTCTTAATACAGTTCTGAAGACTAGAGATTTTTATTGTAATGTACTGAAAGCAGGTCCACCGCCACCCCCAGAATTCAAAAGAGGAAAGGAAGATGGAGCGCGACAGGCACAAATGGAAGGTATACAGCAAGGTGAAGAAATGACCTCGCTGACTGTAAAAGAAGTACAGCAAACTGTGGAAACTGCGCAGCCCCTGGCATCATTAGAAGAACCAAAGCATCAAAGAATGACACAGGCTGCAACCAGACAAAAGGAACAACAACAAGAACAACAGAAACAGAATCTTAAAATTACAGCTCAAGAATCCACTAATACTGAAGCAGTGGAAGGAGCGAAACCAAAGAGGCAGGTGCTTAAGGATCTGCAAGATACGTTCCAAAAGCTTCAAGTCGCAAAAGATGGCGACAGTTTCTAACATGGAATGTTAATGGTCTAAACTCTCCGCAAAAGAGCAAGAAAATATTTCAGTATTTAAAACAATTTAAAAATGATGTTACATGTTTGCAGGAAACACACATTTGTGTATCAGATCAAAAATATTTGATAAATTCCAGATTGGGTATACAATTTATTGCATCTGCTCCAGACAAGAAAAATGAAGTAGTTATCTATGTGAAGAAGGACTTAACAGATAATCTAATTGAAGCAGATAAACAAGGAAGATACATTATAATTGAACTTTTAATAGAAGGGAAGAAAATACTTTTAATTGGAATATATGCACCCAATCAACAACAAGGAGAATTTTATAAACTTCTACATAATAAAATAATTCAATGGGATTATAAATCATGTATTTTAATGGGAGATTGGAATGGAGTTTTGGATACACAGAAAGATAAAAAAGGAACTTTAAAAAATATTCCAAATCATGCTAGATTGCCTAAATCTTTTTTTGATATGAAAGACGATCTGGAATTGAGAGATGTCTGGAGAGAACGAAACGTGGAAGAAAGGGATTTTGCTTTTTTTCTGATAGACATCAATCTTTTTCTAGGATTGATTTTGTACTAACTACTAATGATTTTTTTCTAGGGTTAAGAAGATCCAAGATATGTCCAAGAACTTTATCAGACCATAGCCCAGTATGGATGGAATTGGATCAGGGGAAGGGTGACAGGAGATCTTGGAGGTTAAATGAAAATTTGTTTAGATATGAGGAAAATGTGGAAGAATGTAAAAAACAAATGAAAGAATTTTTTATTATAAATATGCATAAGGGTACTCCAATTGAAATGGTTTGGGACGCAAGTAAAGCTTATATGAGAGGAGTTTTAATATATTTGAATAATAAACATAGACGTAGATTGGAACATAAGCGTAAGGAGCTAGAGGAGGAAATAAAGTTGAAAGAGAGGGCCTTTATCTTGAACCCATCTGACAACAGGGTGAAAGAAGCAATTAATGTTAAGAGGGCAGTTTAACATGCTGGTGGCAGATCAAGTGGCAACTAATTTACGATATGCTAAACATAATACTTTTTACAATGCTAATAAGCCAGGTAGGTGGTTAGCTTATTTGTTAAGGAAAAAACAAAAATCACGTAATATAGACAAAATAGAATATAAGGGTAAAGAGGTGTTTCAACAAAATATTATTAAAAAGGTTTTTGTTGAATTTTATTCTAAATTATATGCTAGTGATACAATTCAAGGTTTAGATATAGATATATCTACAAGGAATCAATATTCCAATACTTACACAAGAGCACAGGGAAGGGATGAATCAATTAATAACTGCTGAATAAATTATTTTAGCAATAAAACAACTAAAAGTGGGTAAGGCTCCTGGAACAGATGGTTTGACAGCTATTTACTATAAAAACCTACAACTAGAAATAGTGGAACCTTTAAAGGAGTTATTTAGAATAATTCAATCTGGAGGAGCAGTGCCTCCATCCTGGAAAACAGCTTTTATAACGTTGATTCCAAAGGAAGATCAAGATCTTACCCAACCTAAAATTTACAGACCAATATCACTTTTAAATATTGATTATAAGATATTTGCAAAAATTTTAGCAAATAGATTCATGCAGGTTATGCAGCAAATGATTCATACTGACCAAACAGGATTTATAAGTGGTAGACAAATGAAATATAATGTGAGACATATTGTAAATTTATTAGAATATTTGGAAAGAAATAATCAAGTCCCCGCAGCGCTGATTTTTCTGAACGCTGAAAAGGCATTTGATCAATTGAATTAGCAATTTTTATTCAAAGTATTAGAGAAGATGGAGTTTGGTGATCGTTTTTACAACCTATTAGGGCAATATATCAGAAACAAACAGGTCAAATAATAATTAATGGCAGTTTAACAGAAGCTTGCAAAATTGAAAAAGCTACAAGACAGGGATGTCCGTTGTCACCATTGCTGTTTGTTTTAACATTGGAAATATTACTGACTAAGATACAAGATTCAGATAAATTAAAGGGAATTAAAATAAAATATCAAGATTATAGTTTAAGGGCATTTGCGGATGACTTGGTTATTACATTAAGTCAACCAACTCAATCGGTTATAGATTTAATGGAGATAATTTTGCGATATGGACAAGTTTCTGGATTTAAGATAAATAGGCAAAAAACTAAAATATTGTCTAAAAATATGACTATAGAACAAAAAGAATTCCTAGAAAAACTAACGGGATTTGAAATAGTTAAAAAGATTAAATATTTGGGGGTGTATATTACAGCTTCAAATGTGAAATTATATAAAAATAATTATGAATTATTAAGGCAAAAAATACAAAAAGAGTTAGATAGTTGGAGAAAACTACAATTGTCTTTATTGGGAAGAATTGCAGCAGTGAAAATGAATATTTTACCAAAATTTTTATTTTTGTTTCAAATGTTACCTATACTTAAAAAAGATTCAAATTTGGAGGAATGGCAGAAAGGTATTAATAAATTTATCTGAGCAGGGAAAAGACCGAGAGTAAAACTTAAGATAATGCAAAACATACGTGAAAGAGGTGATAGGGCTCGCAACTTGGGCGTCCTCCTGGATTCACGGCTCAATTTTGAAGACCACATAGGAGCCGTGACCAGGGGGGCTTTTGCCCAGGTTCACCTGGTGCGCCAGTTGCGACCCTATCTGGACCGAGATGCCCTACGCACAGTCACTCAGGCGCTTGTGACCTCCCGTTTAGACTACTGCAACGCTCTCTACATGGGGCTGCCCTTGAGGACCACTCGGAGGCTTCAACTGGTGCAGAATGCGGCCGCGCGAGTTGTGATGGGGGTTTCCCAATACTCCCACGTAACACCTCTACTCCGCGAGCTGCATTGGCTTCCGGTTGCCCTTCGGGTGAGATTCAAGGTGCTGTTGATGACGTATAAAGCCCTAAATGGCTTGGGTCCGGGTTATCTGAGGGAACACCTGCTGCCGGCATCAAGCTCCCTTCGTCCTGTGTGCTCCCACAGGGAGGGCCTTCTCAGGATACCGCCGGTTAAGGAATGCCGGCGGGTTATTCCCAGGGGAAGAGCGTTTTTTGTGGGCGCGCTGGCCCTATGGAACCAACTCCCAATGGAACTTAGGACTGCCACTGACCTTCGCTCATTTCGCCGGGACCTGAAAACATGGCTCTTCGAGCTGTCTGGCCAAGGCTGAGGGGTTTTAATTTTATTGGGTTTTAGTTTACATTGGAGACTTGATTTAATTAATTTTAATCTGATTTTAATTTTTGTATGTTTGTTTTAACTCTCCCTGTAAACCGCCCTGAGTCCTACGGGAATAGGGCGGTATATAAATTTAATAAAATAAATAAATAAAATGCCCAATTTTAAATTATATTATGATGCTGCAGCTTTATCGACAATTAGTAACTGGTTTAATTTAACAGAAGAAAGAATATTGAATATTGAGGGATGTGATTTACTATATGGTTGGCATGCATACTTATTGTATGATAAAAAGGTGGATAATGTTTTTAAGACACATATATTAAGGTATGCCCTGTTGTGAGTTTAGAAAAAATATCAATGTAAGTTAAATCATAAAATACCAATTTGGACAATACCTAAACATGCAATAGAAAATATAAGTTTGGGATTCAAACATGATGTTATTACATATAAAGAAATTCTTAGATTGGAAAGGAATGTATGGCAACTAAAGCCATTCAATATTTTAAAAGAAGAAAAGATAGTACAAATTTGGTTTCAGTATGGGCAGATACAAGCTAAATGGAAAGAAGATCGGAAAATTGGTATTACAACAAATGAAAATTTGGTAAAACAAATTAGAGAAAAATTGGTATTACAACAGATGAAAATTTGGTAAAACAAATTAGAGATCAAAGTCAAGCGCATATAAGAAGGATATATAATGTATTGATAGAAATAGATTCAGAAACAGAACTTGTTAAAGACTGTATGATAAAATGGGCCTAGAATATTCAGGAGCCAATAATGATGGATACTTGGGAAAAAATCTGGGTCAGAAATGTGAAATTTACACAGGCACAAAATTTAAGAGAGAACTTTTATAAAATGTTTTTTAGATGGCATTTAGATTCCAAAAAATTAGCATGTATGTATTCAAATTATCAACCTAAATGTTGGAGGTGTGGTTGTGACGATGCAACGTATTATCATATATGTTGGACTTGTAAAAAAGTTAAAGCTTTTTGGATTAAAATTTGGTGGAACATGCAGAAGATATTTAAGAAAAAGATAAGGTTTTTCCCGCATTTATTTCTGTTGGGTATTATTACAGATTGTACTGTTATAGAAACTAAATTGATGTTGAATTTAATAACGGCAGCAAGACTTTTGGTATTGCAATATTGGAAGAAGGAGGATCTGCCTACTATACAAGAGTGGACTCTAAAAGTTTTGAACCTAGCAGAAATGGCTAAAATTTCAGCATATTTGAAAGATCAATCGCAACAAAGATACATTTCGGAATGGAGAAGATGGATTGATTATATTCAGAATAAATATGGGACTAAAAAGTTTTATTTAGCATATGAATGAGTATTAGAATTTAATAAGATGTACTATTACTTGGTTATACTTAATGGGAGTTAAAAGTGCGTCAGGACTTAAAGTGTATTCATAGTTAGCATATTCTAGCTTAAGTTTGTTGGATGCAATACCCTGTATTCAGCTCTGGAAAGTTGGGGGGGAGGCGGGGGTTTGGGGGGAGGGGGGAAGTTGGGGGGAGGGGGTGGAAAGGGTGGGCTTTTGGGGGAGGTGGGGTCAATTTATGTTTTAAAATGTACTGTAAAACTTTTCAATAAAAAAAATTATTGGGTCTGGGTGTGGGTGAGGCTCTTCAAAAACTTTCTCATCCCTTGTTTCTTTTTAACCTTTTAACCAAATGGGAAGACTTTTGCATGCAAATGTGATGCTCCAGATGTGAACTTGAAGCCAGCTCAGAATAGTGCTCTGAACTGGGACTGTTGCTTCACTTATGAAAATCTAAGAAAACTGTGATGGAAATGAGCAGATAAGCTTCTGGCATGTTTATCAGTTTAAAATATTATGAGATAATGGTCTGTCATGCACCTCAGTAATTCCCACTCTGCAGATTCAATGGCTAATTGAATTGTTCAATGGTCTGAGGTTCAGGATGACATGCCAAGGTGCAGTTTTTACTCCCTTGAACAGAAGTAGGGAAAACAGATCCTCCATTCCTTTATGCCCACTTTATGCCAATACTAGGTGATATATTGCCACCTTCATTCTATGGGGAAAGAGGGGAAAAGGCCATGTGGGATATCCGTCAGGTTCAGAGGGGATGCCATCATACTGGACCTAGCTAGGCCAGCTCCAAGCCACTTTCTCATCTCCAACATCCTCTGGTGACTGACATGGTGCATCACATAAGAGCTCCAAATGCCCCCAATATGGTACCCTTATGTTCTTCCTTTGCCTCATCGGCAATGGGAAGCAGAAGGTGCATGTATTTATCCTTGATAGATGTCTTGATAAAAGCTCTCTGTTTCTGAACTCATCTGGTGACTCTATCTCAGTCTGCTAGTCAGCACTGGTAGAGAGGCCACTTGAATGGTTTATATTCATCAGCACGGTGTGGTCCTGGCAGGTCCTCCAGAAAATACAACTACAATACTGAGGCCATCTGGTGTCTCAACAACCAGAAGCTGGAAGTTGGATGGATCATCCTGGTCTCTCTGTGATTTCCCTTCTGCTTCTGGCCTATTCACTGGACTGAGCAGCCTTCCCTGGTGCCAATCAAATGGAGGTGGGAAAAAGGGCACTGCTTGCTGCTTCAGTGAGAATGAGAAGTGGCCATTCACTGCCAGCTCCCTTCTTTCCCTGTTGCTTGGGCCCAATGGTCTCTGTTGCCTTGGTGCAGTTCCCACACTGCTGGAGCTCTTCTTGGAAGGAAAAAAAGAACCTTAAAGACGCAGCACACAATTACTGTGCTTATCAATAGGAAGTCCATTTTATTTAACCTCTGTGACATTCTCTTCTATTATTGCTGCTGCTGCTTTTTTCCCCAGTCTACTTGAAGCCAAAAGAAAAAATTCTCTCAGAAAAATTGAAGGGAGGCTTTTCCTTCATCAGAGGGAGGATTTAACCCTTTCCTATCAACCCTACTTTCAGGTGATCAAAGAAAAGGCAAAGGGAAAAACAACAACAACAGCTAACATGCATAGTCCTGGCCAGAAGGATGGCTAGCAGAGTTGGAACAAAGGAGAGCCAAAATTGGGAAAAGAGCTAAATCCCTATAGACAAGTAGCATCACAACAATTCTAAGCCCTTTCCCAGAGCAACTGGAAGAATAATATCCACCACGGGTCGCCCTTCTTTCGCTGTAGGAGTACATCTTAGTCGCCAAGGCTAAATATTATGATCAATTTCCACTAATAAATTAAAGAAGGAATTTGGGAATTGCACCAAAGCCTTAGGTATATTGAAAATTCAACAACCTTGCTATAAATGGACTTTTAATGAACTGGTACTAATATTTATTTATTAATGTCCCGCCCTTCCACCTCTTATTTTCCCAACAACAACCCTGTGAGGTAGGTTAGACTGAGAGAGAGTGACTGGTTAATGCAGTCAGCTTTCAGAGATTAATCGTTTGAATTACAGGTAGTCCTTGATTTAGGAGCACAACTGAGCCCAACATTTCATTTGTTAAGTTAGTTTTGCCCCATTTTACAACCTTTCTTGCCACAGTTGTTAAGTGAATCACTACAGCTGATAAATTAGTAACCTGATTGTTGAGTGAATATGTCTTTGCTTGTCAGAAGGACACAAAAGATGGATCATATGACTTTGGGAAACAGCAATAGTCATAAGTATGAACCAGTTGCCAAGCATCTGAATTTTGATCACATGATCACGGCGATGCTAGAAAGGTTGTAACTGTGATAAATGATAAGTCACATTTGTAATGCCATTGTAACTTTGAATGATCACTAAATGAACTGTTGTAAGTCAAGAACTACCTGTATTTAAAGTGGATACTTACTTTGCACCACTACCTGATTACTTGGTACAAGTAACTGCTGGCCATCAGATGTCTGCACATACTGTAATAGTGGAGTCCCAGTAGCATTTGCAAACGTCTGTAAGCCCTGCACACTCTCCGCATTTGGACTGCTCAACTGTAACGGTCCATTTGGGGCAATGGCAACTTCAAAACAAGACAGAACAAAAGGGATGATGCTGAGTAGTGCACAGTATAAGATAAACAATAAGCAAGATTGGTTTTCTTTTGGGGAGTCCCTCAGGAATATTCCATTGAATACAGTCTCTTGCCTAAAAATAAGTATTAAGTAAACTTCAATTGACAATTTAAAAATGTTCCTCCGTTTTCTCAATGCTGGCTTGTTCGATTAAATATTTTGACTGAATAAACATTTACTATGAGAAAAATATGATTTTTAATTATTGAATTAAAAACATTTCCAAAATTATTGCTTCGTTTTCCTGATACTAAATAATTTTGGAAGGGATTGCAATTCTGAATTAGAATCATGGGTGCTAGCAACATACACAGTGTAGAGGTTTATTAATTAATACATACTATATTGACCAGTGCTGGTCTGATAAACAGGTGCAGTGACAGGCACTGAAGTGACAACAGCATTTGACTCATCTCCTTTCCTATCCCTTGTGTCTTCAGAAGAAAGGTCGTTCAAAATTTTTCTATAAAAAGCAACACAATGTATCAGATGTATACTGCTGGAAGAAAAAAGTTGAATAAATCGCTACATTATTATTACACTGATTATTACAATATGTATAATTTTAGGCACAGTTTTGCTTTTTTCAAATTCAAGAGAAGCAGAGTCCAATATTGTGTAGCCCTATAAAACTAAAAACTTTTCATTAAAATGATTGTTTGCTAGTGATGCATATTTTTGAATATGTTATAGAAGGGTATAATAAATGTAATAAAAAGATTGAAGGTGCATATTTTATAAAAGACAGTTAGCGTTTGCTTGGGAAGCAGTATTAAAATCTAGATTCCATGACTAAAATATCCTATCAGATAGCCAGGAAAGTCCAAACAGCTTTAGAAGCAGACTGAAGTTCTTGCACAAGCTCACAGGCTAACTTGGAAGTTGTGAGATACTGCTATATGGTGCTGTTGTTGCATACATCCCATCTATTCTCAAAGAATTTAAAAGATAAACCATGGCTTGCCTAAGTTTATCCTCACAATAGTCCTGAGCCAGGTAAAACTCAGAGAGAGAAGGGCTTGCCAAAACTCACCCAGTGGACACAGAAGTCGGGTTTTCTTGAAACACATGTAACAATTTACTTCACTACACTGACTCTCTCAAATTCAGGTTATAGTCACAAAAGAAATGGGTAATCTGTGGCTGTTAGCTCCAGAAAATACAGGATCTTTAACCAATAGGAACAGCAATAGCACTTAAACCTATGTATCGCTTCACAGTGCTTTACAGCCTGCTCTAAGCGGTTTAGAGAATCAGCATATTGCCCCTAACAATCTGGGTCCTCATTTTACCAATCTCGGAAGGACGGAAGGCTGAGTCAACTCCACTCTCTTTTTTATTATCTGTTTATTTGCTTTCAATCACAAATACCTACTCAAAACAAGATTTAGAAATGGAAAATGGAACATGAAGAATAGCAGTCTTGGTTTTTTTCCTTTTTGAAATATCTAAGTCAGAGTCTTGGTATGACTTTCTCAGAGGCTTCGGTATAAATGGTGAAGGCACGGAAATAAAATCTAACTCCATAATGCACTATGTCTAAAATTGATGTTTAGGAAAAGTTCTAGAGAAATTTGCAATGTTCAGTACTCAGAATGACACCTATTAGATTTCCCTAATGCAGAGCAAAGATTATTTGTGCAGAATAACTCATCTCCTATCTCTTCAGGGACTTTTTCATCAGGAAGTACTACAATCTAGACTTGTACAAAACACTGTCACCTGGGAATGTTCTAACCTCAAAATAGTTAAATGTTCTGAACATGAAACAAAACAATGTCTTTGAAATTTTTGTTGAAACTCTGAAAGAAAAACGCTATATTGAGTTTTATGACTATTCCCAACACTGCAACTGGGCTATTCTTACATCCTGTGGTTGGACTGCTTTTTAAAAAACTCTTCTCAGCCTTTCTAGAAGCAGGGAACAAAGTGTTGTTAATGCTGCTAAGACTGTACAAATTTAAAAACTACTATTAAAATGGTAATTTAGTTGGTTTGATGATTATTTGGTTTGATGTTCTTATGCTCTTTTATAATACTAATATGCATGCAGTTAAGAAACATTAGAAGTTTATTTTGTCACCAGCAGTTACTCCTCTCTGAAAAATGTGGAAAGAACCACAACTCAGAATTTTTGTTATATTTAGGACTGTAAAACTGCAAAAATTAAAAATGCCTACAGAACGTTGGCCAAGATTTTTTAAAATCAAATCATTGAGCAACTTAATAAGGAAGCAACTGTCAGAAATAAGTGACCTGGTAGATTCATTTAAAACAATGTATCCTTTCTTTTTTTTTTTTTTTAACTTTCAGGACCTCTTAGAAGAATTTTAAAAATTTACGTTTTTAAATTTTTGCAAATAAATTCAATATCTGGCAAATAATTGATTTTGTGGAGCCATAAAAACAGGGATCCCTAGGCGTTCTTAGACCATACTTTAAAAAAGCACTGATTGGTTATTTCCGTTGAGAGGCTTTTTTTAAAAAAAAATAGACATTATCTAATCAGTCTTTTGCACTTAGGGAATTTATCCATTCTAAAAATGATTTTAAAACTATGTCCTTGACCATTTTTTTTGCCATTTGGCTAATATAAGGTAAAGGTAAAGATTCCCCCGCACATGCGTGCTAGTCGTTTCCAACTCTAGGGGCTGGTGCTCATCTCCGTTTCAAAGCCGAAGAGCCAGCGCTTGTCCGAGGACGTCTCTGTGGTCATGTGGCCGGCATGACTAGACGCCAAAGGCGCATGGAACGCTGTTACCTTCCCACCGTAGTGGTCCCTATTTTTCTACTTGCAGTTTTACGTGCTTTCGAACTGCTAGGTTGGCAGAAGCTGGAACGAGTAACAGGCGCTCACTCTGTTACGCGGCACTCGGGATTCGACCTGCCAAACTGCCGACCTTCTGATCGACAAGCTCAGCGTCCTAACCCACTGAGCCACCGCGTTCCACTAATCTCATCTATATTTGGCTAATATAGATGAGGCCAAAAGAATTGGTAGTCTTCCATTTTCTTCAATTAATCCAAGTTTGCCATGAAATATTATTTTCCGTAATAATTCTAGTACAGATCTGAGAAGAAATTATATTTTGGTATAAAATACAGACCTATAAGATGGACGGCGTGCTAAGAGACCTCTTGCTTTCTGGGAAGAGTCCATGCTATCCGAAGAATCTTGTGAATCCTCATTCTCTGATAATGACACCTGAAGGAAATTAACTTTCATTTTGTTGAATGTTATATGAGACAATATGATGCAGCTTTCATCTATGCCAAGTATAACCATTAAGATTTTTAAAATGACAGCAGCCTTTCAACAATTTTCAGAAAAAAATATTCTATACTAAGGGTAAATAAAATTTATTCAAAGGAGGTGTCATCTGTTATTTAAACTAGAATATGGACTGTAAAATATTTATGGACTCCAGTCACTTTATGTGCAGATCCATAGTTAAAAGATTCCTTTGGACCTGTTCCATGCTGATCAAACAAACAAACGTGACTTAAAAATACAGTTATATTGCAATATAGTGTTAGCATTAACACAAATACAATTATTAACTATTATAATATACAAATAAAATGTATACAACCATATAATAAAGAAATGTATTAAAAATAAAAAGTGCATAAAAGATAAAAAGAATCCCCCCTTTCAACCCCAGCAAGTATAATAACATTAAGGACTTATCCTTATCTGTTAAAGTAAAAGCAAAGATCTCTTCATTCCATATCTTATCACAGTTTCTTTAAACTCATCTCTATAAACTCATCTCTCCCTATTAAACAGCAAGCATCCAGTAAGGGTTATCAGGAATAACATTAATATTACAAAGTGTATCTATTACACCCAATCTGAATCTTTCCTTTACCCTTTAAACAAATTCCTATTTTCTCTCTTCAAATAATTAAAATTTAGGCCTACTCAAAAAAACAATTAAAATATTATCAAAAATAACCATTGTCATCCAGTCCTAATCAAGAAGCCATTAATTTTGGTCAAACAAATCCAAGTATGTATTCCTTCTTCTTTCTGCAAAGTCTTTAAATTCTTCAAAGAAAGTTCTAGCACCTGTTTTCTCATGCTCTCCTTTTCTCTCAAAATTCCTTTATCAAGCTCCCTTTGTACTTCAGCAAACCCCTCTTGTAAATTCAATATAAGAAAATAGTCCAGATCACTCATCTGGTAGGTTATTAGTATTTTTCCCCCAATTTTTGAATTATCATCCTTCATTTCTAAATCCATTTCTTCCATCGCCTTTTTGTAAGCTGTAATTTTTAATTCCACTTGTAAACCAGTTTTGGTTTCATTCTATTAAATATATTTTATAAAATTTCTACAAAATAGTTTATATATATTATGGAATTAAGAAGGCAAAAAATTGGAAAGGGGAATGTGCAAGAGAATAAAAAAGAAAAAAATTCAATACAATTAAAAATATAAAATATATTAATCTTTTGATATAAAATTCAATAATACACATTATATAATGATAAATAATTCATACAACCAAATCCCAAAATTAATATAGCATTTTTTTGGTTTCCAGCAAAAAGTCCAAAAGTTGTTTCACATAGAAACAAAGCTAGACAAAGACTTTTCTTTAATCAAGGTAGTTAATTTCACCAGCCAGTTCCATTAACTTCACTATCCATTCTTCCATTGTGGGAATTTGTAAGTCTTTCCATCTCTGTGCAAGTCTCGCTGCAATTATCACATATAAAAATAAAGTCTGATGTTTTTTCTCCCAATGCTTATCCATCAAACAAAAGAAAAATCTCTGGTTTCAATTGTACATTTTTAAAAAGAATTCTCTGGATTAAAGTACATATTTGATTCCAATAACTCTTAACTTTCTTAGATGTCCACCAAAGATGATAAAATATACCTTCAGAATGATTACATTTCCAACATATGTTTGACCCACCATTACACATCTTTGATAATTTATTAGATGTTGCTGTTGATCAGTCACTAACTCATGTCCAACTCTTCATGATACCACGGACCACAGAATGCTAGCACTCCTCTGTCGTTCAGTGGCTCCTGGAATTTGCCCAAATTCATGTTCACTCCATCAATGACACTATCTAGCGGTCTCATTATCTGCTTTCCCCTTCTTCTTTTGTCTTCAAACTTTCTCAACATTAGGGTCTTTTTAGTAAGTGCTCACTTCTCATTAGATGGCCGAAGTATTTGAGCTTATATTGTCATAAACCAACCAATCAACCAATAAATACATGTTCAGTTTTATAAATAATACAATTAACAATCAATTAATTGCATAGACTTCTGCTACTTAAGTTTTATTTCTCTACTGCTGCAAGAAAATTACATGAACTTGTCCATAAACTCACCAGAACTAAAGCTTGACTTGAGGGGGAACTTTTTTTTAATGGTAGGCTAAAATATATAAATACAAACCTTTAGTAAAAACTGAAAATAAACTACATATGGATATGAACAATATACCTGTATTGATTGTCCTTGTGGGGAGTGAATCACAGTGGAGGTCTGAGCTGTATGAATGACTCCCTGGACCTGATCTCCAGACAGATGTACCACTGTTAGTGGAGCTGGGCCTCTAAGAGACATCTAAGAGAAATAAGTAGGTTAGTATCCATATCCACAATCATGAAATGGAAAGTAGAGTTAATAAACTGATACATAAATAACATTTCAGTTGAGACACAACAGAGCTTAATGTAGTTTATTATTTTTATTTTATTTGTTAAATTTATTTGCCACCTATCTCACCACGGGCTATTCTAGGCGGCTTAATAATAAAAAGGAAGGAAAGGAATGCAAACAGAAGTAAAATAATAGAACAATAAAATAAGCAATAACAAAGGAACATAACGATAATAATATGTCAATATGATAACCAAAAAGATGGATGGGTGGAGAGCAGAGAGCAAGGAGGTGGAGGTGGAATCTGCCTTCAATTTAGCAGCTACCTTCACTGAACATTAGGTCAGGCTGTCCACACTGAAATACTGGAAAAAAATCCCAGTCAAACAAATATAATTCTGAGGATGTATTCTAAGAACTATATGTACTTTATATAAGAGTACATCAGATGTCTTCAGTTGTCATCTTTGCCAGGTTTCAGTATTTGCTAATCTCATTTACTAAATCTAATAGCTTATTTAAACTCTATGTTTCAAAAAGCAAGCAAACATTTATCCATAGTCTCATGCAGAACTCTTCATGAAAAGCATTACACACAGGGAAACCAAAAAAAATCAACTTGTTCCCACATTCTTGAGTTTTAGAAAGCAATCAAAGTCAACTGAACTTTTTTTTTCATTAAAGAGTTTTACAAAAACAAGATTTTACAATACATCTCCAAATCCCACCCACCCCAAACCACCCCCCTTCCCCCCCCCCCCCGCTTCCCAGAGCTAAATACAGGGTTATAGTTATAATAATCATATTCTAACTAAAGATTATCCATAATATAAAATTAACCAAATTCATAATGTGCTTTAACTCCCCTTTAACATAGATACATACAAAGTATTAACACTAAAATTAATAACAATATCCCTCTAAAATCTACTCATAAGCTAAATGGAACTTTTTAGTCCCATATTTATTCTGAATATAATCTATCCATCTCCTCCAAACTGAAATATATCTTTCTTGTGAATGATCCTTCAAATAAGCAGAAATCTTAGACATTTCTGCAAGATTCGAAACTTTAAACACCCATTCTTCTATAGTAGGCAAACTATCCTTCTTCCAGTATTGTCCCACCAGTAACCGTGCTGCTGTTATCAAATTCAACATCAAATTGGTTTCTTTAACATCACAATCTACAACAATACCCAATAAAAACAATTGCGGAGAGAACTTTATCTTTCTCTTAAAAATCTTTTGAATGTTCCACCAAATTTTAACCCAAAAAGCTTTTATATTTCTGCAAGTCCACCACATATGAAAATAGGTGGCTTCTAAACTACCACATCTCCAGCATTTAGACTGTAAGTTAGGATACATGTTAGAAAACTTTTTGGGGTCCAGATGCCATCTATAAAACATTTTATAAAAAATTTCTCTTAAATTTTGAGCCTGAGTAAATTTAACATTTCTGACCCAAATTACCTCCCAAGTATCCAGCAGAATTGGTTCCTGAATATTTTGTGCCCACTTTATCATACAATCTTTAACTAATTCCGTTTCCGAGTCCAATTCAATTAAAACATTATATATCCTCTTTATATGTGCACAATTTAAGTCTCTAATTTGTTTTACTAAATTTTCATCTGTAATTGTGATGCCAACCTTCTGATCCAACTTCCACCTAGCTTTCAATTGAGTATATTGAAACCAAGAGTAACTTATGTTTTCTTGTCTTAACTCCTCTACAGGGAGTGCAGAATTATTAGGCAAGTTGTATTTTTGAGGATTAATTTTATTATTGAACAACAACCATGTTCTCAATGAACCCAAAAAACTCATTAATATCAAAGCTGAATATTTTTGGAAGTAGTTTTTAGTTTGTTTTTAGTTATAGCTATTTTAGGGGGATATCTGTGTGTGCAGGTGACTATTACTGTGCATAATTATTAGGCAACTTAACAAAAAACAAATATATACCCATTTCAATTATTTATTTTTACCAGTGAAACCAATATAACATCTCAACATTCACAAATATACATTTCTGACATTCAAAAACATAACAAAAACAAATCAGTGACCAATATAGCCACCTTTCTTTGCAAGGACACTCAAAAGCCTGCCATCCATGGATTCTGTCAGTGTTTTGATCTGTTCACCATCAACATTGCGTGCAGCAGCAACCACAGCCTCCCAGACACTGTTCAGAGAGGTGTACTGTTTTCCCTCCTTGTAAATCTCACATTTGATGATGGACCACAGGTTCTCAATGGGGTTCAGATCAGGTGAACAAGGAGGCCATGTCATTAGATTTCCTTCTTTTATACCCTTTCTTGCCAACCACGCTGTGGAGTACTTGGACGCGTGTGATGGAGCATTGTCCTGCATGAAAATCATGTTTTTCTTGAAGGATGCAGACTTCTTCCTGTACCACTGCTTGAAGAAGGTGTCTTCCAGAAACTGGCAGTAGGACTGGGAGTTGAGCTTGACTCCATCCTCAACCCAAAAAGGCCTCACAAGCTCATCTTTGATGATACCAGCCCAAACCAGTACTCCACCTCCACCTTGCTGGCGTCTGAGTCGGACTGGAGCTCTCTGCCCTTTACCAATCCAGCCACGGGCCCATCCATCTGGCCCATCAAGACTCACTCTCATTTCATCAGTCCATAAAACCTTAGAAAAATCAGTCTTGAGATATTTCTTGGCCCAGTCTTGACGTTTCAGCTTGTGTGTCTTGTTCAGTGGTGGTCGTCTTTCAGCCTTTCTTACCTTGGCCATGTCTCTGAGTATTGCACACCTTGTGCTTTTGGGCACTCCAGTGATGTTGCAGCTCTGAAATATGGCCAAACTGGTGGCAAGTGGCATCTTGGCAGCTGCACGCTTGACTTTTCTCAGTTCATGGGCAGTTATTTTGCGCCTTGGTTTCTCCACACGCTTCTTGCGACCCTGTTGACTATTTTGAATGAAACGCTTGATTGTTCGATGATCACGCTTCAGAAGCTTTGCAATTTTAAGAGTGCTGCATCCCTCTGCAAGATAGCTCACTATTTTTGACTTTTCTGAGCCTGTCAAGTCCTTCTTTTGACCCATTTTGCCAAAGGAAAGGAAGTTGCCTAATAATTATGCACACCTGATACAGGGTGTTGATGTCATTAGACCACACCCCTTCTCATTACAGAGATGCACATCACCTAATATGCTTAATTGGTAGTAGGCTTTCGAGCCTATACAGCTTGGAGTAAGACAACATGCATAAAGAGGATGATGTGGTCAAAATACTCATTTGCCTAATAATTCTGCACTCCCTGTAATGATTTAAGTTGCCAATCATTCCCTTCCAATCTAAGTAATTCCTTATAGGAAAACATATCCAAACTCACTCCCATAGATACACCTTCTATCGCGTGTCCAGGAATTCCCCAAATCGGTATTTTATAATTTAACTTATAATAATACTTTTTCCAGACACGCAACAAGGCACTTCTAAGAATATGAGATTTAAAAGCCCTATCCACTTTCTTATCATAAAGCAAATACGCATGCCATCAATATACCAAATCCCAACCCTCAAGGTGAAGTATTCTCTTATTAGTTAAATTAAGCCAATCGCTAACCCATGTCAAGGCCACCGCATCATAATACAGTTTCAAATTCGGCGCCTTGAGTCCCCCTCTTTCCCTAGCATCTTGTAAAATCTTAAATTTAACTCTTGGTTTTTCCCCTGCCCAAATAAATTTATTAATACCCTTCTGCCATTCATCAAGGTTGGCATCCTTTTTCAATATAGGTATCATTTGAAACAAAAAGAGAAACTTTGGCAGAACATTCATTTTAACAACTGCGATTCTTCCCCATAAAGATAATTGTAATTTTTTCCAATTATTTAAATCCCTTTGTACCTTCAACCATAATGTTTCATAATTATTCTTATATAATTTTACATTTGAAGCTGCAATATACACTCCTAAATACTTAACCTTTTTTACTATTTCAAAACCTTAGTTTAATTAACATTTCCCTTTCACTCATAGATATATTCTTAGATAATATCTTAGTCTTATTATTATTCACCTTAAACCCAGAAACCTTACCATACTGAGTTATAATTTCCATCAAATCTATAACCGACTGTATCGGTTGAGATACTGTCACTGAACTTCTAGGAGGATATATGCATACAATTTTCTGGGCTTTTATGGCTGCTTGGCATAAGAACATTTTATTATTATTGTGTTCAACTCATGTATCTTAATGTTTGTTTTTAATCTGGCTCTATTTTTTTAGGTGTTTTAATCCTGTTAATCCATGGTAGAGATATAAATCACTAACAGCCAACCATAAATTATAAGGCTAGCATTATAAGTCTAGTAAAATTCTAAAAACATAAAAATACAACCACTTGCTTAGGTTTCTCAGATACAATTGTTGTGCTGCTGTTTAAATTTTATCATGGGAAGAATTACTTAAATTTAAAGAATTTGCAGCAGGCACTATAACACTAATTTTAGAATGAGCAAATTTAAGTAGTGCACCTCTCTATTCAAAATATCTTAAGCACATGAATAATCTCCATAAAAAGGAGTGGAGACAATGTAATGTCAGTGCTTGGTGTTGCATTATTTGTGATGCTTCTTTATTTTCCTCTTGATATATTTGCTGAAGGCCTCAACAGATGGCAGCAACTAGCCAACTCTGGCTGATCTGAGAAAATGAAATAGGACTGGCCTGGTTATTACTTGAGCAAGAAAATCTTATTAGAATGTTGAAAAAGAGAATAAAGGTAAACCTGTACTGTTGCCAAGAAAACTACATGGATGTGACCATGTTTAAACAGGAGGTTGGACTAGAAGGCCTTTAATGTCCCTGCTGACCCTATGATTCTATGTAATTATCTTTTTTTCATTATGCAAGAAGTAGATACTTTCTTGGGAGCAAATATTTTTAAACAAGTATCACAATAATTATAATTCAGTTTTTAAGTTTAGCATATTTATGATTCTGATATTTGAAGACATCTTTTCAGAAATATTTTAAATTAAAAACTTGGGTTTTATAAGCATTGGGTATACTCAGCAATACTCTAGAGAAAACCATTTCTCCATTTCACTGCTAAACTAGTTCAGATGGACTGGAACTAGATGGACCTTCTAAACTCAATAGAAAATAAGTGTTCAGATATTATGGGGTGTGCAAATATAATATATTTGTATATATTCTGAGTTTTCTTCTGGAAGTACATGATTACCTAAGACCCTTTGAGTTCATATACATACTTATTGAAATTGTTTAGAAAGCAAACATTAGAAAGGAAAACTCTGCAGTAGCCTACTTAAAACTCCTTCAAGGGTCTGCTCATAGTTAGCTGTTTTTACCTGTTGAGAAACATGAGAAAGCTGAGCTTCCTGTAGAGTGGTACCTTGTAAAGATGCTATTTGTGGAGATGTTGATGAATTGTTATTACTGGTTTTGAGGACCTCTTCCATAATCAATCTATAATATATCAAAGATACACAATATGCATAATTAGTTAAAAGAAATTGATACCTTTTCAAAGTATATCTAACATATTCAGCTATGTTTACTGTGAAATATAAATAGGATATGGTGTTAATAATAATATAGATGATTCAGGGATATGAACTTGGCTGAACTGCATAGTGAAACGAATGGAACTTACAGAAATACAAGTACTTTAAAGCTATAAACTTATACATATTAAATGGGAATAAAATCCATTACACTCAGTACATCTGAACAAAAAGTATAAGATTATATACTTTCAACTTTCACTTTCACTGCTGCTATAACTTTCTAGGCAGGGCTTTTCAACCAATGGTACGGGTACCACCTGTGGTACATTGGCACCTGGCAGGTGATACGCAACCATCCTAGAAAAGTGGTGGCGGGGGAGGGGAATGAGCTGAACCGGTGACAGCACTGCACAAGCCTGAGCAAGAGATGGCTGGAGCTGCAGGGCTGTCAGGACTCAGCGGAAGCGTCAGTGCTGCTTTCCAGCTGATCGGTGCTTCTTTGGGGCTGTCAAGGTTCAGCGGAAGCGGCAGGATCAGCACTAGGCTCCAGCTGGAGCTCGGCGCTGATCCTGCTGCTTCTGCTGAGCCCTGAAGAAGCACAAATCAGCTGGAAAGCAGCACTGATCCTGGTGCTTCTGCTGAGCCCAGAAGCACCGATCAGCTGGAATGTTGCAGCATCTCCAGGGTCTCCTGACTTACATTCAGATGCTTGGCAACTGATTCATATTTATGAAGGTCACAGTGTCCCAGGGTCATGTAGTGACCAAAACCTGCTGCAACCACCCAGCAGATTGTGTGTGTGTGTGGGGGAATAAAAACCAAGCAACCCCCCCACACCCACAATCCTCAACAGAAATGCTCACAACAATGAAAACCTCGGACAGAGTGCCGCCGGGCGGGCAGGCGTCTTGCTTGGCTGTGGCTTGGGGGGCACTTTTTCAGTGCCATTGTAACTTTGAACAGTCACTAAGTGAACTGTTGTAAGTCGAGGACTACCTGTACTTCATCACTTTTTTCCTTTTTTTTTGGGGGGGGGGTCATCATGTTTTTGATACCTTGCTAGGTGACTGGTGGTACTTGGATATTGCCATATCCTAAAAGTGGTACAATGAGTGAAAAGGTTGAAAAGCCCTGTTCTAGGCTTTCAAAATATGTAATGCATTTCCACTGAGCCAGATGGGCCAGTTTCCAGAATTTAAGGTAATGTTTCTTTTAAAATATTTTATAGGTTCTTACTGTAAAATGTTACAATTAGATATTCCTAATTGTTCAGATGTTCAGGACTGACTTTTTCTCATATATGTTCTAATAATTTTCACTGGATGCATAAACTATTTATATTATAAAAATATCAGAGTATGTACCAAAATATATTGAGTATCCCTACCACTTGATATTAGAGGTAGTCCTTGTTTAATGACACTAATCGGGATGGGAAACTCAAGAGAGCCGTAGTAGTGCAGTGGTTAGAATGCAGTAGTGCAGGCTAACTCTCTGCTCACTCCAGGAGTTCGATTCTGAGTGGTTCAAGGTTGACTCAGCCTTCCATCCTTCTGAGGTCAGATTGTTGGGGGCAATAGGCTGACTCTGTAAACTGCTTAGAGAGGGCTGTAAAGCACTGCTATTGCTATTTTCTTGTTTCCTCCAGGGAAAAGGAATAAAATAAAGAAGTTAGTTTTTATCTTTGTATGCTTTAAAACAGGGGCGTCAAACTGCCGGCCCACGGGCCGGATGCGTCATGAAGAAACCACGCCCACCCCATTGCCGGCAATGGGGAAAAAGTTCTGATATGTTGCGAGTTTGACATGTCTGCTTTAGAACTTTCTGCATCTGTATTGTACCTGCAGCATAGTTAAGTACTATTGCCTGCACTACGGTATACAAAGTGTTTAAATAAAGATACCCCCAAAGCATTCAAGCTGATTTACCAGCTCTAAGCATGTTACAAAATAATTCAAGCAGTTGCAAAAACTTGCCTGACAAACTGAAAACAAAATATTTTCAATGGAAATGTGACTCACTGATCTTTTCCTGCTGAATTCAACCACAGGAGCTTAGTCTTGAAAGTATGCTAAGTATAAAAAGTCAACCCTCAGAAGATTCCATTCTCAACAACCACCACAAAATTCTTCAATTGATATCAGATAGTGGACATAAAGTGATGGCTAACTGTATATCACTCCCTTATTTTTCAGAACAATACTTTTTATTCCAACAGTAGAATCATTCCATCGATATTATTTCCAATTTTTATACTTTGAAAATTTGCAAGGCTATGCAACAATACAAAAAAAGTATACATATCCTCCTCTGCAAAAACAAACAAAACCTAGGAGAAAGGCCTCTAAAATTCCTCTCAGATAAGATAAATATGTAGAAAAAAACCTTAAGTTGAAAGAAGAAACAAATGGAATATATGAAAAAGAATGCATAATCATAAAAAGGATCCAGGTGAATATGTTATTTCCTGATTGGCACTGAACTACAATTTAAAAATGGTTTTCAGAGAATATTGGGAATAAGGGATGATAACGAGTAAGTTGTTTAATCTGAGATGGGCAGTATATAGTGTCTTTGTTATATAGTAGGATTGGGTGGTATTTTCTACAGATTAATACAGCTGGGGTAATTTGAAATCTTAACACAATTCATGTGAGATTGTATTAAAAAAATAACTAGCTCCCAGTCTGTTTACAGTTTTCTTTAGTATGGAACAAATTTAAGAGACTAAGTTTGTCTATCAGCTTATAAGATTGTGTTTTTAAAAAAGCCACTTTCAGCTCTCCAACATGATTCAGCACAATTATTGTATATCCATGCAAGACATATGATTGAAATAGACTATCAAGAGCTGATTTCCATGTCTTCTTAATGTACATCAAATCTTCATAAGATGTGCTTGCAGTAATTAATGATTTATGAACATGAGCTTTCAATCAAGGTAGTCAAAAGTACAAAACTCTGCTATCCCACCAGGCTCAAGGTTGACTCAGCCTTCCATCCTTCCGAGGTAGGTAAAATGAGGACCCAGATTGTTGGGGGCAATAAGCTGACTTTGTAATAATGCCGCTTGGGGGGGGGGGGCGAAAGCCCTAATAAGCAGGCATATACATAGAATGAAGGCTATTGCTAGGCACATTTGATTTGTGCTTACCGTAGATTGTAAGCCGCCCTGAGTCTTCGGAGAAGGGCAGGATATAAATGGGATTAAAATAAATAAATAAATAAATATTACTTATTGCTTTTTTCTCCAGTTTAGAGACTCCACAGTACCC